>NC_088421.1:9490788-9857663 GCF_034236695.1 Oncorhynchus nerka
AGGGAAGAGACAGAGAGAGAGGAAGAGGCAGAGAGAGAGGAAGAGACAGAGAGAGAGGAAGAGACAGAGAGAGAGAAAAAGAGAGCTAGAAAGAGAGAGAGAGAGAGAGAGAGGAAGAGACAGAGAGAGAGAGGAAGAGACAGAGAGAGAGGGGAAGAGGCAGAGAGAGAGAGGAAGAGGCAGAGAGAGAGAGAGGAAGAGACAGAGAGAGAGAGGAAGAGACAGAGAGAGAGAGGAAGAGGCAGAGAGAGAGAGGAAGAGGCAGAGAGAGAGGAAGAGACAGAGAGAGAGAGGAAGAGACAGAGAGAGGAAGAGACAGAGAGAGAGAGGAAGAGACAGAGAGAGAGAGGAAGAGGCAGAGAGAGAGAGGAAGAGGCAGAGAGAGAGGAAGAGACAGAGAGAGAGGGAAGAGGCAGAGAGAGAGAGGAAGAGGCAGAGAGAGAGAGAGGAAGAGACAGAGAGAGAGAGGAAGAGACAGAGAGAGAGAGGAAGAGACAGAGAGAGAGAGGAAGAGGCAGAGAGAGAGAGGAAGAGGCAGAGAGAGAGAGGAAGAGACAGAGAGAGAGGGGAAGAGGCAGAGAGAGAGAGGAAGAGGCAGAGAGAGAGAGGAAGAGACAGAGAGAGAGGAAGAGACAGAGAGAGAGAGGGAAGAGGCAGCAGAGAGAGAGGAAGAGGCAGAGAGAGAGAGGAAGAGGCAGAGAGAGAGAGGAAGAGACAGAGAGAGAGGGGAAGAGACAGAGAGAGAGAAAGAGGCAGAGAGAGAGAGGAAGAGACAGAGAGAGAGGAAGAGACAGAGAGAGAGAGAAAAAGAGAGCTAGAAAGAGAGAGAGAGAGAGAGAGAGGAAGAGACAGAGAGAGAGAGGAAGAGACAGAGAGAGAGGGGAAGAGGCAGAGAGAGAGAGGAAGAGGCAGAGAGAGAGAGGAAGAGACAGAGAGAGAGAGGAAGAGACAGAGAGAGAGAGGAAGAGGCAGAGAGAGAGAGGAAGAGGCAGAGAGAGAGAGGAAGAGACAGAGAGAGAGAGAGGAAGAGACAGAGAGAGAGAGGAAGAGACAGAGAGAGAGGAAGAGACAGAGAGAGAGGAAGAGACAGAGAGGTCGAGGAAGAGGCAGAGAGAGAGAGGAAGAGGCAGAGAGAGAGAGGAAGAGACAGAGAGAGAGAGGAAGAGGCAGAGAGAGAGAGGAAGAGGCAGAGAGAGAGAGGAAGAGACAGAGAGAGAGAGGAAGAGACAGAGAGAGAGAGGAAGAGACAGAGAGAGAGAGGAAGAGACAGAGAGAGAGAGGAAGAGACAGAGAGAGAGAGGAAGAGGCAGAGAGAGAGAGGAAGAGGCAGAGAGAGAGAGGAAGAGGCAGAGAGAGAGAGGAAGAGACAGAGAGAGAGGGGAAGAGGCAGAGAGAGAGAGGAAGAGGCAGAGAGAGAGAGGAAGAGACAGAGAGAGAGAGGAAGAGACAGAGAAAGGGGAAGAGGCAGAGAGAGAGAGGAAGAGGCAGAGAGAGAGAGGAAGAGACAGAGAGAGAGGGGAAGAGACAGAGAGAGAGAGGAAGAGGCAGAGAGAGAGAGGAAGAGACAGAGAGAGAGAGGAAGAGACAGAGAGAGAGAGAAAAAGAGAGCTAGAAAGAGAGAGAGAGAGAGAGAGAGGAAGAGACAGAGAGAGAGAGGAAGAGACAGAGAGAGGGGAAGAGACAGAGAGAGAGGGGAAGAGACAGAGAGAGAGAGGAAGAGGAAGAGAGAGAGAGGAAGAGGAAGAGAGAGAGAGGAAGAGACAGAGAGAGAGAGAGGAAGAGACAGAGAGAGAGAGGAAGAGACAGAGAGAGAGGGAAGAGACAGAGAGAGAGAGGAAGAGGCAGAGAGAGAGAGGAAGAGACAGAGAGAGAGAGGAAGAGACAGAGAGAGAGAGGAAGAGACAGAGAGAGAGGGAAGAGACAGAGAGAGAGGAAGAGACAGAGAGAGAGAGGAAGAGACAGAGAGAGAGAGAAAAAGAGAGCTAGAAAGAGAGAGAGAGAGAGAGAGGAAGAGACAGAGAGAGAGAGGAAGAGACACAGAGAGAGAGGAAGAGACAGAGAGAGAGAGGAAGAGACAGAGAGAGAGAGGAAGAGACAGAGAGAGAGGGGAAGAGACAGAGAGAGAGAGGAAGAGACAGAGAGAGAGAGGAAGAGACAGAGAGAGAGGGGAAGAGACAGAGAGAGAGAGATTTGTGTGTGTAATTTCCACTTTGAAATTTCAGAATGTATTTTTCCTTACAAAGAAATGATCAACCCCCAGAATGTCCATGAATTATGTAGCAAACTGTGTCAATGTGGGCGATGTGGTATAGACTAGACAGGCAGGCAGCTACTAGCACTGGGAGATGCAGTTCTAAGTGTGGGCTGTGAAAAGCTGTGAAATCTACAGAGGGCTTAAGGTTGGACTTGCAGACATTGATCCTCAGAGCCTAAATATGGGTGCACACACACACACACACACACACACACACACACACACACACACACACACACACACACACACACACACACACACACACACACCTACATCATCCCATCCAAGGCAGTGGAAGGGTTAACACTACCACCTGGCCTCTCATCCCACATTGTTATCCGAGGCAATAACGGAAGCCACGCGTGAAGTGTGTGTTTGAGGTGTGTGGCAGAGTGTGTTTTATTCCTTATATCACTGCCAGAGACCATGTGACCCGTGAGTGATACAGAAGTGGAATGTGGAAGGCAGATGGACACGGTGTGTCGGTGGAGATACCCTGGAGACAAAAATAAAGCAAGAGCATTTGACTGTAAACCGTGATGTTACTCAACAGCTGGAGGTTACAGTACAGTGTACTCACAGAGCCACATTAGGCTAGGCTCTTGTTACCGTTTTCTCCAATGTGAATCCCTCTCAGGTTTTCAGTGAACTAGTGGGTGGGCTCTGGCAGCACTGTTACATTAAGCCCTATTTTGGCCATGGCAATTGTGACCGGAGTCCTATTCAACCGTTCCTGTCACAGTCTATGAGCATTTACACTGCACATTAAAACACGGTTCAAGACAAGAGACAGAGACAGCTAACTAGCCTCCAGTTTAGCATTACAGAACAGCCTATTTGAATTTCAGAGTGGATTATTTTTTTCCCAAGAAAACAGTGATTTCCGTTTTCCCTGCGTCTCCTCCTCGTGTGAAGCGCTTCCAAACAACCTCTTTCATTTCCTCAGCAGCCAGTGAACCAGGGACCACTCCAGTACCTAATCAACACATGCACCGTCGCCTGCCCGCCGCTCGGCCTGCCCCCGATTAATGAGAGCTTTGGAGAGACCCAGGCATGGAGTGTGGAGATGACTCGGATGACCAGGCCTCTTTAGGCCTAATCAATTTCATTTAGCACCTGTCGTCAGCCACGAGTCACTCACTGCGGAGATAAGACTCAGAAGATATGGCTCCAAAGAAGAAAATTCACTGGGTGGACAAAAAAGGACTGAAAGGCGTTTTGAAATTTGTATAAATGGGTGGTTGTTTAGAGTAGTTACTGGAAACACGCACACACACACACACACACGCACGCACACACACACACACACACACACACACACGTTTGTTTTACCAAACAATTGATTCCCATGCAAAATCCTATTTTCCCTAACCTGTACGCTTACTCTTAACCTAACTCTAACTCCTAATCCTAATGCTAAACCTAACCTCTAACTCTAACTCCTAATCCTAATGCTAAACCTAACCTCTAACCCTAACTCCTAACCCTAATGCTAAACCTAACCTCTAACCCTAACTCCTAACCCTAATGCTAAACCTAACCCTAATCGTAACTTTAATTGTAACCCAAACCAGACAGCAAGTAAAAAGCGGTAGTGCCCAGAACCAATTTGGGCTAAACCACACACAGAAGAACAATGGCCAACACATGTCCAGTATTCACTGGGGCTGTAAACACCTGACAGTAGACATGAACAATATCCCCTCTAAACGCAGAGAGAGATGAGTTTATCATAACACAAACCCCACCGTGCTGCTCATTGAGATTCAGTGTATAGTAAGACAGTGGTGATATTTCCTGGCATCCCAGAGGGTGTGTACTGATACATCATCTCCTGTTTGGCACCTCAGAGGACTAGACCACAGGCCAATGTCATGGGAAGGTCAGTATCAGAACAGTCTTATCCAGAGCATCTTACATGAGCAATTCAAATTAAGTGCCTTGCTAAAGGACACATCAGATTTTTAAAATCTAATCAGCTCTGAGATTTGAACCCGCTTGGTTACTGTTCCAACGCCCTTAATCACTAGGCTACCTTTACACAAAGGATTGATATGCCTCCTCCAACCATAAACCTAACCACTAAGCCTAAAATAGCCTTTTTCCTCGTGGGGACCGGCGAAATGTTCCCACCTTTCTGAATATTCCCTGTTTTACTATCCTTGGGAGGACTTCTGGTCCCCACAAGGATGGTCCCCACAAGTAAAACAAAAAACAGACACAAATAAGTAACATTCTTAGAATGTTCTCTGAATGTTACTAAAGTTTTCTTGTGGTTTTTATGGGAAGTTTTCTTACCGTTCTCGGAACAATTTGAGAACATGACTTTAAATAGAACCGTGAGGAAACCTGTAGGAGACATTACACTGAAGTACTGAAATCCCCACAGAAGAACATTGTTTCTTCACATTATCTGAACTATTTGAGAGCATTTCCAATGTCAAACCAGTTGAACAACGTTGCTATAACATTCCAAAATTGAAATGCAATGTAACCATGTTTGAACTTCTGGGAAACGTTCTATTTAAGTAATGAAATAGCAAGAAAATGATGTTTTTGGGTCAAGTTCTTTAAATGTGCTGAGAATGTTCCAAGCCGAACAACTATCGTGCACCATTCCCAGAACGTTGTGGGAAAGTTGTGTGCAAAATAACCAGACACTGTAGGACAACCAGGTCCTCACCAAGCTCTAAGAAACATCTGGTTCTCAGAACGTTATGTATCATACCAGCAGTTTGGTGCTGCTTTCTTCTCAAAAGCATCTAGAATTGATGAGTTAAAATGTCCTGTCTGTCTGGTTATGTCAGTGGGAAGGTTAGCGTGTTTGTTTGAACAGAGACAGAGATGTAGAGAGAAAGACTGTGCACCAACAGCTATCTCTGATTCTTCCGCTTCACAAAGAGAGTGGAGGAGAGTGCCACAGGCACAGGAAGATTTGCTTGTCAGCGTTTGCGATACAGTCATCCGTCTTTTTAATCTTAACCGACACAGACATCAAGTAAAAAGCGGTAGTGCCCAGAACCAATTTGGGCTAAACCACACACACAAGAACAATAGTGAACACATGTACAGTATTCACTGGGGCTGTAAACACCTGACAGTAGACATGAACAATATCCCCTCTAAACGCAGAGAGAGATGAGTTTATCATAACACAAACCCCACCGTGCTGCTCATTGAGATTCAGTGTATAGTAAGACAGTGGTGATATTTCCTGGCATCCCAGAGGATGTGTACTGATACATCATCTCCTGTTTGGCACCTCAGAGGACTAGACCACAGGACAATGTCATGGGAAGGTCAGTATCAGACCAGTCTTGACAGAGTAACTTACAGGAGCAATTCGAGTTAAGTGCCTTGCTAAAGGGCACATCAACAGATTTTTAAAAATCTAATCTGCTCTGGGTTTCAAACCAGCAACTTCTTGGTTACTGATCCAACACCCTTAATTGCTAGGCTACCTTTACACACAGGATTGAGAAGCCTCCTGATTGGGCCAAAGACTGGAAATCATTTGGACACATTTAACCTTGAGGGCAATGAGTTTTTCCTGGCGTTGTGAACTGACTAGGAAAAACTCTGGGCTCTAGATATTAGCCCTTTGAGAAGGAGATCTGTTTGTGGATTTGTAGGTTCGACCCTAATTTATGTGTTCTCTGTCACCCGGCACTGCATAGAAAATGGTCCAGGAACAAAAGGACAATGCCGAAGGACTAGTCAGCCCATCCCCCTCTGAGGGGCCAAAATGTATCTCTCTGTTACAGTAACCAGAGGACTGACTATTGAATGTGATAGAATAATATTGTCTGGTATCTATCTAAAACGTGTTCACTGAGGATAACTCTGATGCTATCTATATGGATGGATGATCTATGTGGATTCTTGAATCTGTACAGGATGAACTCTGAATTACTCTTATGCCATTTCTTTTGTCTTCTCATGAATTCTGTCTTGTTTACGTTGGTCTCATCCTCCACACACAAGGTATTAGATGTTGTGACACCCTGTAGAGATTGGGCTTTGGTGATCAGATTACATGGTTAACTTGATATCGTTTCATTGGCCAATGGGGGTTGGTTTTGAGTTGTGAAGGTTACATCAGATGTTAAAAATTAATTGCCTTTGTTCTCACTCTTATCCTGTATCCCGTCCATGGAGGAAGGATTGTATGATCAATTCTTATTTCCTAGGTTTCTAGGCCTCAGGCCTAATGGACATTTCTTTGTTCATGCTTTGTCTTCTGAGCTAACTGTATGATCTACAGTACCAGTCAAAAGTTTGGACACACCTACTCATTCAAGGGTTTTACTTTATTCTTACTATTTTCATCATTGTAGAATATTTAACTCAGAATCTTCCTGTCCTGTGGCGGTCCTCATGAGAGCCAGTTTCATCATAGAGCTTGATGGTTTTTGCAACTGCACTTGGAGAAACTTTCAAAGTTCTTGAAATTTTGGGGATTGACTGACCTTCATGTCTTAAAGTAATGATGGACTGTAATTTTTCTTGGATTATTTGAGCTGTTCTTGGACTTGGTCTTTTACCAAATAGGGCTAACTTCTGTATACCAAATGCATTCCAGGTGACTACCTCATGAATCTGGTTGAGAGAATGCGTAGAGTGTGAAAAGCTGTTGTCAAGGCAAAGGGTGGCTACCTTGAAGAATCTGAAATATATTTGGATTTGTTTATACTTTTTTGTTTACTACATGATTCCATATGTGTTATTTCATAGTTTCGATATCTTCACAATTAGTAATAGTAAAAAGTAAGAATAACCCTTGAATATTATATTTTTGTTCAGTATGGATAAGGTGCAAGCTATAGACCTTTTTGAGTAAAGCGAATCTTGTATTCATGAGCTGGCTCGAAAGCTGATCAAGAAAGATAAGAATGGTCATAATTATTTTCGGACAAAATAATTTAGAGTAAGAGCTGACGCTTTTGAAGCCGCAATGTAAAGTGTTTAAAAAAGAGTGTCAAGACACTGGAGCATTCAGGCACTCGTAACGTTTCAGATACCGATAATGGTGTTGGCTTTACAGACAACTGTGGAGAGTCCAGCCACACTCCAAAACGCATGTTATGCTGCCCTCATATTCAAACTCCTAGCTGCTGTCGCACTCCTCATAGACTAGCAGGTCAGGTCCATTTAGGGCAGCAGCTGCTCCTATTTCAGTCACTAGGACATTTACAAACAATGCAGAAGCAGTCTCATGTTGCACAGGTTAACATGCAGTGAGACCATCTCTCACTTAAATGATATTGGACCATTCCCACCATGGTGAGACCCAGTACAATGCGTATATTATTGAAATGCGAGATGTATGGCAATTACTTTTGCTTTCAACTCTAAGTGAAAAGCAAACTTGCTCGCTCTTCGGGGTCCATCTCATGCGGACTGGACTAGGTTCCTGGCTTGTAGGCAGGGCACAAGAGAACATTTTGAACAGTACGCAGAGAGGCTGTGGGACTTGTAGTGAAAACTTGTTGGGATCTGTGGAGGGTTCCCATCGAATAATTGGAACCTTGAATTTGGGACTCCACCTTACTTTATGCATCTTAAACTAGACATAGAGCAAATGTTTCAGACCTGGATAGCACTTGTCTGTAGCCTACCTGGTGGCGGCCACCCCCCCTACCCCGGAACTAAACAGGAGGATTAAACTCAAAATGCAGTAGCCTGGAGCTCAGACGTTCAGACTAACTGTAATTCTAACATAGCCGGTAGACTGCTACAATGTAGTCTCAAACATATGTTTAGAATCTTTAACCCTTTTAGTCTTGTGTGGTAATCAGTTGTGTTAGATAATAATATAGTGATAATCAATCATTTTCTCTTTATTTAGCCATCTTACATATAATGCCTTATTTGTTCATCAAAAATTGTGACTAACTCACCACAGGTTAATGAGAAGGGTGTCCTTGAAAGGAAGCACATAACTCTGCAATGTTGGGTTGTATTGGAGAGAGTCTCAGTCATTTTCCACTCGCAGTCTGTGCCTGTATTTAGTTTTCATGCTAGTGAGGGCAGAGAATCCACTCTCACATAGGTACGTGGTTGCAAAGAGCATCAGTGTCTTAACAGCACAATATGCCAAGGCAAGAAACTCTGAGCGCAGCCCAATCCAGAAATCTGTCAGTGGCTTCTGATTAAATAAAATGTTCACAGAACCGCTTGTATAATTTAATTTACACAACATGCCTACCACTTTGAAGATGCAAAATATTTGTTCTTGTGAAACAAACAAGAAATGTGATTGGATGTTAATTATTTGACTAGGCTACCTGTATTTGACATTGTTTTGTAATTTCTGTTATGAGCCTCCTTAAAGGAGGGAGGTGCAGGAATCAGGAGCAGGAGAACAAGGAAGTCCCAGTGGCACAATCGTTTATTTAAGACGTCCCAACTCAGCAACAACATGGGGGAGAATACGCCCAAACGAGGTCGCCACCCACAGGGAAATAAACGTTACACACGGAGGAGAAACCTCTACTTCTAAACACATACCAAACGGTACAAACTGCCGTGTGAAAGAAAACTCTGTGGTGCAGACACGTGGTGCAGACATTAGAAATGTCCTTGTTTTTTAAAGAAAAGCAAATTTTTTGTCCATTAAAATAACATAGAATTGATCAGAAATACAATGTAGACATTGTTCATGTTGTAAATGGCTATTGTAGCTGGAAACGGCTGATTTTCTATGGAATACCTACGTACATAGGCGTACAGAGGCCCATTATCAGCAACCATCACTACTGTGTTCCAATGGCACGTTGTGTTAGCTAATCCAAGTTTATCATTTTAAAAGGCTAATTTATCATTAGAAAACCCTTTTGCAATTATGTTAGCACAGCTGAAAACTGTTGTACTGATTTAAGAAGCAATACATCTGGCCTTCTTTAGACTAGTTGAGCATCAGCATTTGTGGGTTCGATTGCAGGCTCAAAATGGCCAGAAACAAATAACTTTCTTCTGAAACTCATGTCTATTCTTGTTCTGAGAAATGAAGGCTATTCCATGCGAGAAATAGCCAAGAAACTGAAGATCTCGTACACGCTGTATACTACTCCCTTCACAGAACAGAGAAAACTGGCTCTAGCCAGAATAGAAAGAGGAGTGGGAGGCCCCGGTGCACAACTGAGCAAGAGGACAAGTACATTAGAGTGTCTAGTTTGAGAAACAGACACCTCACAAGTCCTTAGTCCTTAACTGGCAGATTCATTAAATAGTACCCGCAAAACACCAGTCTCAACGTCAACAGTGAAGAGGCGACTCCGGGATGCTGGCCTTCTAGGCAGAGTTCCTCTGTCCAGTGTCTGTGTTCTTTTGCCCATCTTAATATTTTCTTTCTATTGGCCAGTCTAAGATATGGCTTTTTCTTTGCAACTCTGCCAAGAAGGCCAAATTGTACTTAGGGACATTGGCACGTCAAAAGCACATTGTCAATGCTCCCATGTAAGACGGATCACCACCTCAAGCTGAACCTCGGCAAGACGGAGCTGCTCTTCCTCCCGGGGAAGGACTGCCCGTTCCGTGATCTCGCCATCACGGTTGACAACTCCATTGTGTCCTCCTCCCAGAGCGCTAAGAACCTTGGCGTGATCCTGGACAACACCCTGTCGTTCTCAACTAACATCAAGGCGGTGGCCCGTTCTTGTAGGTTCATGCTCTACAACATCCGCAGAGTACGACCCTGCCTCACACAGGAAGCAGCGCAGGTCCTAATCCAGGCACTTGTCATCTCCCGTCTGGATTACTGCAACTCGCTGTTGGCTGGGCTCCCTGCCTGTGCCATTAAACCCCTACAACTCATCCAGAACGCCGCAGCCCGTCTGGTGTTCAACCCAAGTTCAACCCAAGTTCTCTCACGTCACCCCGCTCCTCCGCTCTCTCCACTGGCTTCCAGTTGAAGCTCGCATCCGCTACAAGACCATGGTGCTTGCCTACGGAGCTGTGAGGGGAACGGCACCTCAGTACCTCCAGGCTCTGATCAGGCCCTACACCCAAACAAGGGCACTGCGTTCATCCACCTCTGGCCTGCTCGCCTCCCTACCACTGAGGAAGTACAGTTCCCGCGCAGCCCAGTCAAAACTGTTCGCTGCTCTGGCCCCCCAATGGTGGAACAAACTCCCTCACGACGCCAGGACAGCGGAGTCAATCACCACCTTCCGGAGACACCTGAAACCCCACCTCTTTCAGGAATACCTAGGATAGGATAAAGTAATCCTTCTCACCCCCCTTAAAAGATTTAGATGCACTATTGTAAAGTGGCTGTTCCACTGGATGTCTTAAGGTGAACGCACCAATTTGTAAGTCGCTCTGGATAAGAGCGTCTGCTAAATGACTTAAATGTAAATGTAAGACGCTCTTGATGTCATGGGCCCAAGGACTAGAAGTGAGATACAGTATATATAATATACTGTACATACACATGCCAAATATTACTGCCCACTCACTACAGGTTCTATGGTTTGGTCTGGAAGTACTGGAAATGCTCTTGAGATTCATATAGCAGGTAGGAGGCAGGATAAGAGGATCCTAAAGCAGCAACAGCAGTGTGTTGAGTGGTGGAGTGGGACTGTGTGGGGGTGCAGTGTGCAGGGTGTGTGTGTGTGTGTGTGTGTGTGTGTGTGTGTGTGTGCGGTAGAGTATTAGAGGTGAGGTGTGTGTAGGTGGTGAGGCTGACACATCGTCCCAATTATCAGGAAGGTTGAGATGAGAAAACTGCAGTAACAATCTTTCCCTCAGTTTTGGAGACTTACTGTACAGAGAGAGAAAGAATGTGAAAAAACCTGAAAAACATAAAAGAAAATTAAGATTGTGACCTTCAATGTGAATAATAACAAACCGGAACAGTGGGAAAACCTACATTTCTGACAAACAGCATGTCTTAAATGGCCAATCAGCAGTTGCTACATCCATTTTTGGACATAAATTAATTATTTATTCCCCTTGAGTCTTGAAGAATATAACTGCTTAGCTTAGTTTAACTGTCGTACCCCATCAGAACCTAAAATATAAGATTGTTTTACTCCAACGTTTGTAAACTAAATAAATGTAAACAAACACTGTATAGCCCCCTTGGTTAAAACTATCATTTTAATATCATGGGTAGTCAGTCCCTGCATCAATAGCTCTGTCTATGAATTTGAGAGTGAATCCAGCCCAATCCCTCAGTTGTTTACAGAAACAGTGGTGGGGAGATGGCTTTGTTATGGCTTTTGCTGATTGGCCCATTCATGTTCATTAACCCTCTTATTTTCCTCATGGAAAATCCCAGCAGCTGCATTGTGCACAGACTTACAGATAGAGAGAGATACAGAGAGGGGTATAAGGAAAAAGGAGAGGGGAGACGGAGGGAGACACAGAGAGAGAGAACTATTAGAGAAGGCTTCAGAAAGAGGGAGAGAGAATGAAAGAGACAGAGAGAGTTAAAGAGAAGAGCCCAGCGCTGTGCCCTGTCTTAATCTGGCCAATGAAATGCTTCTGCACCAGTTAGCATGCCGCAGGCTGGGTCTGTCCAAACAGGGATTTCTCACCACCTCCTCAACTAATCCACTGCAAATTAATGTGAAGGGCCAGGCTTGCCACTGACCCGGGTTCTATCCCACAACCGGCCGTGACTGGGACTTCCATAGGGCGGTGCACAATTGGCCCAGCGTCGTCCGGGTTAGGGGAGGGTTTGGCCGGGGGGGCTTGACTTGGCTCATCGCGCTCTAGCGACCTCTCGTGACGGGCCTGGCGCCTGCAAGCTGACTTCAGTTGTCAGGTGAACGGTGTTTCCTCCCACACATTGGTTAAGTGGGCGGGTGTTAAGAAGCGGAGTTTGGTGGGTCATGTTTCGGAGGACGCACGACTCGACCTTTGCCTCTCTCAACTTTCAGCCTTGAATATTTAGAGGAAGGAATGCCCTCTGGTGCTCCCACGTGGTACGGGGCAAAAGAGAGAGAAGGAGTGTGTGTATGTGTGTGTGTCTCACCTTGGAGAGCGGTGAAACTAGCAGAGTTTAGTGGCTTTTTCCTAGCACAGATGTGTGGTGCTTCCCTGGGTTGGAGATAAGGGGAGGGGGATGGGATGGTGTGCTGGGTGATAAGAGAAAAGAGGTACGTTGTGCTGGAGGCCATGGCACCTAAAACATAAATGTTCTATCATATATCAATGTATGCACCCCCATGTCCTGAAATGTTCCTATATTACTTTTGGCTGCCTACTTTGTTTTGGTTTATGTGCTGTCCTCTCACCCACCTCCTGAAGGGAAGAAAATAGGAAATGAACAACAAGACAAACAGCATGTGGTGGTGTAGAGAAGATTGATAGGCTCCAGGCTACTCTGCTCCAGTCACACTGTTATCTACAATAATCTTAATAGCACTGCAGAGTGACTCCAATAGAGGCCATGGTAGAGTGGAAAAATGCAAGTCTACAGTTTAAAGTCTATAAAAAAACTCTCTCTCTCTTTCACTCTCCCCCCCCCACCCCCCTATTTCTCCTTTCTCTCCTCCCCCTCCCTCTCTCTCCCACCCTCTCTCCCAGTCTCGTCAGACCCCGGAGGGAGAGTTCCTACCCCTGGACCAGTGTGAGCTGGATGTGGGTTTTGGGACGGGTGCGGACCAGCTCTTCCTAGTGTCACCTCTCACCATCTGCCATGAGATCAATCCTAAGAGCCCTTTCTTTGACCTGTCCCAGCGATCCCTCATGAACGAGCAGTTTGAGATTGTTGTCATCCTGGAGGGCATTGTGGAGACCACAGGTGACGAACCACTACCTTCTCTCCTCCTGTTAAACCCGTTACTCTCTTCTTCCTACCCTTCTCTCCTCATTTTTAATGGACTATTCTTTCACTACCCTTTATCCTCCTTTTAACCCCGTACTCTATTTTTCCTAAAGAGGCTCCTCCTTTTCAAAGGCCCAATGTAGGCCCATTTTTATGTCAATTTCAAATAATTTCTGCGTAACAATGAAGTATCTTACTGTAATAGATTTGCATTCAAAATAGCAACAAACAAACAAATTGGGCCAAAAACCTATTTCTCAAGCAAGTTTCACGATGGAAAGCCACATCTCTCAACCATTCAAACCTGCTGATTGAAAGATCATAACATTGGTAAAAAAAAAGGCACATATTTACAGTGGTAGTTTCATCAGCTGTTGTACAATATGATATAAAACACAGGGAGAAAATGAATTTGGAGTGCACTGGGCCTTTATTTGATTATCCTTCCACTCTTGAGTCCTTTCCCGATCCTTTTCTTCTCCTCCCCAACTGCTATCTCTTTCCATTCAGTGGGTTGCTCGTTCCCTATCTCCACCCTTTAGCTTGCTATTACGTTACCCCTCTCTCGCACCTCTATCCTCTGAACTCAAATTCAACTGTATTCTTATGTGCTTACCAGTCTTACCTCTTCATGTCAACCTGCCACATATCCCTGTGCAATATCTCCATCCAGATTCTGGAGATAGAGTCAGACTAACACATCTCTCTTAATCTCCAAAACCCTGTAAGAATGTAGCAAATATTAGGATACGTTCAGTGGTAAACAGAGCGAGCAGTGGAGAGAGGGACTTTGGGCATTGAGGACAGCACCGGGGAATGGCTTCCTGATTGAATTATGAAGGACGTTTTATTACTGGATGGGGTGGTTTTTATCCCTACCCCATGTATAATAGATAGGGTCATAGATGCGAATGTCACTAAGATAAATAAGCTGGGCGTTCAGCTGAAGTTTTACTGTATTTCTCACTGGGCAGGATGCAGGGTTAATTCTGGGATAATTCTGTAACAGTAAGAGACGTTGAACACAACAGCTGTACTGATCTACAGGCAGGCTGCAGGTGTGCTGGGTCACCTACGGCAACACAAGTGCTTTTCTGTCTTCTATATCGAACAATACGATTCCTCATCCTAATTTTCATACCTAAATAACAAAGTCTTTGTCTTCTCTGGCATTATTTATTTATTTCTCTGTTGCCTTCTCTTTTTCCTTTCATCTCTCCTCGGTTCTTCTCCCCTCCTCTCTTCTCATTGTCCTGGGCAGAAGAATGAATAGGCTTAGAGGAGGAGGAGGGATGAGCAGGCAGGCAGGCAGGCAACATGATCTGTGCTCTGTTGATAATGTCATTAAGGCAGGCTGCAGCCAAACATTTAACCCCCTTTAGCCCCCCCCCTCTCTTTCTCTTTCTCTCTCAGCAGGACTGTTGTTCTCTGAGCTGAGGAGCAAAGCAGGGGGCAGATGAGGGGGTCTACTCTGTATGAATGAGGTGGCCTTGGAGTCACCTGGGTGGTCCCTTGCACAATGTGACATCTCTTACTCCCCAGAGAAAGACATCCATATCATCCACTGAGAGACAGACAGAGCATTGTCCTGTCATTTGAGAAACCTTCTGTCACCAACAAAATCCTTTGCAACTTTCTGGTGTCTGATTGGATGGTTATGGGGTCTCTCTACTACCACACTATGACTGTGCATCAGCTCCTGTTCAACTAGAGATGTGTGTTATGTAGGCCTAGTTATCACAGCTTTCTGACAGGTGTGTGTGTGTGTGTGTGTGTGTGTGTGTGTGTGTGTGTGTGTGTGTGTGTGTGTGTGTGTGTGTGTGTGTGTGTGTGTGTGTGTGTGTGTGTGTGTGTGTGTGTGTGTTAGATGAAGAGAGCCAGTGGTAGGATTGAAAAGTCGCTCTGAGAAGAAGAGGCATTGTATTATGGAAATGGTCCATTTGATTAGTGCCAGTGGAGGCTTAACAAAAAGCTCTCTGCATGGACACGCCACTCTCTGTCCACCAGCTGTTTGCTCACTTGCTCAGCTGCTTTGATTTTCATTCAAGACCCACAAAACATAACATACTGTCAGTGTAACTCAGGACACCTGGATGATGATTGGGCGAACTGGCAGGAACGCCGAGCCCTGAAGCCACATCACTTCCTGCTGCACCTGTATACCTTCCCAGTCATGTATCCACCATCAATAATAAATTATAGCAAATTATTCTATATGCAGAAATATAAAATAACTTTAATTCATTTCAGCTTTGGTTTGAGGATAGTCAAGGGTTTGGGTATAACCTTAGGCTTAGGTTGTGATAACCCCTTGGTAGTGATATTACTGTGTCAGTCAAATGTCAGAGAAAGGATCAGTTTCTCTTTCTGCAGTCAGCCAGCTCTGTTTGGGGCAACAGGTTGGGCCAGTAACCGAAAGGTTGCTGGATTGAATCCCTGAGCTGACAAGGTAAAAAAAAAAATGTTGTTCTTCCCCTGAACAAGGCAGTTAACCCACTGTTCCCTGGTAGGCCTTCATTATATATACGAATTTGTTCTTAACTGACTTGCCTAGTTAAATAAAGGTTCATTTAAAAAATGAACAGAGCAATACAGGTCTCATAAGTGGCTATTTTACAAGAGATGAGGTCAAATAAAAACCTGTCTTGTCAAATCAAATCAAAAAATCAACATACAATTGTATGTCACATGCTTCGTAGAGAACAGGTGTAGACTTACAGTGAAATGCTTACTTATGGGTCCTTTTCCAACAATGCAGAGTTAAAGATCAAAATAATACACGATGGATAACATTTTTTTTTAAACGAGTAGAAATAACATGGCTAAATACAGGGAGTACCAGTACCGAGTCGATATGCAGGGGTAAGAGATAATTGCGGTAGCTATGTACTGTATGCATAACTTGCCTTGGGAAAGTATTCAGACCCCTAGACTTTTTTCACATTTTGTTAGGTTACAGCCTTATTGAAAAAAAAATGTAAAAAATGTTTTTCTCATCAATCTACCCACAATACTCCATAATGCCAAAACAAAAACACATTTCTAGAAATGTATTAATATCACATTTACATAAGTATTCAGACCCTTTACTCAGTACTTTGTTGAAGCACATTTGGCAGCGAGTCTTCTGTATGACGCTACGAGCTTGGCACACTTGCATTTGGGGAGTTTATCCCATTCTTCTCTGCAGATATTCTCAAGCTCTGTCAGGCTGGATGGGGAGCGTCACTGCACAGCTATTTTTAGGTCTCTCCAGAGATTTTCGATCGGGTTCAAGTCCGGGTTCTGGCTGGGACACTCAAGGACATTCAGAGACATTCAGTCCCAAAGCCACTCCTGCGTTGTCTTGGCTGTGTGTTGTTGTCTTGTTGGAAGGTGAACCTTCGCCCCAGTCTGAGGTCCTGAGCGCTCTGGAGCAGGTTTTCATCACGAATCTCTCTGTACTTTGCTCCGTTCATTTTGCCTCGATCCTGACAAGTGTCCCAGTCCCTGCCTCTGAAAAACATCTCCACAGCATGATGCTGCCATCACCATGCTTCACCGTAAGGATGGTGCCAGGTTTCATCCAGATGTGAAGCTTGGAATTCAGGCAAAGAGTTGAATCTTGGTTTCATCAGACCAGAGAATCTTGTTTCTCATTATCTGAGAGTCTTTAGGTGCCTTTTGGAAAACTCCAAGCGGGCTGTCATGTGCCATTTACTGAAGAGTGGTTTCCGTCTGGTCACTCTACCATACAGGCCTGATTGGCGGAGTGCTGCAGAGATGGTTGTCCTTCTGGAAGGTTCTCCCATCTACACAGATGAACTCTAGAGCTCTGTCAGAGTGACCATCGGGTTCTTGGTTACCTCCCTGACCAAGACCCTTCTCCCCTGATTGCTCAGTTTGGTTGGGAGGACAGCTATAGGAAGAGTCTTGGTGGTTCCAAACATCCATTTAAGAATGATGGTGGCCACTGTGTTCTGGGGGACCTTCAATGCTGCAGACATTTTTTGGTAAACTTTCCCAGATCTGTGTCTCAACACAATCCTTTCTCGGAGCTCTACGAACAATTCCTTCAACCTCATGGCTTGGTTTTTGCTCCTGAAAATAAAAAAAAGAACACTCTAGGAGCTCAGATGCAAAAATGTAATTACCAATGTTTCGACAGCCAAGCTGTCTTCATCAGGGTGTCACCACAAACACTGCGGGATGACTCATTTATGTAGTGTCAAAAGACACAGGTGTCTGTAATCATGGCCAAGAGTTTTTGCTTTGACATGCACTGTCAACTGTGAGACCTTATAGAGACAGGTGTGTGCCTTTCCAAATCATGTCCAATCAATTGAATTTTCCACAGGTGGACTCCAATCAAGTTGTAGAAACAACTCACGGGTTGTATTCAAAGGGTCTGAATACTAATGTAAATCATTATTTTTAATACATACAACCTGTTTTTGCTTTGTCATTATGAGGTATTGCTAACAATATTTGTATTTATTTAATCCATTTTAGTCTCAGGCTGTAATGTAACGAAATGTGGAAAAAGTCAAGGGGCCTGAATACTTTCCGAAGGCACTGTAATAGGCTTTAACAGCAGCGTGTGTGTGTATGGCGTCAGTGTGCATATGTACAGTGGGGCAAAAAAGTATTTAGTCAGCCACCAATTGTGCAAGTTCTCCCATTAAAAAGATGAGAGAGGCCTGTAATTTTCATCATAGGTACACTTCAACTATGACAGACAAAATTAGAAAAAAAATCCAGAAAATAACATCGTAGGATTTTTTATGAAATTAAAACTCCACTATGGCCAAGACCAAAGAGCTGTCAAAGGACACCAGAAACAAAATTGTAGACCTGCACCAGGCTGGGAAGACTGAATCTGCAATAGGTAAGCAGCTTGGTTTGAAGAAATCAACTGTGGGAGCAATTATTAGGAAATGGAAGACATACAAGACCACTGATAATCTCCCTCGATCTGGGGCTCCACACAAGATCTTACCCCGTGGTGTCAAAATTATCACAGTGAATGACCTAGTGAATGACCTGCAGAGAGCTGGGACCAAAGTAACAAAGCCTACCATCAGTAACACACTACGCCGCCAGGGACTCAAATCCTGCAGTGCCAGACGTGTCCCCCTGCTTAAGCCAGTACATGTCCAGGCCCGTCTGAAGTTAGCTAGAGAGCATTTGGATGATCCAGAAGAAGATTGGGAGAATGTCATATTGTCAGATGAAACCAAAATATAACTTTTTGGTAAAAACTAAACTCGTCGTGTTTGGAGGACAAAGAATGCTGAGTTGCATCCAAAGAACACCATACCTACTGTGAAGCATGGGGGTGGAAACATCATGCTTTGGGGCTGTTTTTCTGCAAAGGGACCAGGACGACTGATCCGTGTAAAGGAAAGAATGAATGGGGCCATGTATCGTGAGATTTTGAGTGAAAACCTCCTTCCATCAGCAAGGGCATTGAAGATAAAACGTGGCTGGGTCTTTCAGCATGACAAGGATCCCAAACACACCGCCCGGGCAACGAAGGAGTGGCTTCGTAAGAAGCATTTCAAGGTCCTGGAGTGGCCTAGCCAGTCTCCAGATCTCAACCCCATAGAAAATCTTTGGAGGGAATTGAAACTCCGTGTTGCCCAGCAACAGCCCCAAAACATCACTGCTCTAGAGGAGATCTGCATGGAGGAATGGGCCGAAATACCAGCAACAGTGTGTGAAAACCTTGTGAAGACTTACAGAAAACGTTTGACCTCTGTCATTGCCAACAAAGGGTATATAACAAAGTATTGAGATAAACTTTTATTATTGACCAAATACTTATTTTCCACCATAATTTGCAAATAAATTCATTAAAAATCCTACAATGTGATTTTCTGGATTTTTTTTCTCATTTTGTCTGTCATAGTTGAAGTGTACCTATGATGAAAATGACAGGCCTCTCTCATCTTTTTAAGTGGGAGAACTTGCACAATTGGTGGCTGACTAAATACTTTTTTGCCCTACTGTATGTGTGGGTGTGTGTGTGTGTGAGTGTGTGGGCAGAGTCCACTGTATGTGCATAGATTCAGTGCAAGAGAAGGACATTGCAGGTAGCCATTTGATTAATTATTTATCAGTCTTGTTCTTGGGGAACTTGGGGTTCAATTCTGTTCAGGGTTCTGTTGGTTTCAGACTTGGTGCACTGGTACTACTTGCCGTGCGTTAGCAGAGAGAACAGTCTATGACTTGGGTGGCTGGAATCTTTGACAATTCTTTGGGCCTTCCTCTGACACCACCTGGTATAGAGGTTGTGGATGGCAGGGAGCTTGGCCACAGTGATATACTGAGCCGTATGCACTACCCTCTAATGCCTTGCGGTCGGATGCCAAGCAGTTGCCATACCAAGCGGTGATGGAGCAAGTCAAGATGCTCTTGATGTTGCAGCTGTATAACTATTTGAGGATCTGAGGGGGCCCATGCCATCTGAGGGTCCATCTTTTCAGCCTCTTGAGGGGGAAGAGGTATTGTCGTGCCATCTTCACGAATGTGTTTGGACCATGATAGATCCTTTAGTGATGTGGACAAAGGAATTTGAAGCGCTCAACCTACTCCACTACAACCCCGTCGATGTGAATGGGGGCATGCTCAGCTCTCCATTTCCTGTAGTCCAGAATCAGCTCCTTTGTCTTACTGATGTTGAGGGAGAGGTTGTTGTCCTGGCACCACACTGCCAGGTCTCTGGCTTCCTCCCTATAGGCTGTCTCTTCATCATTGGTGGTCATGCCTACCACCGTTGTGTATTTTGCAAACTTAATGATGGTGTTGGAGTCGTGTGTGGCCACGCAGTCGTGGGAGAACAGGGTGTACAGGAGGGGACTAAGCACGCTCCCCTGTGGGGCCCCCTTGTTGTGGGTCAGCGTGGCAGATGTGTTGTTGCTACCCTCACCAGCTAGGGGCGGCCCATCAGGAAGTCCAGGATCCATTTGCAGAGGGAGGTGTTCAGTCCCAGGTACCTTAGCATAGTGATGTGCTTCGAGGGCACTGTGGTGTGGAATGCTGAGCTGTAGTCAATGAACAGCAGTCTCACATAGTTGTTCCTTTTGGCCAAGTGGGAAATGGCAGTGTGGGGTGCAATAGAGATTGCGTCGTCTGTGGATCTGTTGGGACGGTATGCGAATCGGAGTGGGTCCAGGGTGTCTGGAATAAGGATGTTAACGTGAGCCATGACCAGCCTTTCAAAGCATTTCATGGCTCCAGATATGAGTGTTAAAATGGCACCGACAGAGAGGGCTGCCTCACTTCTAGTCCTTAGGAAACTGTGCAGTATTTTTAAAAATGGATTATTTCTTACATTGTTAGCCCAGAAAATCTTAGCTGTTATTACATACAGCCGGGAAGAACTATTGGATATTGGAGCGGCTTCAACTTACCAGCACTACGAATACAACTTTCCTGAAGCGGATCCTTTGTCCGCACCACCCAGGACATTTGAACTGATTCCAGAGGCCGATCCAAAACAACACCGTCAGAGGAGAGGGAGTCGGACTTCGGAGACGCGCACACCACCCCACCGCTTCCGAGTATATTACTTGCTAATGTCCAGTCCCTAGATAACAAAGTTGACAAAATCAGGGCACGGGTTGCTTTCCAGAGAGACATCAGTGATCGTAACATACTCTGTATCACTCTTTCGGGATATGCTGTCGGAGTCGGTACAGCCACCTGGATTCTCAGTGCATGGCAGCATTTGCGCAAAACTGAGAGCGTGTACCACCGCATTTAACCATGGCAAGGTGACTGGGAATATGACAGAATAAAAACAAAGTAGTCATTCATTCACGCAAGGCAATAAAAAAATAAAAATGTCAGTATAGAGACAAAGTCGAGTTGCAATTCAACGGCTCAGACACAAGACAGGGTCTACGGACAATCACGGACTACAAAAGGAAAACCAGCCACGTCGCAAACACCAACGTCTTGCTTCCAGACAAACTAAACACCTTCTCTGCCTTCACCTTCGAGGATAATACAGTGCCACCGACGCGGCCCGCTACCAAGGACTGTGGGCTCTCCTTCTCTGTGGCCGACATGAGTCTGATATTTAACATGTTAACCCTCGCAAGGCTGCCGGCCTAGACAGCATCCCTAGCTGCGTCCTCAGAGCATGCACAGACCAGCTGGCTGGTGTGTTTACAGACATATTCAATCTCTCCCTATCCCAATCTGCTGTCCCCACATCCTTTAATAAGATGGCCATAATTGTTCCTGTACCCAAGAATGTCCCGTGGTGGGAACCACAATCAGCGGAAATGTTCAAGAGCGCCACCTATAGAGGTTGATAAACCTCAAACTTTCATTAAAATGGACATACAATATACTGAATTAAAGCTACACTCGTTGTGAATCTATCCACCAAGTCAGATTTGTAAAATGCTTTTCGGCGAAAGCATGAGAAGCTATTATCTGATACCATGCACCCTCAAAATACTGCAACGTCACCTAACACGACAGATTTTGCGTTAGCCGTCGCAAACCAAAACGCTGAAATAAAATATAAAACATTCATTACCTTTGACGAGCTTCTTTCTTGGCACTCCTAGATGTCCCATAAACATCATTTAGGGTCTTTTTCCATTAAATCGGTCCATATATAGCCTAGATATTGATCTAAGAATACTGTGTGATAAACGGAAAAAAATAGCGTTTCATAACGTAACGTCATTTTTTAAAATTCAAAAAGTCGACGATAAACTTTCACAAAACACTTCGAAATACTTTTGTAATGCAACTTTAGGTATTAGTACACGTTAATAAGCGATAAAATTCATCAGGAGGCGATGTAAATTCTTTAGCTGTGTAGAAAACATGTCTGAAGAGAGCTCGACCAAAACATCCGGTCGGAGAATCAGTTCCCTTGATTCGGTTTGACCAAGAATCAAAGCTGAATCAAATGACAAGACTCTAGACATCGTGTGGAAGCTGTAGGCACTGTAACCTCGGCCCCATTTAATTCGGTTCACTTTGAACAATTCCTTGAAGTCGCGGACGGATATATTTTTCCATTTTCAGTGATCAGATTTCCCTGCACTTTTCGATGAAACGCACGTTCTGTTATAGTCACAGCCGTGATTTAAACAGTTTTAGAAACGTCTGAGTGTTTTCTATCCACACATACTAATCATATGCATATACTATATTCCTGGCATGAATAGCAGGGCGCTGAAATGTTGCGCGATTTTTAACAAAAAGCTGCGAAAAGCTGCTTGAATTCTCAACTTCCCTAAGAGGTTAATAAGATGGCCATAATTGTTCCTGTACCCAAGAATGCAAAGGTAACTGAACTAAATTACTATTCCCCCGTGGCACTCACTTCTGCCATCATGAAGTGCTTTGAGAGACTAGTCAAGGATCATATCACCACCACCTTATCTGTCACCCTAGACCCATTTCAATTTGCTTACCGCCCCAATAGGTCCACAAACGATGCAATCGCCATCACACTGCACACTGCTCTATTCCATCTGGACAAGAGGAATACCTACAGTGGCTTGAAAAAGTATTTACCCCCTTTGGCATTTTCCCTATTTTGTTGCTCAACCTGGAATTAAAATATATTTTTCGGGGTGTTTGTATCATTTGATTTACACAACATGCCTACCACTTTCAAGATGCAAAATATTTTTTATCGTGAAACAAAAAACTGAAAACTTGAGCGTGCATAACTTTTCACCCCCCCCCAAAGTCAATACTTTGTTAGAGCCACCTTTTGCAGCAATTACAGCTGCAAGTCTCTTGGGGTATCTCTATGAGCTTGGCATATCTAGCCACTGGGATTTTGGCCCATTCTTCAAGGCAAAACTGGTCCAGCTCCTTCAAGTTGGATGGATTCCGCTGGTGTACAACAATATTTAAGTCATACCACAGATTCTCAATTGGATTGAGGTCTGGGCTTTGACTAGACCATTCCAAAACATTTAAATGTTTCCCCTTAAAGCACTCAAGTGTTGCTTTAGCAGTATGCTTAGGGTCATTGTCCTGCTGGAAGGTGAACCTCTGTCCCAGTCTCAAATCTCTGGAAGACTGAAACAGGTTGCCCTCAAGATTTTCCCTGTATTTAGTGACATTCCTTCAATTCTGACCAGTTTCCCAGTTTCCCAGAAAAACAGAGAGGGTTCTCGGGGTGATGAGAGTTGTTGGGTTTGCACCAGACATAGCATTTTCTTTGATGGCCAAAATGAAATACAAATTAAAAATAAATTTAAATTACAGGTTGTAATGCAACAAAATAGGTAAAACGCCAAGGGGGATGAATCATTGTGTAAGGCACTGTATGTAAGAATGCTATTTATTGACTATAGCTCAGCATTCAACACCATAGTACCATCCAAACTCATCATTAAGCTTGAGACCCTGGGTCTCAACCCTGCCCTGCACAATTGGGTCCTGGACTTCCTGAAGGGCCACCCCCAGGTGGTGAAGGTAGGAAACAACATCTCCCCTTTGTTGATCCTCAACACTGGGGCCCCACAAGGTTGCGTGCTCATCGACCTCCTGTATTCCCTGTTCACCTTCAACTCAATCATCAAGTTTGCAGACAACACTAGTAGGCTTGATTACCAACAACGACGAGAGTCTACAGGGAGAAGGCTCAACATCAACAAAACAAAGGAGATGGTCGTGGACTTCAGGAAACAGCGGAGGGAGCTCCCCCCTATCCACATCGACAGGACAGCAGTGGAGAAGGTGGAAAGTTTTAAGTTCCATGGCGTACAAATGAAAATGGTCCACCCACACAGACAGTGTGTTGAAGAAGGTGCAACAGTGCCTCTTCAACATCAGGAGGCTGAAGAAATTTGGCTTGTCACCTAAAACCCTCACAAACCTTTACAGATGCACAATTGAGAGGATCCTGTCGGCAGGGCTCTCCAGAGGGTGGTGCGGTCTGCACAACGCATCACTGGGGGCAAACTACCTACCCTCCAGGAAACTTACTTTAACCGATGTCACAGGAAGGCCAAAAATATCATCAAGGACAACAACCACCTGAGCCACTGCCTGTTCACCCCGCTACCATCCAAAAGGCGAGGTCAGTACAGGTGCATCAACGCTGGGACCAAGAGACTGAAAAACCGCTTCTATCTCAAGGCCATCAGACTGTTAAACAGCTACCACTAGCACAGAGTGGCTGCTGCCTACATACAGACTTGAAATCATTGGCCACTTTAATAAATGGAACACGAATCACTTTAATAATGCCACTTTAATAATGTTGACATATCTCACTCATCTCATACAGTTGAAGTTGGAAGTTTACATTCGCTGTGTTTTTGCTGGACACGGATGACATGGTATGCTGGTGACCACCATCAAAGTGCTGAATTATTTAATAATTATTTAATACATACAGTTGAATTCGGAAGTTTACATACACCTCTGTCAAATACATTTAAACTCAGTTTTTCACAAGTCCTGAAATTTAATCCTCGTAAAAATTATTTGTTTTAGGTCAATTAGGATCACCACTTTATTTTAAGAATGTGAAATGTCAGAATAATAGTAGAGAGAATGATTAATTTCAGCTTTTATTTCTTTCATCACATTCCCAGTGGGTCAGAAGTTTACATACACTCAATTAGTATTTGGTAGCATTGCCTTTAAATTGTTTAACTTGGGTCAAACATTTTGGGTAGCCTTCCACAGGCTTCCCACAATAAGTTGGGTGAATTTTGGCCCATTCCTCCTGACAGAGCTGGTGTAACTGAGTCAGGTTTGTAGGCCTCCTTGCTCACACATGCTTTTTCAGTTCTGCCCACAAATGTTCCATGGGATTGAGGTCAGGGCTTTGTGATGGCCACTCCAATACCTTGACTTTGTTGTCCTTAAGCCATTTTGCCACAACTTTGGAAGTATGATTGGGGTCATTGTCCATTTGGAAGACGAATTTGTGACCAAGCTTTAACTTCCTGACTGATGTCTTGAGATGTTGCTTCAATATATACATTTTCCTCCCTCATGATGCAGCAAAGCACCCCGACAACATGATGCTGCCACCCCCGTGAGACACTGTTGGAATGGTATTCTTCGCTTTGCAATTTGTTTCTGAGGTCTTGGCTGATTTCTTTTGATTTTCCCATGAGTTCAAGAAAAGAGGCACAGATTCTTATTCCATTCTTTACTTAGATTTATGTATATTAGGTATTTGTTGTGGAATTTGTAAATATTACCTGTTAGATATTGCTGCACTGGAACTAGAAGCACAAGCATTTCGCTGCACTCGCAATAACATCTGATAACAATGTGTATGTGACCAATAGAATTGGATTTGATTTGATTTGAGTGCTACAGGGTGATAGTCATTCATAAAGTTTACCTTATCGTTCTTGGGCACAGGAACGATGGTTATTTGCTTGAAACATGTAGGTATTACAGACTGGGTGAGGGAGAGGTTGAAATCAGCGCATTCTCCTGGTAATCCATCTGGCCCTGTGGCCTTGTGAATGTTAACCTCTTTAAAAGTCTTACTCACATCAGCTAAGGAGAGATTGATCACACAGTCCTCCGGAACAGCTGGTTCTCTCACACATGGTTCAGTGTTGCTTGCCTCGAAGTGAGCATAGAAGGCATTTAACTAGTCTGGTCAGCTCGTGTCACTGTAATCACTGTAATCTGTGATAGTTTGCAAGCCCTGTCACATCCGACGAGGGTCAGAGCTGATATAGTGGGCTTCGATCTTAGTCTTGTATTGACGATTTGCCTGTTGGATGGTTCGTCGAAGGGCATAATGGCATTTCTTATAAGAGTCCGGGTTAATGTCTCGCTCCTTGAAAGTGGAAGCTCTAGCCTTTAGCTCAGTGTGTATGTTGCCTCTAAACCATGGCTTCTGGTTGGGATATGTATGTACTGTCGCTGTTGGGACGACTTCGCCAATGCATTTATTAATGAGACACCCAGAGAAGGCTGTGCTCAGGATGATGCTTTGGTCATTATCTGTCTGACTCTTAGAGACCTTTTTAAATAGGACTAGGATGTAATGTAACCAACCACCTTTTCATATAGGACTATAGAACATCATGCAGATACCAATACCAGAATACCCTTTCCTTGGCTACAGGATATGCATGGATATGCATGGATGCTGCAATTTCTGCTACAATGTTACTGCTCTTTACTTGTTTTGTTTTGTTTATGGTAGACTAGATTCAACTTATTTATATGAGTAAGTCTATTAGTACTATTGATAGGAGTGATGTGAGGCGAGGACCCAAGGCTCCTGCAGCATCAAGTTATGGATCTGGTAAAGGTGGTGTTAGGAGATTCCTTATTAGCCTGAGCAGAAATAAACAACTGGTAATTATGACTAAATGCATTACAACACTGATCAAAGGGATTAGGCCTTAGGCCTCTAGTGATTGCCATGGATACAAAATAACAGCTGTAGAATCAGGTAGGATGTGGTTTCATTGAGACAGAGCTAGATATAGAAAAGAAAAGTATCTAGCTCTGACTCCCAGCCTAGAACGACTTGCAGCCAATATCTCCTTTAGTCAGCTGTCTCCATCAAGCTCATTTGAGCCAATGGCACCACATTCTGCAGAGGCAGAGGGAGGTAAACAGTGAGTGTGATATCTGTTTGTCTCAGGGTCAGCTTCAGCCATACCTATTAGTGGAAACTTTTCGATGAGTAACAGTGCCGTGGCCATTTTTATGAGCCATCAGAGGAACGGCAAACGTCTTCCAGCTAGATTTAAGGGTGCACCAGTATTTAAATCTCCCCTCTATGGCAAGAGTGAGGGAGGTCTGTGCCAAAGCAGGTCTGTGTCAGGGAAATTGCTTTTTCTCATGCTGTCAGACAACAATTCAAAGACTGAATTGTTTCCACACATGCTGAGAGAGAAGAGAAGGGGGGTGGAGGGAGAGGATGAGATAAGCAGGAGGGGGTTTCATGCCTTATTGTTTGATGTTAACTGAACTCTACAATATTTTCATCATATTTATTAAAAATGACAAGGCTATTTAACACCTGTGTTTGTGCTGCCTAGTCAATGCTGGACACTGAGTTTCACTTTTTAATTCTCTCTCTTTCTCCCTCTCTCTCAGGTATGACGTGTCAGGCGCGGACATCGTACACGGAGGATGAGGTGTTGTGGGGCCACCGCTTCCTGCCCGTCATGTCTCTGGAGGAGGGATTCTTCAGGGTGGACTACTCCCAGTTCCACAGCACTTTCGAGGTCAACACCCCACCCTACAGCGTCAAGGATCACGACGAGAAGTCCTCCCTGCCTTCACCCCTCTCCACCCCCACGCTGGGCGAGAGCCACGGGCACGCCCGACGTGCCCGGGTCTTCTCTGTGGACTGCATCAACACTACGGACCGAGAGGAGCGGGCAGGGCAGTCCAGGCTGCCCAGTAAGCTTCAGAGGATGAGCTCGTCTGGGAAGGAGGACCTACAGAGGAAGGTTCTGATGCTGAGCTCCCAGCACTCCGAGAAGGCCTGCAGTACTGGAGACCTGCCTCTCAAGTTGCAGCGTCTCAGCTCCTCCCCCGGTCCAGAGGCTGCAGCTCGGCTGCAGCTCAAGGCCTTGAAACTGGGCTTTGAACCCATGACCCAGTCCACTGGAGACCTGCAGCTGCCCCCCACCCCAGCCCCTGTCCCCGCCCGCATCCACACCCCTCTGCCCTCAGGAGGGGGCCGACCAGAGGACAACCTGCCTGCCAAATTACGCAGGATGAATGCTGACCGCTGAGGTCATCATGACCAGACTTTGCATGCATCCCAAATGGAACCCTAGTCTCTATTTACTGCACTACTTTAGAACAGGGCCCATAGCGGGCTCTGGTCAAAAGTGATGCACTATGTAGGGAATAGGGTGTTATTTGGGACACATCCCCAGAGTCTAACTTCTCTTTGACCACACATCAAACTATGGAGAGAGGGAAAATGGAATGTGACTGAAAGACAATGATATGGAAGGGAAAAATAACTGATGGATGGTGTGTCACTATTTCTGTTTTTTCAAACACAATCTTTACTGGAATTACTGTGATTTTTGGGTGTTTTATAGCAACAGTGTTCGTACTGGTCAAACACACACACACACACACACGTTAATCTTTCTATCATCACACACACACTCTAAAGAATTGTGCATGTATACAATCAATCCATCTGAATGCACTACAATCCCCCTCTCTTAGTTTTAAACAAATAAAATATATTTAAGATGATAAACAGACTTACAGACATACAGACACACACACTCTCTTTCAATTGACTTGTAGCCCGTTGTAGCTGAAAGGAATTATGATTATTATATAGAGTAGGATATACATTAGTCACAAGACTTCTCTCACAATGAAGTATATATGGTATAAATGATTCGGGAGGAATGCGTAATAGCGTTTTTTTTACTGTACCCAAATTATGGCGTGCCGTGTAAAGGCACACACGGGGAGGAAGACCAAACAAACATGTAACAAAAACACAGGGTTGAAACCCAAACAAAAGAGCGAGGAGTACCTCGAATAAATACACACGCGCACAATGGTTAACGCACGGGACGAGACCTGTAATCATCTGCGCAATCCATAAGGGCATGAAAGCCCAAAACACAGGTACTCACACGCACCAATGGACATTGTGACAATAATAAACCCCCCAATGGAAACCAAAGGGCACACATATACAAATACTAATCAGTGGAAATAGGGGACAGGTGTGTGTGATGAAAGTTCCGGAGGGATCCGTGACAGTCTTCATTGTAAAGTCCAAAGGCAGACTTTAAGGACAGAAGCTTTGAAATGGACACAACCTTTAACTCATCTGAACGAATGGAGAGGAAAAAGTGAAGAGGGAGGAGAACAGAGAGAAAAGAAAGAGTGGAGAGGGTCACCTGAGCTCAGGGACAGAAGTGCAGCGTAGGCTTTGGGAGGATTAGTCCATGTTTGCGTCCCAAATGGCCCATAGGGCTCTGTTTAAAAATATTGCACTATGAAGGGGAATGGGGTGCTATTTGGCACGCAGCCAACACAGGCCTCAGTGGGATTTAGCACTCCTATGAGTAGAGGGTTCAGACAAACGGATGTAGGATAGTTGGAGGCACCCACCCACCAAGCACTAATTTCTCCACCAACGCCACAAAGGGAGGAGATTCGACCAGGGGAATTCGATTTTCCCTACTTGAGGTGCACGCCTGAAGCGACCTGCGTGGAGGGATCTCTAGCCTCTGGTAATGAATTCCTCACTGCGTTCGCCCACTCAGAGTTTAGGCTAAAGCCTGACCTGATCCACACGATCCAAACTTTTCATTTAGCAGCATAAAGAGTGTGTGTGTGTGTGTATGTGTGTGTATCTATTTGCTCACACTCTTAAACACTACACTTCTTCCACTGGCTCAGCAGAGGACAAGTCACCCAATCATACTACAACGATGAATAGCCTCATTACAATAAGAGGAAAGGGACGAGTGACCGGGACTGAGCTCAATCGACACCTCTTCAGAAGATGATTACAATACACTCTAATATCACGGTCACAGACCACATGCACTTAACAAAGATGACATACTGTATGAACGAATCGATGCACCACACAAGAGCGCATTACTCTCATATACAGATGTAGGCTCTTCATTTGATCACCCTGTTCCAGGAGAACTTTCCTGCGTTGAAGAAAATGTTTAACTTGTAGAGTATTTGAGATTTAAAAATCAGGCTAGAAGATACTCTGGACCTATGCACATCACACATTCTTATTTGTCCTCAAAAGTCCAATTCAAAGGTCTGTCAGAACTCGCTACATGCTAATAATAAGGATATTGAAGACCTTTCCTGTGCGCATCATTTCCTGCTCCTTATTGTGATGTCTTATTCAGGAGTGTCAGAGGTTATTTAGGTAAAGATCTGTCCCAGAGATAACACCTCCACTGGGTAAAAATACCAGGAGCATGAATACTTTGTTTGCGTCAAAAATGGCACCCTATTCCCTATTCAGTACACTACTTTTGACCAGGGCCCATAGGGAATAGGGTGCCATTTGGGAAGCATATTTGGCATGGTGACGTACAGCACAGTGAGATTAAAGAACCGTCTCCCTTTAGATTGTCTTGTCTGCTCTGCCCCCGAGTCTGTTTGTCGGGCTCACTGTCAATATCACTGCTTTCCTCCCACAGCTTCAGTCCTTGGCTTTGATCATGGAGAGAAGTGCCTAGAGAAAGTCTACACACCCCTCATACAGTCTTCACATTTTGCTGCCTTAAAATGTCATCGAAAAAGAGATTGTATTTGTTTTATTTCCTACTGATCTACACAACCTACTCCACAATTTCAGTGAAAGAATAATTATAGAAAATGTTCCAATTCACTAAGAAATATAAAATTAGGATGTATATCTTCACACCCCAGAGTTAATACTTGGTGGAAGCACCTTTGGCAGCCATTACAGCTGTGAATAATTTTGAATAAGATTCCTACCAACCTTGCGCAGCGTTTTCAGGCAGCAAAATGAGAAGACTGTCAAAGGGATGTGTAGACTTACACTAGGCACTGTATGTATTTTAATCACAATAATTATATTTTTAAAAATGTAGCTGCATTGGAATTATAGTTAATTAGGCAACTTCTGAACACATCGATACACTGAATACACACACACACCCACCCACCCACCCACCCACCCACCCACCCACACACACACACACACACACACACACACACACACACACACACACACACACACACACACACACACACACACACACACACACACAACCCCCACACGTGTTGTTCTTCTACCCTCACGGGGACCTAAAATGATTTCACACACAAACATGTATAAAAACACACTTACAAATTGTGCTTTAATGTCACCAAGTGGGAGGGAGTTATTCCACTGCTCCCGTAGATTGACGTGTTGAGAGGGGGATTGAACGGCCATCACATTAGTTTGTCTACAAAGGGATGTGTGCCGGGCCAGGCAACCACATCCACAAAACCTCTACGTTTTGCAAATTTGTAACACATAATATGAATTTTAATTCATAACATATCATACAAAATGGGTGATGGATATTCACAAATTAATACATAGCATACTAAATAGAGTGTCCCGGTATTACGTACAGAATCATTTTAAATTCTCTGAAACCAGGTTGAGATAACTTGTTAACAGTCTAACCAGCTCTGCTACGGCGAGCAAAATGGTCAGAGTGAGACGTTCTCCCATTTGTGGCTGGACGTAACTAGCAAGCGTACACGGGACAATATTTTCATGTTGCACACCTTTTAGTTTTCTCATTAAATGCTTTCAATATTTTTTATATAAACATTTTTACAATTGGTTTGAGGTTTTTAAGCCATTGAAATGTGGAACTTTTAAATGTAAGAATATTGTCCCGTGTACAGTACCAGTCAAAAGTTTGGACACACCTACTCATTCAAGGGTTTTTCTTTATTTGTAGGTGTGTCCAAACTTTTGACTAGTTCTGTATGTACAATGTGTAATGTATTGATGGTCACTAACTAGCCACATAGAGATATCCAACATCGAACTCATTTTATCAGTGTGCATCCCAAGAGAGAATTTATGAACTAACACCCACGTGTTATTTGGAATTACTTGCAATCAAACCCAACCCTCAAATATGCCAAGAAGTCAGAGACATCCTCAATCCTCTAAATCTCAGACATTCTAGTATTGTAAAATACTGACTTTATGACCAAAGTTACCCTATTTACACTTTTCAGTCAATTTGGGGACTAGAATAGATTACTACCAATGCCACATAGGCTGTTTTCAACCAAGTTTTTTGTTTTCCGGTTTAGTTCCTTTTTAAACAATTGCTTGCTGAAGTATACAATCTGTCAGTGTGAGTCTGAATGAATCACGAGTGTGAAGAAGGGGGAGGAAGGGAGAGATGTCACACATAAACATGCACTTCATACTAGTGGAGGCTCCTCAGAGGAGGAAGGGTAGGACCCCTCAGTGAAAAAAAAAATGTAATCAAAAAAGTTAAGATAAATCTTGACTAAGATAAAACTATACTAAATATATTCATGTCACCAAATAATTGATTAAAACACACATTTTTGCAATGAAGGTCTACAGTAGCGTCAGCAGCACTCTGTAGTGTAGCACCATGGTGTAACGGTCGAGAGCTTGCTTCAGTCCTCCTCTGGGTACATTGACTTCAATACAAAACCTAGGAGGCTCATGGTTCTCTCCCTTCCATAGACTTACACAGTAATTATGACAACTTCCGGAGAACGTACTCCAACCGATCAGAGTTCTTGCAGCATGAACTGACATGTTGTCCACCCAATCAAACGATCAGAGAATGAATCTAGTACTGAAAGCATAAGCTACAGCTCTCTAGCACTGCAGTGTATACAATGCGGTTAGTAGTTGACTCAAACAGAGAAAGACAATAGTTGAAAATATTTTAACAAATTAATTTATTCGAAAATTAAGGAGAAGCAGGAGAGAGAGAGAGACAGAGAGAGAGAGAGCTAGCTATAGTTGGTTGTATTTTTTAAAACTTTCATTTTCACTTAGCTAGCGAATGCAGCTAGCTAGTGTAGCCTACCCAAACACCCGGCTCAAACATAGAGGGATGCAATGTTAGCTAGCTGGCTATGGCTATCCAACATTGGAACTCATTCAAGTCAAGGTTTTATTAATTTATTGCCACCTGAGCCTGCCGGTGTAACTGCTTGCTGACTGTTCGCTGTACTGTATTATTGTAGTGGGTTTACTAATACGTTAGTTATAGTAGATATGTTAACATGACAATAATGTAGGCCGTGTGTAGCGGTTAGCGGTAATGATATGAAGGTTTGGCTTGGAAAGTGTTTTTCACCTGGTTACAGACAGCTGATGTGTTGTACACTGAAGTCCACAAGCGTAGGGAAAATGTGAGGGGAAGAGAGCACGTAGAAAGTTGCAAGAAGCAATTATATATAAAATGAGCAAAGTGATCCAGCTGTTTTTATGTCACTGCTGTGAAATGGAACTGTGTTTGCGTGTCATCAGGGGTGCATTAATTCTGCCGATTCTGTTAAAAAACGTTTCTTAAACTGAAGCAAATGGAAAGAAATGGGGATAAACATATCTGAATTTGTCCAATAGAAACTCACATTTGCAACTGTTGGACTAATGATTACACCCTAGATCAACTAGATGCAGGCAAGACTATGCAGGCGATATTGAATGTGTCACAGTCTGACACCTTGATTGCTCAAAATTCTCTTGACCTGTTCACATACGTTGTGAACTTTCATTCATAGGCTAGGTTGTAGCAACCTCATGATGGGTACATGTAGTAGCCTAACCCTATCAATGTTACAGTGAGCCGGGGCAATGGAATATGAATGGCAGTCATACAAAATGCTGTAATAGAAATAAGATGTATCATCCTCCCTCATAAAGGGCACCATCCGCCACTGCTTCACACACACCATATTGAGGAGGAAGGAAAGGATCTCTCTCTCTCTCTCTCTCACACACACACACACACACACACACACACACACACACACACACACACACGCAGGCACACGCAGGCACACGCAGGCACACAGAGGGCCAATTATGTCAACCCTCACCACAACAATTCTAGCTGCAACATTCCTCAAGCGGAAACAAACGAAACGACAGCTTCCGTACAACAACACGACAGTCACCATGGCAATCTGGCAGCCTGTCTGCCCTGCAGTGATGGAGGCTTATCCCTAATTTTGCAGTCAGTTTTCGAATGGGTGGCCAGTAATTAAATGGTCCTGAACATCTCAAAATCTAAGAGCATTGTATTTGGTACAAATCATTCCCTAAGTTCTAGACCTCAGCTGAATCTGGTAAAGAATGGTGCAGCTGTTGAGCAAGTTGAGGTGACTCAATTACTTGGTATAACCTTAGATTGTAAACTGTCATGGTCAAAACATATTGATTCAATGGTTGTAAAGATTTCTTTCTATTTGCTCTTCTAAATTGTAGCTTGAACTTGGCTGAACCTCCCATACTTCAGCTCTGATTAGTGCTAGATGTAAAACCTAAAGCTAAGCAAAACCTAATGGAAACAGCCAAGAAATGATTACAAAAAACCCCACATAAACCAGATCAATGCAAATCTACTCTTACAGAGAAAGTAGTAGTGCATTACTGGTCTCATTGATTAAAACGTAACATAGTCAATGAAAATCTAGGAGACTGGTACGTTTGGTACATAAGACAGAAGGTTACTTAAGGCAAAAATGAAATTAGTGTGGTTGATCGAGGTGGATGAGTAGTTGTATAACGCTAACATCTAGAAACCCAAAGGCTGGGTGTTTGAGTCTTAACTTGAGCATCTTAACTAATTATCACATTTGCAACCACTCTACTTATTCACTTTTAGCTACTTTGCAACTACTTAGCATGTTAGCTAACCCTTCCCCTAACCCTAACCTTAGCCCTTTATCCCTAACCTTAACCCCTAGCCTAGCTAATGTTAGCCACTTAGCTAACGTTAGTGTTTGCCACCTAGCCAACGTTAGCCACAACAGATCGTAATTCGTAATATATCATACGAAATGGATGATGTACATCCACAAATGATTCAATACATACGATACCAAACATGACACATACCACTAATTTGAGTGTCCTGGATTTGTACTATATGACGTCTACTCCTGAGTCCAGGCTGACATACTTGGTCAAAAGTATATGCATTAGCCTAGTGGTTAGAGCGTTGGGCTAGTAATTGGAAAGTTGCAAGTTCAAACCCCCGAGCTGACAAAGTACAAATCTGTCGTTCTGCCCCTGAACAGGCATTTAACCCACTGTTCCTAGGCCGTCATTGAAAATAAGAATTTGTTCTTAACTGACTTGCCTAGTTAAATAAATGTAAAAAATAAAAAAAATAAAAAAATATAGGGAATAGGGTGCCAATTGGGATGCAATCTGTTTGTATCACACAGGTCTCTGGGAATGTACAGATCCACTCAGCATAAACAGATCACAGATCGAACAAACCAATCAATACCTGTTTTACTGATGCACCTCAAAATGGTACGAAACACCACCGGAGAAGGGTAATCCCTCTCCACTCTGCAGGGGTCTGCAGGCACCTCAGGGTTATGGAGGAGGAGGGATGTATGTGTTTCTGGTGGAATTTTATGTGAGTGAGGTAGAGTTGACCATGGCCTCAGTTCACCTCACATCGATTGCAGGGCACACTGTCTTTGTTAATCTCACACACACACACACACACACACACACACACACACACACACACACACACACACACACACACACACACACACACACACACACACACACACACACACACACACACACACACACACACACACAAATGCACAGATAAACACAACACATAAACACATCACAACACACCACACACCCCCCAGGATAAATGTTACATTTGAATAATGCCCTCAAGGTACCTGAGACAAACAGTAGCCATAAAAAGATAGTACTTTTTACATCACATTTACCTCTAGTCCCAATACGCTACAAATCAATCTCAAATTCACACAGACCAATAAAACTACTGTCTCAAAACACGGCAGCTTTATACCTGTTATCTACTGGAGAGATCTCTGGACATATTTTACTTTTTCTGAAGTACATAACATCCTGCAGAGCATCCTCGACCAATGGAGTGGACCGACACCAATGAAATGACTGGAAATCCAACAAGCCTTCAGGTAGCACCACTCAAAATGTCCACCTGGACAGCTGGCTGACTGGGGATGTGTTAAGAAAAAGGAAACAACGCCAGGGATAGAACAGAGATGACTTGACAGACACTCATGCACACAATCCTTCCTGCCTCACACACACACACACACACACACGTTTGTTTTACTATCCTTGTAGGGACCAAACAAAATCCTATTTTCCCTAACCTCTAACCCTAAGCCTAACTCTAACCCTTAACCTAACCCCAAACCTAACCCTAACCGCAAACCTAACTAATTCTAACCCTAACCCTAATTGTCTTCCTAACCCTAAACCTAACCCCTAAGCCTAAAATGAAATTTTTCCTTGTGGGGAACAGCAACATTTTCCTTGACAACTTGAATGAGAATTGTTTGGTCCCAACAAGGATAGTAAAACTAGACACACACACACTTTTGTTTTACTATCCTTGCGGGAACCAAACAATTCCCATTCAAGTTGTCATAATTACTGCGTAGGTCTATGGAAGCGGATGAGAACCATGAGCCTCCTAGGTTTGGTTTTGAAGTCAATGTACCCAGAGGTGGAGAGAAACGAGCTTTTTAATGTTTACATTTTTTTTTCTTAAATTCATTGAGGATAATGGTCCTGAAGAGCCCCCACTGTCCTAAACATAACCCCTGAGCCAAAAATAGCCTTTTCCCTTGTGGGGACCGGCAAATTGTCCTTATTTTACTATCCTTGTGAGGACTTCAGGCCCCCCCACACACACACACAGACACACACACACACACACACACACACACACACACACAAACACATACTCAAACATGCTCACAGCAAACAAAATAACAAAATGTGCTGTTATCACGAATACTGGTATTAGTAGCAGGATTTTCATCTGTCTTACTGGAAGATACCTAGACTGTCATCAGAATACCAAACCTTACAACAACAACAAAAAACATGAAAAATCATGTGAACAATCACTCTTGTGTTCCAATGGCACGTTGTGTTAGCTAATCCAAGTTCATAATTTTAAAAGGCTAATTTATCATTAGAAAACTATTTTGTAATGTTAGCACAGCTGAAAACTGTTGTACTGATTTAAGAAGCAATAAAACTGGCCTTCTTTAGACTAGTTGAGTATCTGGAGCATCAGCATTTGTGGGTTTGATTACACGCTCAAAATTGCCAGAAACAAATACCTTTCTTCTGAAAGTTCTGAGAAATGAAGGCTATTCCATGCGAGAAATTGCCAAGAAACTGCCAAGAAACTGAAGATCTCATACAACGCTGTGTACTACTCCCTTCACAGAACAGCGCAAACAGGCTCTAACCATAATAGAAAGAGGAGTGGGAGGCCCCAGTGCATTAGAGTGTCTAGTTTGAGAAACAGACGCCTCACAAGTCCTCACTCAACTGGCAGCTTCATTAGATAGTACCCGCAAAACACCAGTCTCAATGTCAACAGTGAAGAGGCGACTCCGGGATGCCGGCCTTCTAGAGTTTCTCTGTCCAGTGTCTGTGTTCTTTTGTCCATCTTAATCTTTTATTTCTTTGCAACTCTGCCAAGAAGGCCAGCATCCCAGAGACACCTCTTCACTGTTGACGTTGACGTTGAGACTGGTGTTTGGATTAGCTAACACAACGTGCCACTGGAACACAGGAGTGATGGTTGCTGATAATGGGCCTCTGTAAGCCTATGTAGATATTCCATAACAAAAATCTGCCGTTTCCAGCTACAATAGTCATTTGCAACATTAACAATGTCTACACTGTATTTCTGATCAATTTGATGTTATTTTAATGGACACAAAATTAGCTTTTCTTTCAAACATTTCTTTCAGACATTTCTAAGTGAGCCCAAACTTTTGAACGGTAGTGTATATTCCACATATGACATTTTCACATGGGTCAGACGAGTGTTTTTCGGAAACGTGTGAAGTTTCACATGTAAAAAAAATATCCACCTTACATTTTTTTTCACTTGACATTTTTCACAATTTCCAGCCACATCTGGTCTTCCATCCAGGGACTGACCCTACTTAGCTTCAAATGCAAACCAGCAGAGGGATGCAGGGTGCTGTGTTTCCGGATTGAGTGTGCCCATACTTGCTCCTGGAATCCATAGAATACACTATTGATCCAAAGACCGACCATCCATGATATCAAAATGATAGTTTTAACCATGTGTTTAGGCATTACAGTGCTTGTTTACATTTACTTTGCTTACAAACATTGGAGTAAATGTGGAGTTTTCTTTCATGTGAAACTGCAAATTCGATTTTCACTTTAACATGTGGATTTGCAAGATCACGTGTACAAAATATAATTTGCTGTTTCACATGTGAAAAACTTTTAACTGTGAAAATCTCACAATCACACGTGAAAGTTTTAGACCTAAACTCAATCAGATCAAGCGTTAACTGGCGATAGCAGCAACCAGCATAGCAGATGTTTTGGCGTTGTCGGACATGGAACTGTGTTGGAGCCTTCATATCAGTGAGCATCTGCTCTTGCAGTCATTGTCATGAAGCCACACCCGCCACACCCGCCACACTCGTAGAAATAATTAAACTCAAATTAAAAAAGAATTCAACAAAATAATAATCCTTTATCGAGGTCTCACATTCCAGTGTTCGAACTTGTAAACACAGCTGCATAGAATTTCTGGTAATGGCAATGTCCGCTATAGGTATAATGCCAGTGGCCATTTGTGGATTTGACAGCTATAACGCAGTTTCACCTCAGACACTGTCAAAACAACTGCTATGTAGATGTAGGCTAAAGCGGATCTCATTGAATAGAACCCTAACGTGAACTTGATACGATTCTCACATATGAACATTTTTAACATGTGAAACTACAATTTATATGTGAGGTGAAAACATGTTATTCTCCTTACATGTGAAAAAGTTAAAATAACTCTAAATGTAATAAATGTGAAATTTAAGTTCAACATGTGAAAACATCTATTTCACAAGTAAAAAAGCAATTTTGCAAATATTACATGTTTTTTTTGTAAGGAAATACCATTTGAAATCCTCTAACTCTCCCTACCCTTGGGATATTGCCTGGGTATAAGCTGTGCAACACCTTCAGACAACCAAGCACGTACATTGTCTTATCCAGGCACCAGTAATTAGGCACAGTGAGACAACTGCATTGATTTTATGTGAGCTTTGCTATTCGGGTCTCTGGATCAGAGGAAAGGATTAAAGCTAGGGAAGAGTAGAGAAAGGTAGAGGATTTGAGTGGGAGCATCTCCATAAGGGTAATATAAAAACACAGAAACCATGTTGTTTTTGAGAGATGAATCAGTTGTGTAAAGTACTTAAGTAAAAATACTTGAAAGTAGTTTTTTGGGGTATCTGCACTTTACTTTAGTATTTATATTTTTGACTACTTTTACTTCACTACATTCCTAAGGAAAATTAAAAAGTTTGAGTTAAGTCAGGGCCAGACGGTTACAGTAATTGGGCAGATACTAGCAGATACTGTCTGACAGCACAATCCAACTCTGATCAACCAATGATAACAATGTACAGATATATATATTTGCCCAAGCGACTACAAGTGGATTGTGGTTAAGACACTGTGAGACATACTGTGCAGCCTAAGAAAGTCCTCGTCATGGACTTTGTAGCCACTACGAGGGAGGAATCTGTATTCATAGGTCTATATTTATGGGTGTCAAATTTGAATATCCAGAGGATTAGAGAAACCTTGCTAATAAATGAAGCTGCGGGCGCTAGCTTCATAAGCCACGAAACACAATTAGGCTAAACACAATGAAAACAAAAACAGAGCAGTTAAGAACTCCCCCGTCTATTTACACAAATTAGCACATGCACGTGCAAGCACATTCATTTTCAGGACACACATGCAAGCACACGCAAACACATACAATTTAACATTGATCTTGTTTAACCCTGCCCCACTAGACTGAGTGAGACAATGATTCATGCTAGTGTGCTTGCATGTATGTGTGTGCACGTGTGTTCGTGTGTTCGTGTGTGTGTGTGTGTGTGTGCATATGTGTGTGAATATACAAAGCCTTTGTGTGTGTGTGTGTGTGCGTGTGTGCGTGCGTGCGTGTCTGAAATGTTACATTTGTATAACGTGTAGGTGTGTGTGCAAGCATATTGCACATGTGTATGTGTACTCGTGTGTAAGTGTGTGTTAAAAGGCCTCACAGTGCCAGCCAAGTCTAATTCGATTCACTAACACACCATTACCATTGAGCATTTCCCTGTGGTTAAGAGATAAATAAAACCCTAGTGTCACCAACCTGTAAACATGAGTAATGGCTGCTCTCCATGGTCCATTTATCTATTTACTCCTGCTCTCTTTCTCTCTCCTTATTTGTTTCTGTTTCATAGTCCTCCCTTGCTTTATGGCCTCCTGCTTCAGTGCTATACTGTGCCTGATAAGCACTTTTCTCCCCGGCCACATCGTTTGTTTGACATTACCTCTTCTGTGAAATTATGCTTTTCACACACCCAAACACACACACGCGGCAGGCAAACAACACACACACACACACACACACACCAATACATGCACACATCTAATAGCGTGAGAGTGTATGGATTACCATTGCTCTTTCACATCGCAACTGGCGTCCAGCAGCAAACTTCTTGAAGCTTTATCTGAAATGTATTTATTAGTCTGTAGGGGAGAGCTGATGCGTATTTGTAGAAAAAGAAAGAGGGCGATACATCGAGAGAGAGAGAGAGAGAGAGAGAGAGAGAGAGAGAGAGAGAGAGAGAGAGAGAGAGAGAGTCAAAGGGAGAACAGAGGATGAGGGGTGTTCAGGAGATAAAGACAGGGAAAATGAGGGCGGTGCCTCTCCATTACAGAGTCCCATAAGGTCAAACAGAACAAAATGACCTTTTATCATCCTGTCTTCTCTTCAAAAGCTTAATTGGGTTTCCAGGGGAACTCATAAATGACCTGCCTTTCCCCCGTTCACTGCCTGCCCTGCCTGCCCATCCAAATGCCCAATCAGCTTCCTCTGTGTAACATGAAGGGCATCATGGGAATGAATCACCATTCCCGTCACACACTAATAGCCATGCCAGTTCAGTTACTGTATGTACTGTAGGATTCTACCACTTGCTAATGTGATGTTGTGTGCTGTGGTGAGAGCTCATTTCACGTGTGGTCAATCAACAGCATGGTATTCTCTCCTAGAGGATATGAGTATATATGGGGCTCCCGAGGGGTGCAGAGGTCTAAGGCACTGCATGTCAGTGCTAGGGGCATCACTACAGACCCTGGTTCGATTCCAGGCTGAATCACAACTGGTCGGGATTGGTCGGGAGTCGGGAGTCAAAGAGAGCGGTGCACAATTGACCCAGCGTTGTGGAACATTACATTACATTATCCCACACTATAGACCTGATGTAGCCCATCAAGGAAGGTTACATTCGAACAGCGAATCATGTGGCTGCCTGCAACTCACTATATAGAGTATATCAAGTAGAGAGCTTTAGATGTTGTTCGACCAAACATTAGAACAGGCAAGATGAGTAATCCAAGCAACTTTGACCGTGGTATGATTGTTGATGCCACACATGGTGATTCCAGCATCTCAGAAACAGCTGCCTTCCAGGGATTTTTACACACTACATTCTCTAGAGTTTACAGAGAATGGTGCGATAAACAAAACACATTCAGTGACCGGCAGTTCTGTGGGCAAAAACACCTTGTTAATGAGAGAGGTCAGAGGAGACTGTCCAGACTCAAGCTAACAGAAAGGCCACAAATGCTCAAATAACAGCTGTTTAAAGAGGTGTGCAGAATTTTTCAGCAAAACTCCAAACACATTCTCATTCTCAAAACACATTCTGCACTCTCATGCACATGTCATCCATACTGGTAAACCCAAGTGGCAACAATCAAATATAAATAGATAACATATGTCTTTGATTGAACACAACCACTCAAAATTGATTTAACCTGTTTCAAATGATGCGACACAACCAATATAAACCAGTTCAGAGAGCAAACAGGTTGTTGAAGGTGGGAAGGAGAAAGTCTGAGAATGGATACTGTAGTACAGTGCATTGTAGGCTGTGAGATACAGGGTACAGTACTGTAAAAATAGGGGTACAAGGAGGAGGAAGAACAAAAAACAAAATTGCAAAGAGCAAAGCAGAGTAGTAATTTCTGATCAATTTTGACACAGGTTTTTGTTCATCTAAAGACAATGACGGAAAAATATTAATATTATTTTAGATTAAAAATGTACTTCTCCCTGAGAATTGTATGTTTTGAACAATGTGTTTTCTATTTTTCGGTGTATTGTTTACTGACTGCTTGAGAGTGTATATAATTTTGATCACTTTGTTTATGATTTGAGAGCAGTGTTTGATTTTGAACACAGGTAAAACTGTTTTGAGGCGAATGTTTCATTTTGCGAGAGGAGTCAGAGGTTATGTAAATAGTGCTTGAAGATGAGGTTTTGTGTGGAATGTTTTCAGGAAATGGAGCAAGGATTCAGAAATGGTGTTTTAGCAATTGAGAAAAACTGTATTATTATTATTAAATGATAGGTTCTGAGAACAAGACTTTTATTAACACTGCTAGCAATAGTTTGGATGAACTGTTTTGAACTCCAAGCACAGATAGGACACACAAATGAATTTGCTTAGGCACTAATCATGCAAAGACATCATCTGTTTTATTGTGACATTCGAACCTATTATCTTCTGTTTTCTAATCATGGAATTAGTCCACTGTGGCACCACGATGGAGCTAACATGCCATGTTTTTTTTAAACTCATACAAACGTGTTCATTTTAGTCTATTCAAACAGACCCCATTTCATTAATATCAGGTGTGGTCATTTCGTGGGTGCGGACAACTCACCTGAACACACTTAACAAGATAGAGGATAGAGAGAGTTTTGTTGATAACTGAGAACGGAATGCATATGTTTTAAAATAACATTCTTATCACGTTATTTGAACGTTACTAATGTTTTGTTGCTTTTTTATGGAAAGTTCTCTTAATGGCCTGAGAACATGACTTTAAATAGAACCACAAGGTAACCTGTAGGAAATGTTATGCTGAAGTACTGAAATTCACACCTAAGAAACATATGGTTTTCAGAACGGTATGTGCTAGCTGAGTATCCTGCACCATTCCCAGAACATTGGAGGAATGTTTTATGCAAAATAACCATAGGACAACACACTTTCACCAAGCTCTAAGAAACACATGGTTCTCAGAACGTTATGTGCTAGCTGGGTAGTATGTCTCAGCAGGGAGCAATTGGAGAGCTTGGCTTACCATTGAACAACCAGTATTGATTGGCTTTCTGGACAATAGCTGAGTCATACAGGAGAGTGCTGTTGCTCAAACATCACAGCTAGGTCTGTGTTTACTCCAAAACAGATAAGATATGAAACATACAGCAGACCAGGTCTGACCCATTGTGTGATGTGGGTCTATGTGATCTGGGATGGTGGTGCCAGGATGGTAGATCAGGCTTTGATACTCCACAGCCAGAACACACCAGTAGAGAGCGAGAGACCGAGAGCGAGAGAGAAAGAGAGAGAAATGTGTCTTATCTTTTACTCTACACAAATCTGGCCACCAAGAACAAACAAAATATGTATTGGTCTCTGTGGTAATATTATTCTCTCTCTCTCTCTCTCTCTCTCTCTCTCTCTCTCTCTCTCTCTCTCAAATCCATTCAAAGGGTTTATTGGCAAGTGAAACGGTTTATTATCTAAGGTGATATTTATTTTTTTTTTTTTTTTACAGTAAGTCCACTAAATGAGCAGCAAATAGTTTAAGATGTACCCAACAGCCTTCTACATTGCATTTCGGATCTGTCATTAGCGGATATCACTCTGTCCAACACAGTTATGAAAACTAGCCTTATCTTTGTGACCTCCACAGTGATACAACTAAACAGTCATAAACAAACCTCTATGTATGTGCCCTTTTGTCTTACATTCTCTCTTTTTCATCTCACACTTTTTATCCATGTGTCTTCTGTGTCAGTGCATCTCTTCTGTGTCCCTCTCTCCCTAAACTACCTCGATTACCACACTCCATCGGTGTCTCTTATCCTCATTCTCTCTATCTCCATCTCCCTCTCTCTCTTTCTCAGGTTGTGGATGAGAAATGGCATATTCTCAGAGAGCTCAGCATGCCGTCCACAGATGCTATTACTTTTTCTCACATTACCAGTGAAGTGTGAAAGAAGCTGAGAATGAGACTGGGAATTAAATGTTATGAGTTGGAAAATTACCCTGGAAGCCAATAATCTGACATCATATGAATTATATGACACTCATAATCAATGGCCAATGGTCAAAGGTCAAAGGTCAAGGGTCAATCCCTATTCATATATTCCCCACTCAGATAGTCTATTTAAAATAGTGGTGGTTCTAAGTCACCCATTTTGGTTTAATCACCAAAACACAACATAATGCATCGGCTGATGACTTCGTCAACCATTTTGAAAAGAAGGTCGACGACATCCGATCCTCGTTTGCTAAGTCAAACGACACCGCTGGTTCTGCTCACACTGCCCTACCCTGTGCTCTGACCTCTTTCTCCCCTCTCTCTCCAGATGAAATCTCGCGTCTTGTGACGGCCGGCCGCCCAACAACCTGCCCGCTTGACCCTATCCCCTCCTCTCTTCTCCAGACCATTTCCGGAGACCTCCTCCCTTACCTCACCTCGCTCATCAACTCATCCCTGACCGCTGGCTACGTCCCTTCCGTCTTCAAGAGAGCGAGAGTTGCACCCCTTCTGAAAAAACCTACACTCGATCCCTCCGATGTCAACAACTACAGACCAGTATCCCTTCTTTCTTTTCTCTCCAAAACTCTTGAACGTGCCGTCCTTGGCCAGCTCTCCCGCTATCTCTCTCAGAATGACCTTCTTGATCCAAATCAGTCAGGTTTCAAGACTAGTCATTCAACTGAGACTGCTCTTCTCTGTATCACAGAGGCGCTCCGCACTGCTAAAGCTAACTCTCTCTCCTCTGCTCTCATCCTTCTAGACCTATCGGCTGCCTTCGATACTGTGAACCATCAGATCCTCCTCTCCACCCTCTCCGAGTTGGGCATCTCCGGCGCGGCCCACGCTTGGATTGCGTCCTACCTGACAGGTCGCTCCTACCAGGTGGCGTGGCGAGAATCTGTCTCCTCACCACGCGCTCTCACCACTGGCGTCCCCCAGGGCTCTGTTCTAGGCCCTCTCCTATTCTCGCTATACACCAAGTCACTTGGCTCTGTCATAACCTCACATGGTCTCTCCTATCATTGCTATGCAGACGACACACAATTCATCTTCTCCTTTCCCCCTTCTGATGACCAGGTGGCGAATCGCATCTCTGCATGTCTGGCAGACATATCAGTGTGGATGACGGATCACCACCTCAAGCTGAACCTCGGCAAGACGGAGCTGCTCTTCCTCCCGGGGAAGGACTGCCCGTTCCATGATCTCGCCATCACGGTTGACAACTCCATTGTGTCCTCCTCCCAGAGCGCTAAGAACCTTGGCGTGATCCTGGACAACACCCTGTCGTTCTCAACTAACATCAAGGCGGTGGCCCGTTCCTGTAGGTTCATGCTCTACAACATCCGCAGAGTACGACCCTGCCTCACACAGGAAGCGGCGCAGGTCCTAATCCAGGCACTTGTCATCTCCCGTCTGGATTACTGCAACTCGCTGTTGGCTGGGCTCCCTGCCTGTGCCATTAAACCCCTACAACTCATCCAGAACGCCGCAGCCCGTCTGGTGTTCAACCTTCCCAAGTTCTCTCACGTCACCCCGCTCCTCCGCTCCCTCCACTGGCTTCCAGTTGAAGCTCGCATCCGCTACAAGACCATGGTGCTTGCCTACGGAGCTGTGAGGGGAACGGCACCTCAGTACCTCCAGGCTCTGATCACGCCCTACACCCAAACAAGGGCACTGCGTTCATCCACCTCTGGCCTGCTCGCCTCCCTACCACTGAGGAAGTACAGTTCCCGCTCAGCCCAGTCAAAACTGTTCGCTGCTCTGGCCCCCCAATGGTGGAACAAACTCCCTCACGACGCCAGGACAGCGGAGTCAATCACCACCTTCCGGAGACACCTGAAACCCCACCTCTTTAAGGAATACCTAGGATAGGATAAAGTAATCCTTCTCACCCCCCTTAAAAGATTTAGATGCACTATTGTAAAGTGGCTATTCCACTGGATGTCATAAGGTGAACGCACCAATTTGTAAGTCGCTCTGGATAAGAGCGTCTGCTAAATGACTTAAATGTAAATGTAAATAATCATATCTTCTCAATTTACTCATTTTAGCAACCAGTTAATCCAATAGGAGAAAAAAAAAGAAATTCACGTGTTTCAAAATTGCCTTTTAAATGTACTATGCTATTATACTGTTTTCACATTAGGCAATACACTTGCTCTACCATTAATAGAATTGACTGAACAATCGATTTCCATCATTTCTATTCCATGTGTAATCAAAGGTGTGATCAGGTGTGAAATCTTTCACAATGTAATCAAATTAAAGATATTAAAGAAACTGTCTTGAGCATTTGGCTATAGATTCTCATTGACATTGTAGTAAATATATTAATTGTTCATGCACCTGGGGATAATCATTTTGGCATGGTGAATCCAAGCCTGACATAGGTCTGGATTGAAATCATTGTATGCCTCATCCATGGCCTGGAGGAGGGTGGTGAGCTCATACATTTTTTAATTTGTTTTATTTCACCTTTATTTAACCAGGTAGGCCAGTTGAGAACAAGTTCTCATTTACAACTGCGACCTGGCCAAGAAATGGCAAAGCAGTGTGACACAAACAACAACACAAGAGTTACACATGGAATCAACAAATGTACAGTCAATAACGCAATAGAAAAAGTCTATAAACAGTGTGTGCAAATGGCGTGAGGAAGTAAGCCAATAAATAGGCCATAGTAGCAAAGTAATTCCAATTTAGCAAATTAAGTGGAGTGATAGATGTACAGATGATGATGTACAAGTAGAAATACTGGTGTGCAAAAGAGCAGAAAAGTAAATAAAAACAATATGGGGATGAGGAAGGTAGATTGGATGGGCTAGTTACAGATGGGCTGTGCACAGCTGCAGCGATCGGTAAACTGCTCAGATAGCTGATGCTTAAAGTTAGTGAGGGAGATATAAGTCTCCAACTTCAGCGATTTTTGCAATTCGTTCCAGTCATTGGCAGCAGAGAACTGGAAGGAAAGGCGGCCAAAGGAGTTGTTGGCTTTGGGGATGACCAGTGAAATATACCTGCTGGAGCGCGTGCTACGCGTGGGTGTTGTTATGGTGACCAGTGAGCTGAGATAAGGGAGGAGCTTTACCTAGCAAAGACTTATAGATGACCTGGAGCCAGTGGGTCTGGCGACGAATATGTAGCGAGGGCTAGCTGACGAGAGCATACAGGTTAAAGTGGTGGTGGGTATATGGGGCTTTGGTGACAAAAAGGATGGCACTTTGATAGACTGCATCCAGTTTGCTGAGTAGAGTGTTGGAGGCTATTTTGTAAATGACATCGCCGAAGTCGAGGATCGGTAGGATAATCAGTTTTACAAGGGTATGTTTGGCAGAGTTGGTGAAGGAGGCTTTGTTGTGAAATAGGATGCCGGCTCTAGATTTATTTTTGGATTGGAGATGTTTAATATGAGTCTGGAAGGAGAGTTACAGTCTAGCCAGACCCCTAGGTATTTGTAGTTGTCCACATATTCTAAGTCAGAACCGTCCAGAGTAGTGATGCTAGTCGGGCGGGAGGGTGCAGGCAGCGATTGGTTGAAATGCATGCATTTAGTTTAACTAGCGTTTAAGAGCAGTTGGAGGCCACGGAAGGAGTGTTGTATTCCTTCCACATGTACTGTAATCGTGTATTGTATTTTACAGTATTGTTTCGTACTTCTGTTTGTAGTGGTACTGTATGTGCCTCAGTTCATAAGGCACTAGCAACACCAGAGTTGTGGGTTCAATTCCCACTGGGGTCACATACCAAAATGTGTGGACTGTTGTCACCGAGGATATGTGTTTGCTATGTAAATGGCAGTGTGTTTGCCAATGCAATGTTAGTAAAGCAGTGTGAACTGTAGGAGCTGGAAACACAAGAATTTCACTGCACCTGCTCTAACATCTGATAATTTGTGTACATGACCAATCAAATTTGATTTGTTAGAAGCAGTACAACTCTGATCGTGTCAACATCAGATTTGTTATAAACTTACTGTGAAGTAAAATCAAAATAGTCATCATCATAGCAGAACATTCGAGTATATATTATACATTTTATTTTTCTACTTTACAGAAACACATTTTCATTACATAGTTTTCACAATCTGTAGTAAACAAACCATTTTCCATGGAAAATCCAAAGGTTTACCAAATGTTTAAGTGGTCATTTAGTAGCAGTCAGATTAAGTAATAGTAACATTTATTTTAACAAAAGAGAAGATAATCATATTAAAAGTAATGTGAGCATTGCATTGTGAAAGGTGCATACTTTATATGAACATGCATTACAATGTGATACATATTTCTAGATGAAACACTGAGTAAATTTGGTAAAAAAGTGACCAAGATGTTGTGTGTACTTAGTCAATGCCCGCAGCATACCACCCTGCATCCCACTGCTTGCTTCTGAAGCTCAGCAGGGTTGGTCCTGTTCAGTCCCCGGATGGGAGACCAGATGCTGCTGGAAGTGGTGTTGGAGGGCCAGTAGAAGGCCCCCTTTCCTCTGGCCTAAAAAAATATATTTTCCAGGGCAGTGATTGGGGACATTGCCCTGTGTAGGGTGCTGTTTTTCAGATGGGACATTCAATGGGTGTCCTGACTCTCTGTGGTCACGAAAGATCCCATGGTACTTATTGTAAGAGTAGGTGTGTTAACCCCGGTGTCCTGGCTAAATTCCAATCTGGCCTTCGTACCATCATGGCCACCTAATCATCCCCAGTTAACAATTGTCTCATTCATCCCTGTAACTATTCTTCAGGTTGTTTCTGTAAATGAGAATGGGTTCTTAGTCAACTTGCCTGGTAAAATATATATATATTTTAATGTGCTTAGAGTTTTGAAACAACTGCCTCCTCTCTATCTCAATTTCTATCTCTCTTTTTATCACGTAGGTTGTGGATGAGAAGCTGAATATTCTCAGAGAGCGCAGCATGGCGTCCACAGATGCTATCACTCTGACATGTTTTCTCATATTACCAGAGAACCGTGAAAGATGCTGTGAATGAGACTGGGAATTGGAAAATGACCCTGGAAACCAATAATCTGACATTATATTAATTATATGACACTCATAATCAATGGCCAACAGGTCAATGGTCAAGGGTCAAGGGTCAATCCCTATTCATATATTCTCCACTCAGATATTCTATTTAAAATAGTGTTAGTTCTAAGTCATCCATTTTCACCTCACAAAAAAACTCTCTAATCTCAGTTGACACTAATAGCAAATGCCTGACCCAAAAGTATTTGAATATCCTTGAGGCATACAAAGGTATATCTTATCACATCAAAACCACCGTCCGGGAGCTGAAATTCATAAATATTTTACAAGTGCTGCTTTACAGTGTTCCGGAGCAGAGATGTAAACTTTCATGCCTCATTCTCTCAGGATCAGACAAGCAAAATATTACAGGAGCCATACTGTACTTCTGTGCTAACATCAATGCCTGATTAATTCTGTCTACAGAAAATATGTGAGAATACAAAAGTGAACCCGAATCAATTTTCATCTGTCAAACTGTAAACGTATACTGCATCCCTCTCGACGTTGACTGATGCTGCGGAACAGCAGCTTGTCGATAATTCTGCTGTACAACACGCTGAGACAACATCCACACGTCAGACAGGCACAGTCTCTTGATGATTCATTTCTCTCCGTCTGATGTGGCCGCTTGCGCTCTCTTACCCGTGGGGGGGGACGGAGAAACACACCTGTCCTGGGTTACAATGAGCCCAGAGAGGATGCACTGAGATAAGCTCAGTTTAGACTGCCATTCACGTCTACAATGCCACCACAAACTGAGAAAGAATTTGCCTTGTCAAAGCACATCACATCTCTCAAGCTGCTCACTGTGAGGTTTCCTCTAGAGAAATCTCATTATCTTATCTAGTAAAAATATGACCGTTCTTAGGCGATATATAGAAGTTAGTACAAGTCGTTCCACATACTGCAGTGATGTCCTTTTTTCCTTCTGGGCGGAAAGGAAGTGATACGGCAATAGGATTATTCTACCTCACAATGAAGCCATTTTCAAACGTTTGGGAATTTCTCATACTCTGTACCATCAGAGGGAGGTATAATCAAGCACTTCCTTAGTGTTTTGTCTGCCTAATCCCAAAAGGGAAACAAGTATGTTTTGGAACATGTGCAAAAGAGCTCAGATGTACTGATCTATTCACCCACGCATGGCACAACACTAAAGAATAGAATTGGACATTGATTTTGAAATAAACAGACTTTCAAACAAGCGTGCAATGGGCCAGGTGAAATTCTCCTTGAGGGATGATGAAGCTGTATCTGAAACAGAAGGTTACCAAGAAGACTTTTAACTTCCGAGGGAAAGGTATTGTAACAGAATATGGGAGAAACCCGGTGTCTTTTTTTGAACTAGAGAACTTGACAAGATGCTTGGTTCGGATGGCAAGGTAGCATAGTGCCACACTCATTTCCTCTAGACTCTCTCCTTTTTGAAGAGGCTTGAAAAAGAGTGTGGGCTGATTGTCCCTTCAGGTAGTCAGACTTCAATATTACAGAACAGAGGTTTCTGGGGAAATAGGGCTTTCGGGAAGAGGGCATGATGCTGCATCCCAAATGACACCTTATAACCTATATAGTGCACTACTTCTGACCAGGGCCCATGGGGAATTGGGAGCCATTTAGGACACAGCCAGGGTCCTAATACACTGAGAGCTCAGGTTGTCACGACTCAACCACAGACTGTTTCCTTTATACCCGCCTGCTGAACCATACATTTATTCAGTGACCTATCACTTATACGTCAAATAAGTGCTCTAAATATTGAAGATGCATTAGCAAATAAAGCATTTGTTGTTTTCATTCAGCTTCATATTTGTTGGATGCTAATTCATATTCATATTCATATTGGATGCTAATTCATATACATTATGTGCCTAAAAGGTTCCCAAATGGCACCCTATTCTCTATGAAGTGTATTACTTTTGACAAGGGCCCGTGGGGAATAGGGTGCCATCTGGGACACGCCAGAGAGGGACAGGTTTAGTCAGATCCTTTTAACACGGTGAGGGCAACACCGACTCCAATAACAGGCTCTGTCTCACTCTCTATGCATAAAAACTTTCGATATTCACCACACTGGCAAGGAACAGATTATAGTAAACAACATTTTAAAATGTATCTCTTTTACAGAGGAATGCAATTTAGCGGTCCCAAATCCCTCCTTTTGGGGATATTAGTCAAATGCAGCTGCTGTATCACTGACAGCACCTCTCATCAAAGGAGAGAGAGAGAGAGAGAGAGGGACTTAGAAAATGGTGGTGACAGGTCTGTGCAGACAGAGACAGAGCAAATGTCCCCAGCACATAGGGGTGTCGAACACAATCTAACTTTACTCTGTGGCGACTCTACAGACATACACCAACTTGTGTCTGTGAGTTTGTCTCCCAACCAGGGAGCATTATATCAGGACTGACAGAAATCAGGATATTTGCTGCTAATGCAGCAGTGAGTGCAGTGAAGGGTAAAACACTGTATATCGAGTTCCAAAATGATTACTAGTCTCTAAGTTTATTGACGCTTAGAGATGGCCCAAGCATGATTTGTTATTAAAAGTTTATGCAGAAGTTGGACCATTACGGTATGGATCGTCATATGTTATTCAACAACCCTAGGTATGGTATTTTAAGGTCATAAATAAATAAATAATAATCAATAACTCACATTTACTCTACATGTCATTACATTTACATTTAAGTCATTTAGCAGACGCTCTTATCCAGAGCGACTTACAAATTGGTGCGTTCACCTTAAGACATCCAGTGGAACAGCCACTTTACAATAGTGCATCTAAATCTTTTAAGGGGGGTGAGAAGGATTACTTTATCCTATCCTAGGTATTCCTGAAAGAGGTGGGGTTTCAGGTGTCTCCGGAAGGTGGTGATTGACTCCGCTGTCCTGGCGTCGTGAGGGAGTTTGTTCCACCATTGGGGGGCCAGAGCAGCGAACAGTTTTGACTGGGCTGCGCGGGAACTGTACTTCCTCAGTGGTAGGGAGGCGAGCAGGCCAGAGGTGGATGAACGCAGTGACCTTGTTTGGGTGTAGGGCCTGATCAGAGCCTGGAGGTACTGAGGTGCCGTTCCCCTCACAGCTCCGTAGGCAAGCACCATGGTCTTGTAGCGGATGCGAGCTTCAACTGGAAGCCAGTGGAGAGAGCGGAGGAGCGGGGTGACGTGAGAGAACTTGGGAAGGTTGAACACCAGACGGGCTGCGGCGTTCTGGATGAGTTGTAGGGGTTTAATGGCACAGGCAGGGAGCCCAGCCAACAGCGAGTTGCAGTAATCCAGACGGGAGATGACAAGTGCCTGGATTAGGACCTGCGCTGCTTCCTGTGTGAGGCAGGGTCGTACTCTGCGGATGTTGTAGAGCATGAACCTACAAGAACAGGCCACCGCCTTGATGTTAGTTGAGAACGACAGGGTGTTGTCCAGGATCACGCCAAGGTTCTTAGCGCTCTGGGAGGAGGACACAATGGAGTTGTCAACCGTGATGGCGAGATCATGGAATGGGCAGTCCTTCCCCGGGAGGAAGAGCAGCTCCGTCTTGCCGAGGTTCAGCTTGAGGTGGTGATCCGTCATCCACACTGATATGTCTGCCAGACATGCAGAGATGCGATTCGCCACCTGGTCATCAGAAGGGGGAAAGGAGAAGATTAATTGTGTGTCGTCTGCATAGCAATGATAGGAGAGACCATGTGAGGTTATGACAGAGCCAAGTGACTTGGTGTATAGCGAGAATAGGAGAGGGCCTAGAACAGAGCCCTGGGGGACGCCAGTGGTGAGAGCGCGTGGTGAGGAGACAGATTCTCGCCACGCCACCTGGTAGGAGCGACCTGTCAGGTAGGACGCAATCCAAGCATGGGCCCCGCCGGAGATGCCCAACTCGGAGAGGGTGGAGAGGAGGATCTGATGGTTCACAGTATCGAAGGCAGCCGATAGGTCTAGAAGGATGAGAGCAGAGGAGAGAGAGTTAGCTTTAGCAGTGCGGAGGGCCTCCGTGATACAGAGAAGAGCAGTCTCAGTTGAATGACTAGTCTTGAAACCTGACTGATTTGGATCAAGAAGGTCATTCTGAGAGAGATAGCGGGAGAGCTGGCCAAGGACGGCACGTTCGAGAGTTTTGGAGAGAAAAGAAAGAAGGGATACTGGTCTGTAGTTGTTGACATCGGAGGGATCGAGTGTAGGTTTTTTCAGAAGGGGTGCAACTCTCGCTCTCTTGAAGACAGAAGGGACGTAGCCAGCGGTCAGGGATGAGTTGATGAGCGAGGTGAGGTAAGGGAGAAGGTCTCCGGAAATGGTCTGGAGAAGAGAGGAGGGAATAGGGTCAAGCGGGCAGGTTGTTGGGCAGCCGGCCGTCACAAGACGCGAGATTTCATCTGGAGAGAGAGGGGAGAAAGAGGTCAGAGCACAGGGTAGGGCAGTGTGAGCAGAACCAGCGGTGTCGTTTGACTTAGCAAACGAGGATCGGATGTCGTCGACCTTCTTTTCAAAATGGTTGACGAAGTCATCAGCCGATGCATTATGTTGTGTTTTGGTGATTAAACCAAAATGGGTGACTTAGAACCAGAGGGAAGAGATGATAGGATGGAAGAGGAGAGAGTAGCGGGGGAGAGAGAGCGAAGATTGGGACGGCGCGATACCATCCGAGTAGGGGCAGTGTGGGAAGTGTTGGATGAGAGCAAGAGGGAAAAGGATACAAGGTAGTGGTCGGAGACTTGGAGGGGAGTTGCAGTGAGGTTAGTGGAAGAACAGCATCTAGTAAAGATGAGGTCGAGCGTATTGCCTGCCTTGTGAGTAGAGGGGGAAGGTGAGAGGGTGAGGTCAAAAGAGGAGAGGAGTCAATGTCAACAGCAGTGGAGACTCCTCCTCAGAGGAAGGGGAGGACCATCTTCCACAGTGAATTTCATAAAAAATTGTGAAACATTAAAAAAGTTAATATTTTTAGAAAGAACTATACAAACTATATTCACATGTCACCAAATCATTTATTAAAGCACACTGTTTTGCAATGTATGTGGACACCCTTTCAAATTAGTGGATTTGGCTATTTAAGACAAATCCGTTGCTGACAGGTATATAAAATAGAGCACACAGACATTTAATCTCCATAGACAAACAATGACAGTAGAATGTCCTCACTGAAGAGCTCAACTGTAAGTGCTGTTATTGTGAAGTGGAAACATCTAGGAGCAACAACTAGTCAGCCACGAAGTAGTAGGCCACACAAGCTCACAAAACGTGACCGCAGAATGATAAAGAGCGTAGCGCATAGAAATCGTCTGTCCTCTGTTGCAGCACTCACTAGTGATTTCCAATCTGCCTCTGGAAGCAAAGTCAGCACAAAAACTGTTCGTCAGGAGCTTCATGAAATGGGTTTCCACGTCTGACCAGCTGCACATAAGCCTAAGATCACCAAACGCATTGCCAAGCGTCAGCTGGATGGTGTAAACCTCGCAGCCACTGAAGCACTGGAAATGTGTTCTCTGGAGTGATGAATCACGCTTCACCATCTGGCAGTCCAACGGATCTGGGTTTAGCGGATGCCAGGAGAATGCTACCTGCCCCAATGCATAGTGCCAACTGTAAAGTTTGGTGGAGGAGGAATAATGGTCTGGGGCTGTTTTTCAGGGTTCGGGCTAGGCTCCTTAGTTCCAGTGAAGAGAAATATTAACGCTACAGCATACAATGACGTTCTAGATGATTCTGTGCTTCAAACTTTGTGGTAACAGTTTGGGGAAGGCTCTTTCCTGTTTCAGCATGACAATGCCCCCATGCACAAAGCAAGGTCTATACAGAAATGGTTTGTTGAGATCGGTGTGGAAAGAACTTGACTGGCCTTCACAGTGCCCTGACCTCAACCCCATCAAACACCTTTGGATGAATTGGAACACTGACTGCTAGCCAGGCATAATCGCCAAACTTCAGTGCCCGATCTCACTAATGCTCTTGTGGCTGAATGGAAGCAAGTTCCCGCAGCAATGCTCCAACATTTAGTGGAAAGCCTTCCCAGAAGAGAGCAGGCTGTTATACCAGCAAAAGGGGTACCAAATCCATATTAATACCCATGATTTTGGAATGAGATGTTCGACTAGCAGGTGTCCACATACCTTTAGTCATGTAGTGTAGCTAGCACTGCAGTTCATAAAATGTGGTGAGTGGTTGACTCAAAGAGAGAGAAAGACAATAATTGTACAGTTTTGAACAAATTAATTTATAAAAAAATTAAGGAAGAGCAAGAGAGTGAGAGAGAGAGAGATATTATTTTTTATTTTTTTTCACTTTCACTTCACTTAGTTAGCTAGCAAATGCGGCTAGCTAGTTTAGCATACTCAAACACCCTGCTCAAACAGAGGGATGCTATGTTAGCTAGCTGGATATGACTATCCAACACTGGAAATCTTCAAAGTCAAGGTAGACTTTTGGTTTCACTCATTTATTGTCACTGGGGCCCGCCGGGGGTGTAACTGCTAAACTGCTTACTGACTGTAATGTTACACTGTACTACATGACTGTAGCGGGTTTCCTAACGCGTTAGGTCTATTAGCTATGTTGACTATGATGTTACTTTAGCTAATATGGTGACAATGTAGGCTGTGGGTAGCGGTTATAATATGAAGGTTTGACTTGGAAAGTTTTTTTTGCCTGGTCACACACAGCTGCATTGAAGTCCACAAGTAAAGGGAAAAAGTGAAAGAAGGAGAGTGAGTAGATGCAAGAAGGAATTCAACAAGCTGTTTGTATGTGGCTATTACAGTTAAATGCTTGCGAGTGACCAGGGATGTATTCAGTCCGCCAATTCTGTTGAAAAATGTTTCTTAGACAGAAGCAGACGGATCAAAACAAGGATAAACATACCTGAATTTGTCCTCGTTAGAAACTGCTGGACTAATGATTACACCCTAGATCAACTAGATGCAGGCAAGAGTGTGTAAGGTGGTATTGAATGTGTCTCTTTCTGTCCATGTGCCACTGTCTGTCACCTCAAATCTTTGTCTTGAATTGTTCACCTACGTTGTAAACTTTCATTTATAGGCTAGGTTGTAGCAACCTCACGATGGGTATAGAGAAAATGTGAGTATTATGTAGTAGCCTAAACCTGTCGATGTTACATTGAACTGGGTGAATGGAATATGAATGACAGTCAACCAATATGCTGTAATAGAAATAAGGCCGTACTCATAAATAAATAATCATCCTCCCTTTTCTTAAACGACACCAACCACCACTGGTCAACAGGGTATTCACCATTACTTTGTTGACCCATTGTATCATACATTTGTGAAGCACGGCACGCGCTGGCTGACTCAAACAAGGTGACATGCGGCTATGGAGCCCCCCCTTAAACAAGATGAACATCCCGCAGTGTGGCAGGCCAGCGGGATATGATTAATTTGGGCTAAGGGCCAAAAGCCTCAGTGCTAAGTCAAGCCTGATCTGTGTCTCTCTCACCCTCCCTTTACGATTAAATCAGATGCCCTTTCATGTCTGGCCAGTAATGTGACATTAACAACCCCCAACATGGAGCAATACCAGCCTGGAAGCATCGGACACAAAGCAGTGAGTCTCACGGATCTGCCAATTGGCCTGTTCTCAAAGTTGGCGGCATATTCAAATAACACTTCACCCAAGAGATAGATATTCACACAACCTAACCGTCTCTCCCTGTCAGTCCCTGTTTGCCACTGATCTGAACGCCACTTTTAAAGATACTTTCAAAATGGTGTCGAGGGCCGGCTCTAGCTTTTTGGGGGCCCTAAGCGTGATTTGGTTGTGGGGTCCTCCCACCACGTGGGCAAATTTTGTTAGTGACCCCCCTGTTCACGGTAGAGAGGAAAATTTACATTTTACAGTTCATTTCCTGCAAATCAAAATTTTCCATGGGGTGTAGAGTACATTTAGCAATTTTCTAACACATTTCATGCAATTGTACACCTTTTTTCATAGGGCAGAGACATTTTTGCAGTTTAAAGCTAATTTCCTACAATTCTACCGATTTTTCCATGGGGTGGAGATAATTGTTTGCAGTTTTAAAGCTCATTTCCTGCAATTCTACACAATTTGCCATAACATATGCCATGACTTATGCTGTCTTAATGACATCTGAGTGAAAGTGACAACAAAAAAAAATCAAAGGGAGCACCCTGGAAAAGGACCCCTGGGCACGAGATAACTGGCTAGACTAACTTACCAATCTAAAAATGGTTAGCTGACATGGCTAAAGGTTAAATAAAATTACAATAAATAGCATATTCTACTTTTCACACCCTTATCAGTTTCACCTGTCCTCGTTATTGTCTCCACCCCCTCCAGGTGTCGCTTGTTATCCCCAGTGATTTATCCCTGTGTTTCCTGTCTCTCTGTGCCAGTTCGTCTTGTGTGTTTCCAAGTCAACCAGCAGTTGTCCCATTGGCCTGCTTTTTCCATTCTCCTTTTTGTCATCCTCCCTGTTTTGACCCTTGCCTCTTTCTGGACTTTGTACCCGCCTGCCTGACCATTCTGCCTGCCTTGACCACGAGCCTGTCTGCCACTCTGTACCTCCTGGTCTCTGATCTGGTTTTGACCTTTTTGCCTGTCCACGACCACTCTCTTGCCTACCCCTTTGGATTAATAAACATTGTAAGATTCCAACCATCTGCCTCCTGTGTCTGCATTTGGCTCTCGCCTTGTGCCTTGATACTACGATTCTAACTCTCAGCAGTAAGTTGAGGCTGAGTAAAAAAACAAACGACTGCTTACGTTGCTTATGCCTGGAGCCAGCCCTGACGTCATCCGTTACGTTAAAACCAATGAGAGTGTGGATATAAATAAAGCAGGTTGTTCATCTATCATGACCAGTCATTTCCTAACGATAACTGGATGCTAATAGACCTGGTTAATGTTGCTGTATCTTTCCGAGGTCCCTCTGAGGGAGACTGACAGTGATGCTCTCCCTCTCCTCTCCGCTCATTTACTGTCCGTATCCTCCAATCAGCCAGACACACACAGACTCACAGGCACAAATACACACACGACCTGGAGCACACACTGACCCCAGTGCTAATCTCAGCCATGCAGGGCACCTCTGTCCTCTCCAACCTCCCTTCCAGTGGGTAGAGAGATCAAATCATAATGGAGAGAGAGAGGAGGGCGGGTGAGCACAGTGAGTCAGACTTGCAGCAGAATGTGTCCTGAGTCATAGCCTGCAGCCCCAGGCACTCCAGATCCCCACATGGCTCTCTGTGTGTAGAGATCTGCAGTGCTGTGGGTGTCCAATAACATGTGAACATGAGTGTGCATGTACAGCATGTGAATTTATTGTGGGGTTAGTTCTCCAGGCCACCTACTAAGCACCTTGATATCACACCTGGTCTGGTATACAGTCAATGTAAAAAAAAAGTCATGTGTGCAGTATGCAACATCACAGTGCTAAAGTGAACAATACAAACCTCCACATACTCATGCCGCAGCCATTTGACCCTCTGAATTCCCCTCAAAATCCCTGATGTTGCCATTGTGGAGAGGTTGGAGTCTGTTTGATTGAGTGTGTGGACAGGTGTCTTTTATACAGGTAACGAGTTCAAACAGGTGCAGTTAATACAGGTAATGAGTGGAGGTCTGTGAGAGACGGAATTCTTACTGGTTGGTAGGTGATCAAATACTTATGTCATGCAATAAAATGCAAATTAATTACTTAATCATACAATTTGATTTTCTGGATTTTTGTTTTAGATTCCATCTCTCACAGTTGAAGTATACCTATGATAAACAATTATAGACCTCTACATGCTTTGTAAGTAGGAAAACCTGCAAAATCGGCAGTATATCAAATACTTGTTCTCCCCACTGTATAATGATGGGCTTGGTTTTGCTAGACCAGGTAAACCATGCTGGACCAGAATAAACAAGCATGGACCAGCTTGGTCACCAGCATCACTAGCATAAGCTGGTCCCCAACATACCAGCATAATCAACATACCAGCATAAGCTTGTCCCCAGCATACCAGCATCACCAACATACTGTACCAGCATAAGCTGCTCACCAACATACCAGCTCACCAGCATACCAGCATCACCAGCATACCAGAATAAACTGGTCACTAGCATACCAGCATTAGCTGGTCACCAGCATCACCCTGCTGAAGAAAGCAGCATAGGCCAGTGAATGGGTTAAACCAAGGCCTCATACCTTTTAAAGGGTTAATAAATTAGGGGCGGCAGGGTAGAGTAGTGGTTAGAGTGTTGAACTCGTAACGGAAAGGTTGCAGATCGAATCCCTAAAAAATCTTTCCTTCCACACCTGAACAAGGCAGTTAACCCACTGTTCCTACGCTGTCATTTAAAATAAGAATTTGTTCTTAACTGACTTGCCTAGTTTAATAAATGTGTGAACACCTGTTTAGAGTGACATTCCCTGCAGACACTATCAGACGGCAGAAACCGCCTACGCTCATATTCCTCCTGTCTGGGTCCCACTGTGACTGTCGGAGATTCTGAGAATAGGACTTGTTTTCTGAGAACACAAGGCCACCGCGGGCTTGATGGAATCCGCCACCTTGTTATGAACCTATACCTATTTAAGCTGCAGGACGTCTTAGACACCTCGCAGAACCTGGGGAGAGCTATCATATACTGTACTCTGTACCAAATTTAGCCTATTACTAAAGGAGAATGTTAATACTTAAACAAAGCGTCTGTGTTTCCTTTCTACTACCAATATATATACGTTTGACAATTATATAGACCTAATCATCTGTTGAAGAAAGTGACCAACACCAGCCTAAATTTCAAGCTGGTCCATTCTGGTCTATGCTGGTCCATGCTGGTCTATGCTGCATGACCAGCTTGACATTTAGGCTGGTCTATGCTGTTTTTTTCAGCAGGGTATTGACCACCTTCGCCCAGCTGTCTCCTCCAAATGGACAGTTTGCAGATCCAATGAAAATGATTGAGAGTTCGTGTCAGCGAATCATATAGCTGAAATCGGAAGAAGGGTGGGACTTACCAACATAACAACAGCACAAACGCTAGATCATCAGCACATGCAAATTAACGTTAGTTAAGGATTGAGTTAACATGTATTATGAAAAAGTAATTGTGCTTAAAAAGTGACTGGTTGAAGGATATACATGTAAACAGGGAAAAGTGATTGGCAGCAGGAATACGTTCAATGTTTCTCAGAGTTGTTTCACCATATTACACTTTAGTCATTTAGCAGATGCTGCTATACAGGGTGACACTATTAAAATGAGAGTTCATTTCACGTAACAGGTTGACCTTAAAATGAGGGACACTGATCACATGGAATAAATAATAATATTCAGATCTGACTGTCAAAGCAACATAATAACTAGGGATTTACAATGCTGGTGAAAACTTGGAGGAATATTGGGGTTAAGTGGGTTTAAACCTTCCTAGAAGTCAGAAAAACATGACATTTCAAAACGCAGATTGTAGGCAATTTAGCAAGTCAAATTATTATTATTTTCTCTCCATGTGGTCGTACATTAAAGGGGACTTCATTTAATCTAACAGGCTTTTAAAATGTAATATTAGTGTACAATTCCTACAAAATGTCCTCTAGAGTCTAGACACACACAACATGGAGGCCAACACATCTTAAGGCCAAAAAAGAACACAGGAAATGTGACAGGGTATATGTGAACTCTGATAATCATAGAAAAATACTCTCCATTTCCTTTTTACGACAGGAACATTTTCATAATGTTCTAAAGACTAAGTGTGGTCTTTTGTAACACAGCATAAATTACTTTGTATATTCCATGATGCTTTTATCTTTCATAATGATGAGTGTTTTGGACATTTGTCTGAAAATAATGAGCATATTAAACTGAAGGTTGCCTATTGACTTCCACATCTCCACACCTGTATATTACCTTGTACAAATTGTTCAATTGCAAATTAATAATTAGACAGGTAATGTACTTTTGAGCTGACCATCTTACCCACAGAGAACTATTCTAGGAGCTATATTTAAGCCCAGCTAAGGTTGGGGCTTTTAGCTTTCAGACTGGTGAGACAGAAAGTTCATGGAAATACAAGCCAGCAGACCTCCACATGACAATCTCTGGTGTGTGGTGTGTGTGTGCATCCGTGTGTACATCTGTGCCTGTGTGTGTGTGTGTGTCCAGGGTTCCCTCGTTGGGAGGATGAAGCGCACAAGGTGTCCGTCCACGCCAATGCAACACCAACATGTCCAGCACACCCTGGAACCTCAGGGGCTTCACTCGTCTGTGAAGGAGGTGGCACTGTTCTGTAGGAGGTGACACTGTCATTGTGCCTGGCTACAGAGGTGCCACAGCTTTAGGCTTTCAGTCCACAGGCTGGATTGGGCTGGGTTGGGCTGAGTTGGGCAGGACTGAGATGCAATGGACTCAGCTGAGCTGAGCTGGATTGGGCTGGGCTGGGCTAGACTGGATTGGACTAGGCTGGATTGGGCTAGACTGGCCTGGGCTGGTCAGGGCTGTCCTAGATTGGGCTCAATTGGGTCTGGCTAGGCTAGCCTGGGCTGGAAAGGCCTGGGCTAGGCTACATGGGCTGGGCTGGTCTAGGATGGTCTGGCTGCAGCTGGCTACAGAGTCTGCCCTGTCCTTAATTAGCAGTTAAAGGTCACTTTGCACATTTCAGTCAGGCAAGCTGTGGGTCACCCTGAGAGACCATGGACCATGATATTAAGACAGTGCCAAGTTGCCCGGGTGGTGTTGGCTTGGGAACACTAAGGAGCTGCTCATTATAACAATAACAGTTCATATTCAAAGCCATGCATGACAATATTCAACCCATCTGACCAGTGGAAAACTTCGCGTTTCCAGGGGGTTATGGGGAAGAGTTAATGCAAAGCGTGTAAAGTGTGACCATTTTTTCTTCCTCCTACTTTTTCTTTTTTGGGGGCTTGCCTGTTTTGCATGTCATTTTGGCATTAATACGTGTCACATATCAGTTTGCAAACAATGTAACAAATCTACATATCATTGAGTAATAAAGCTGCATACAAACATGGTCTCTTTTTTGTCTTCTTGAGTAAGGCAGCTACAAAATGCAGGTGTTTCAGCCTAGCTCAGTGCTTTCTTTGGTGGTGGTGCAAGCCAGTAGAAAATATGGAGCGTTGTGCCGTGATAGGCTCTGTGTTCTGTCACTCATGGGGACACTACGTCTAAGGGTAGAGCTAGAAAATTCTAGCCCCTTGGGTGCTGCCATAGAGTTTCAGTAGAAATGCATATCCAAGAAGGCTCAAGGTCATTGGTCACTGATAAAATGACATCAAATCATGTTATTTGTACAGTAGCTTTCATTGGACTGATCATGTCAACATCATACTTTCAAAATCTAGGCTAGCAGTCATCATCGTGAATCAAGTAGACAGTCTACTGGCAAATCCTTTTTAATCCTTGCCGTATGAAGAGAAATAGTCCCAAATATGGGATTAGGGGGCTCTTTTCCAAATGTAAAATGATAAACATTTAACACTGACCATGCCGTCAATGAAGCATGATTTGTGCCGTGCTCAAAACAACTGTTAACTCAGAACTGTGAAAACTTGACTTCAGTGAGTTCAAGACCACTGGGAAGTTGGGAATAAATGAGCTCCGACAGGAAGAATAGGTTTTGAACGGTCATTCTACTCGGAATTGTAAATCCGGCCTCTTTCTAGAGCTACAACCAGAAGATCAATGACGCCATCGTGATTCAACCTTGTTTTTTTTCTCCAGTTGTTTTGAAAGCACAATAAATCCAAAGAATGCCAGACTTTGATGACAAAATTTGCCCATGAAGGACAGCCACCTTCCTCTTCAGGTGAGCACAGCACAACAAGGTGAGTCCAAAAATGTTTTGTATGCTGCTGCATAAATGACTTAATATGCCAGGAAGATATGTATACCATAGCTAAGAAAGTAATACTAAGTAAATGTTGTGTAGTAAGATGTTTGTAGCCCATGTGCCTCATCCTAATAATTTAATCTATGTACCCCACTTAATTTTGCCTACTGTTCTGACTTGGTGGTGCACATGTAGCCTATAACCTATTGTAGAGAAATGTAATCATTGAATATTACAAGAGTTTTCATTGTCTGTTTATATGCCCCCTTTATTTATCCTATGGTTCTGATTTGGTGTACAGGGAGAACACTGTAAGAACGGACCATATTCTGAATTCTGTCACTGTACATTTCAAAGATGCTAAACAAATAGTTATATTGACTACGTCCGTTCTAGCTCGCTCGTTAATGTCTTAATCGAAATTATGTGTGATCTCTTATTTGTTTGTTGTCTCCTTGTGCCATAGTTTGTACATCTCAATTGTCATTAGAAACCACATTTGATTAAGCAAGTCAGCCATATCAGCTATGTTTTTGTAAAAGGCAGTAAATGAGGCTGAAGGAACTGTTTTACTGCCAGACAAAGCTCCGCTAATAGCCAGGTGTTGCAGTGGTAATATGTTGGGACTGCTGTTGGGACAGCTTTATGTTGGCCCTAACAGTTTGTGGGAACCGTTTGTCACCGTTATAGTAAAATTAATGTATTGTTTAGTGTTGTGTAGTGGTTTTGCTGGCATGCATCACACTTTTATTTTATTTTTTGCCCCACCAAGATTTACATGATAAAATTGGCACTGAGCGTCAAAAAACTCAGCAGCATTGCAGTTCTTGACACACTCAAACCAGAGTGCCTGGCACCTACTTCCATACTCTGTTCAAAGGCACTTAAATCTTTTGTCTTGCCCATTCACCCTCTGAATGGCACACATACATAATCCATGTCTCAATTGTCTCAAGGTTTAACAATCCTTCTTAAACCTGTCTCCTCCCCTTCATCTACACTGATTGAAGTGGATTGAACAGGTTACATCAATAAGGGAGCATAGCTGGTGTACCTAATGTTTTGTAGACTCATGATAACGTAGTACATGATACGCGATATTTTGAATATGAAGATACAATCATCACACACTCAAAAACCACACCTATCATAATCATATTTCCCAGCATGCTCTATTGAAGGTTGATTTTCAGATTTGTTTGTATCAATGTGTGTTTTTGCATATTGATTAATAGATCTTATGCTACACAAATATAAATAACATACCTTTTATTTTTTGTATATACTTTTTGACCATTTTGTTTCCTTTGACCATCTATGTTTTTTTTTTACATGACATTTTGGTATTTCAAGTCATATGATTCATACAATACATTTATATACAGTACCAGTCAAAAGTTTGGACACACCTACTCATTCCAGGATTTTTCTTTATTTTTACTATTTTCCACATTGTAGAATAATAGTGAAGACATCAAAACTATGAAATAACACATATGAAATCATATAGTAACCAAAAAGTGTTCAACAAATCAAAATATATGTTGTATTTGAGATTCTTCAAAGTAGCCAACCTTTGCCTTGATGACAGCTTTGCACACTTGGCATTCTCTCAACCAGCTTCATGACGTAGTCATCTGGAATGCATTTCAATTAACAGGTGAGCCTTGTTAAAAGTTCATTTGTGGAATTTATTTCCTTCTTAATGCATTTGAGCCAATCAGTTGTGTTGTAACAAGGTAGGGGCGGTATACAGAAGATAGCCCTACTTGGTAAAAGACCAAGTCCATATTATGGCAAGAACAGCTCAGATAAGCAAAGAGAACGGACAGTCCATTTTTACTTTAAGACATAAAGGTCAGTCAATCTGGAAAATTTCAAGAACATTGAACGTTTCTTCAAGTGCAGTCGCTAAAACAATCAACCGCTATGATGAAACTGTCTCTCGTGATGAAACATGATGAAACTGTCTCTCATTCCACAGGAAAGGAAGACCCAGAGTTGACTTTGATGCAGAGGATAATTTAATTAGAGTTTACCAGCCTCAGAAATTGCAGCCCAAGTAAATGCTTCACAGAGTTCAAGTAACAGACACATCTCAACATAAACTGTTCAGAGGAGACTGCGTGAATCAGTCCTTCATGGTCGAATTGCTGCAAAGAAACCACTAGTAAAGGACACCAATAAGAAGAAGATACTTGTTTGGGCCAAGAAACACGAGCAGTGGACATTAGACCGGTGGAAATCTGTCCTTTGGTTTGATGAGTCCAAATTTGAGATTTTTGGTTCCAACCTCCATGTCTTTGTGAGACGAAGAGTAGGTGAACGGATGGTCTTTGCATGTGTGGTTCCCACCATGAAGCATGGAGGAGGAGGTGTGATGCTCTGGGGGTGCTCTGGTGACACTGTCAGTGTTTTATTTAGAATTCAAGGCATACATAACCAGCAAGGCTACCACAGCATTCTGCAGCGATACGCCATCCCATCTGGTTTGCTGGTACTATAATTTGTTTTTCAACAGGACAATGACCCAACACACCTCCAGGATGTGTAAGGGCTATTTGAGCAAGAAGGAGAGTGATGGAGTGCTGCATCAGATGACCTGGCATCCACAATCACCTGACCTCAACCCAATTGAGAGGGTTTGGGATGAGTTGGACCGCAGAGTGAAAGAAAAGCAGCCAACAAGTGCTCAGCATATGTGGGAACTCCTTCAACACTGTTGGAAAAGCAATTCCCATGAAGCTGGTTGAGAGAATGAGTGTGCAAAGCTGTCATCAACGCAAAGGGTGGCTACTTTGTAGAATCTCAAATATAAAACACTTTTTTAGTTACTACATGATTCCATTTACTATTGTGTCGAGGGGAAGGCTACCAAAACATTCCTGGAGCATTGATGGTCCCCTAGAACACAGTGGCCTCCATCATTTACAGAGAGCTCCTGCTCCAGAGCGCTCAGGACCTCAGACTCGGACGAAGGTTAACCTTCTAACAAGACCGCAACGCTCCCCATTCAACCTGACAGAGCTTGAGAGGATCTGCAGAGAATAATTGGAGAATCTCCCCAAATACAGGTGTGCCAAGCTTGTAGCGTCATAGCCAAGAAGACTCGAGGCTGTAATCGTTGCCAAAGGTGCTTCAACAAAGTACTGAGTAAAGGGTCTGAATACTTATGTAAATATGATATTTCCATTTATTTATTTTTCATACATTTACAAACATTTCAAAAAACCTGTTTTTGCTTTGTCATTATGGGGTATTGATGAGGTGGTAAAAACTTTATCCATTTTAGAATAAGGCTGTAATGTAAAAAAATGTGTGAAAAGTCAAGTGGTCTGAATACTTTCCGATTGCACTGAATATAGTTATAGCTGATACAAGTTCTAAAGAATTTGAAGTTAGGATAGCCTGAACATGTGAAAGATGGTTTTGAGTATCTATCTTGAACGGTTCAAGAGTTACTGTTTGTGTGTTAATATTATACTAATTAATGCAAATGTATATGTTATCGTCGATAAAAAATGTTTAAGAATTTGAAGTTAGGTTAGCCTGGTTGTGGCCAATAGTTGTGTGGTTGTGGTCAGTAGTTGTGTAGTTGTGGTCAGTGTCTAAACTACAACTGTTGCATGTGAAAACTGAAAGTGCAATGAGAAGTGATCATGTGAAATAGGAAGCAAGTGAATGGAGACAGCTTCACTCTATTCAATCAGAGCAGCCCGTCTATTTAGAGACAGGCAAATTAGCCAGTTGAGTGATTTTGAACACGATCTTGAGAAGGAGGATGAAGCCAGTGAGCATTACAAATCTTCTCTGTACCATTCCAGGTCGTCCAAACCGGGGAAGCATTAGAAATCGTAACGCTAGCTGTTCAGTCTGGAACAGATTTACAAATCATGGGAATTTGTCACGCTCTGAAGACGTGTCTCCCTCCAAAAACTATGAAACTAAATAAATACTGAAACTAAATATGAAACTATGAAACAAAATAAATACTGAAACTAAATATGAAACTATGAAATTAAATAAATACTGAAACTAAATATGAAACTATGAAAACGATATAAATGCTGCACTCTAACCAACAAAACTTCTTTGCTAGATTTATGATAGTGTTGTTAGCCAAATTTGCAGCTGTAAGTAATGCATCTGCTAGCTTACTGCATCTATAATGAAAGCAGTTGATGGGTTACTATCTATTGATTGGTAAAATTTATTCCTGATCTGTTTTCAGATTTGAAAAGCATGGAATTACTAAAACAGGTACAATGTTAGATCCGTAGAGGATATTTGCTGATTTTAATAGCATAGAAGTAGACAAAGATGTCATACCCTCTAACTTTCTGTCCAACTTGTTCAGAAAGTAGTCAAAATTTCAGTTGTTTATAAAGAGTTACAGAAAATGTTTTTTGATGCGGATACTAAAACAGTGATAACTTTTTATCGGAATAAAATACTTTTGTTCCGAGTACAGATTTGAAAAGCAGGGACGTAGACCAAGATGTCACACCCTCTAACTTTTTGTCTAAGTGTTTGGAAAAGTGGTCAAAGTAGCTGATTTGTGTCAAAAGTTGCATTGTTGCATTTACAGTGAATGGAATGTTGGAAGTGATGATGTCACAATAGGGAGCTTTCGAATGTTAATCGTATAAAAGTGCAAATAATATTAAAAAGTTGTATGCAAGCACACGTTCCCAGATCAGTCTGCACTTTTAGAATTGGAATGCAGTTTCTAGCTTAAACGGTGTAAGAGGTGTATCGTTTTATATTCAGGACTTTTACTTCGCAAGTTTATGTGAGTCTGGGTTTACTGTTGCAAGTTAGAAAAGTAGAATGCACAAAGTGCAATTTCAAATTTTGGTTGTGCATCAGCAGTTTTTCTCTTGTTATGTCAGTTACTGACAGTCACACAATTAGCCCATGCCAGCTAAAAAAGTTTTGATTGGTAAGTTAGTCTTGCGGCCAGCTATCTGAAGTTGTAGTAATCATGGTAGAATTACTGTCTGCTGAACCCCCATTTATTTTGTTAGTCACTCTCACTCAGATATCATATTAAAAACTGCAAACACTTCTCTCCACCCCATGGCAAAATGTGTAAAATTGCTGCAAACTTGCTCCGCAACATTTTCTAAACTGCAACATTTTCTATGCGCCACATGGCAAAATGTGTAGAATAGAGGGAAATTAACTGTAAAAGCCACTAAAATGTTTTGGTCGCAAGGTGGGGGACGCTGTAGAAATCTCTCTCTCAAAAAAAAAAAACCCTCTATAAACAGGAAAGAATGAAGACGTGGATAGATTCTTGTTTCAATTAAATAATTTATAAAATATTGATTACTCTGTATAACTTTGTAAGACTATAAATGACCATCCACCTAGCTTTGGAGTAGTTACATGGTCTATTTCCCTGCTTTTGAGAGGAGCTGGCTAGCAATTTCACTAAGCTAACAATGTGCTTGCTACCTTCTGCAAGCAGAGTCATAAAAATGGTTATCTATGATTCGTCTGGGTAGGTAGGACAAAAGGCTTAATTCCCCAAATCCCCAAGTATCCCTGTAATAAATGTATTAATATCCAAAATGGCTTTGTGGTGACTTTAAAACAGTGCCCCCCGCTCAGTCATCCAGGATTCATATACATCATTGTTCAGACCACTGTGTGGGGGTAAAACTACGCTGTCAAAGTATGGCCTTATGATATATGTAGTGTATTGTCATTAAGTGTTTAATTGCAATTTTATTTTATTTTTTAAAAGTTTTTATTGTCACATTTCCTTTAAAAACAGCTCATACATTTTTTACATAATTTCATACACATAAAAACGGCAATAAAGCATAAAACACAGCATTTGAAGGTTACATTTAAATTAGTTAAAAAGTACATGTTGTTAAAACCAATAAGAACAACCATGAATAAAAGTACTTTTCATTGTTTTTAAGGTGCTATTCTGGTAGCTTTTGGCTAACAGTAGCCTAGGCTAACAGTAACAGTGAAAGAGAACTGATTCTATTTTTTTTAACATTTTCTGGTGAGTGTTTTGCATTGGTGTGCTCCTGTAGGCTAATCACTATTTAATGTGGGAAAATGGAATACTTTTATCAGGGCTGACCTGAGGGTTAAATGCGCTGTGATAGTAAAAATGCCTTTAACTGTAAAACGCAACCCGTAACCCATGAGAGAGAAAATGAGCTTGAAAATAAAACAATCACTTTGTGCGCCCTCAGAATTGTAGGCTACATTTACAGTGTGCAACTGTAAACAACGTCAAAGCCACATTATGTCTTTAGGATCAGTAGGGCAATGCACTATAGGCTACATAAACACTACATTTTAAAGTTTGTTGTTTTCATAAATGAACCATTTCAAATGTCATGGTGTATCCTTGTGTGGAACAGTGTAGCATGGATAATTCAATTTAGACAAAGGTTTTTCGTTGTTAAAAGGGGCCTAAAAAAATAACCAAATTGAATACTCTCACAAGTGTTCGAATATTCTGTCCGTTTGGATATTTGATATATTGCATTGATCTAACCGAAGGCGTTAAAGACAATTCTAAAGGTGATATCGATAAAACTATTAAGCTTACAGATGGTAAGCTGATGGTCAAAAATTAAATCCACAAATCAGATATTAGCTACCAGTTCCCGAAACATAAAACTGCCAGGAAGGTTACATCTACAGTGGCAAAAAGCAGCCCCTGTTAGGAGCAACTCGGATTTACAGACATTATGGAACGAGATATAGGACAGACAACTTATGGAACTCAACAGTCATTTTCAGAACGATTTATACGGGATAATGAAGGTCGCAGCTGCCTGCCTGCCTGCCCTGATCAGACTAATTTGGTCAAATGACAGCAATACAGCCACCCAGCAACCATTACGGCATTTCTGTGGAGGACGCAGAACTAACTGTTTTTGTAAATCAGTTTAAACGAAAGCTGCAAGGCGGTCGGTCCAACTCATCACTCATCGAGGTGCATGACACCTGTCCCAAATACATTTTCCAGAACATGAACAGGCTTCTTTGAGCCATCACCACTCTGCCTATCACCAGCTGCACTGTATAACATCTATTTTCTACTGTCAATCATCCACGCTCACAGGCCGCCTGAACAATTTCTTCCCTGCTCTCCTTTGAAAGAGAACTGACTGAGTCATTGGATTATGATGATATCATTTCAATGTTCAACATTGTCGTCTTGTGCTGTGAGTCTGACAGCAATGGTAGGCCTATGTTTTTATTTCACTGAACTGTATATTCTACTGTTCTACTGTTAATATGTACATGACATTTGTTTGGTGTAAGAGCGTGTAGGCCTAATCTGATGCAAAGAAATCTGATTGTATTCCGTATTGCTATGTGGTCTTTGGAAGAGTAAACTCCAAATGTGCTATTCTGTTCAATTTAAGTAAATAAAACATTCGCAGCATAATGATTCTTAAGACCTGCCTCAGAGAAATGATCCAAAACATTTTGTCATGGTGTATTAAATGGATTTATTATGGACTTATTAAGCATTGAGGCAATTATGTCACTGTGCTATGGACATGCTCCATGCCCCTGCCTATTTAATTTGTTAATTTAGCAAACAAGCCAGTTTATAATCCAGTGCCTTAATCACCGTCAACACACCAATTACTGAACAAAAATATAAACACAACATGCAACTATTTCAATGATTTTACTGAGTTAAAGATATTATAAGGAAAACAGTCAATTTAAATAAATTCATTAGGCCCTAATCTATGGATTTTTACATGACTGGGTGGGGGGGCAGCGATGGGTGGGTCTGGGAGGGCATAGGCCCATCCACTTGTGAGCCAGGCCCAGCCAATCAGAATGAGTTTTTCCCCACAAAAGGGCTTTATTACGGACAGAAATACTCCAGTTTTGTCAGCTGTCTGGGTGGCTGGTCTCAGACGATCCCGCGGGTAAAGAAATTGGATTTGGAGGTCCCTGGCTGGAGTGGTTACACGTGGTCTACGGTTGCGAGGCCAGGTTGGACTTACTGCCAAATTCTCTAAAACGACATTAACACAAAATTATTTGGCAACAGTTCTGGTGGACATTCCTGCAGTCAGCATGCCAATTGCACGCTCCCTCAAAACTTGAGACATCTGTGGCATTGTGTTGTGTGACAAAACTTCACATTTTAGAGTGGCCTTTTATTGTCCCCAGTATAAGGTGCACCTGTGTAATGATCATGCTGTTCAATCAACTTCTTGATATGCCACACCTAGCAGGAAACATATTCTATTCTTATTTATAATAAAAGTGACTCCAAAATGACACAATACCATTAATTTATGTTGGGCACAAAATAATCTCAAACACAACCAAAACAAACAGCAAATGCATCCAACAAATGTGTAGAGTTACAAGCTTGATGTAGTCATTGTGTTCTATGAATATGGGACCAAATACTGAACCTTTTACATTCTGTAATACACAGTTCCGTGAATATGTCCCAATATTTTGGTCCTCTAAAATGACGACTATGTACAAGAAATGCTGTCATTTCTAAACGGTTCACCCGATATGGATGAAAATACCCTCGAATTAAAGTTGACAGTGTGCACTTTAACCTCATAGTAGTTATACCATTTATAATCTAAAGTGCTGGAGTACAGAATCAAAATATGTCACTGTTTCAATACTTTTGGAGCTTACTGTATATCATGTGAAAATGTATTTTTACAAAACTGCTTGTGAAAATCTAATTAAAAGTGACCTTTCCTTAGAATTATTCTCCATATATTTTACACTGTTATGAATGTAGAACAGATGAAAGGAGTCTGTTTCTGCTCGGCCCGAGCACCTTCCGAGCAGCAAGGTGGTGTGTGAGGGGTTCGAAGTAGCAAAGCTCACAAAACACGAACGTATCAAGCACAGTGAGTATCCACTTATTTCTGTAGATAGTTATCTTCTGAATTGTGCATCCGTGAAAGTAGCATCTCACTAATTAGCTGCTCTTCTTCACTGGTTCAGGTGAGGGTTTGATTCCCACATTGGCCATATAATACTAAATATATGTGCCTCTGGTCATGTTGAAAGTTGCTGACCATAGTTCACCGACCGACCACTGCTACAGACTGGGTACCAGTCTTTTAGCTAACATTCCACGCCGAAGAGACTGGCCTTTCGGCAATCTCAATGTTCAAAATGCAGCCAGATTTACAGCGCAGTTGATGATCGATAGTTTGAAACAACATTCATATGACAAAGTTATAGAATTTGAATTTTAAGAATAACAGCAACAACAAAAAATACTGTTACGACCTGCTGCTGTCGTTCCCTTGTGAGAAGGTAGTGTCAATGCAAGATCATGTTGTTCAAAGTGGTTAGAGAGGACTCCGTAATGAGAGAGAGAAATAATTGTATGGAAAATATTAGCCTACAAGATTCAATCGAGCTAAGTTTGCTTCAGTTGCATCCCATTGATGAGGAAAGAAAATGCTAAACTGGCACCTGTCGTCATTCCTGATCATCATAATTTGATTACATTTGTACAAAAATATGTTATGCTCATTTCAGTTATATTATTTGTCCTTCATCTCTTATTAAGAGATGGAGTCCAGACAGGCTACTCTAGGAAACTTTATATAAAAATATAGCAAATGCAGCTAGCTAGTTTAACCTACTCAAACACCTGGCTAAAATAGAGAAGGCTGCTATGTTAGCGAGCTGGCTATGGCTAACCAACACTGGAACTCAAGGTAAGCTTTCGGTTTTATTAATTTATTGCCACCGGGGCCTGCTAGTGTAACTGCTAAACTGCTTGCTGACTGTACACTGTACTGCATGATTGCAGCTGGTTTAATAATGTGTTAGTTCTAACATTAGTAACTATGTTGACTATGACGTTGGCTAATATGGTGACAAATATGTAAGCTATGTGTAGTGATTAGCGGTTATTATCTGAAGGTTTGGCGTGGAAGGGCTCTTTCGGCTGGACACAGACATATTGTAGACTTGTTTACGTGCTGCTGTGCGGTTTGTTGCTAACGTTTCTTTGCTACCTGCTAACTTTACGGTTTTTACTTTTTAATTGCCGTTTTATGTATTTTTTAAGTCCCTCATTCAACTTTTTCACCCTGGACGCTTTATTTAGACATGGTTCTGCACGACCTCCTCCAGCCGAAGCTAAGTAGATTAACATTATGCCTTCTAATTGCAGTCGCTGTACTCATAATATACAGGAGAACGATCACCTTATGGCGAGGATAGCTTCAGACGCAATCGTTAGGCAAGGGTAATTTAAGTGTAGGAAAGGATGAAACAGTGTCTGTGCCACCAGTAAGTACAGATAGTAGCATAACTCCCCTCGCACGGTCCCAGCAGCCAGACAACTTTCTCATAGCTTCCGGAAGGAAATGCTGTAGGAATGCTAAACCGGTGTCGCTCATTCAGCCGACAGAAACTTTCAACAAGTTCTTCTACATTTTCTCCCGGCCTGTGCACCTACATTGTAAACTTTCATTCATAGGCTAGGTTGTAGGAACCTAATGATGGGTATAGGGACAATTTTCAGTATTGTGTAGTTGCCTAAACGTATCGATGTTACATTGAGCTGGGTGAATGGAATATGATTGACAGTCATCCAATATGTTGTAATACAAATAAGGCCATGCTCCTAAAAAAATGTATTGTCGTCCCTCATCTTAAAAGGCACTGACCACCACTGTATTAGGCCTATAGTATAATGCTAAAATAATGTATCATAAATAATGTAGCATATGAAATGAATTAACAAGGGAAGTTAGAAGGCCCATTACTAGAGACGTTGCTTATGTCATTATTATCCCAGCATGTGCCTTATTTCAGAACAAGATTTGCACTGGATTCCTTTTTCCAAACTGCCTATGACAAAAGCCTGGTGTTTTTTATTCTAGGCGTGAAGATATTTCAACATCACATCTAAATGATAAAAGGCTAGACTGATAACTCGTGTTTGGCTGTCAAATGTGTAGGTCCCCATAGGCCGAATATTTACATGAAATGTGATCATAATCATAATTATGATCCACGATGTCCCTCCTAATGAAAAGGCACCCCATCCTGCTGATGTAAGCTGCAGGACAGCGGTTGCATATCAACGGTGGATTAATAGCCCAGCCTATGAATTTACTTCAAATATACACGTCTCTCTCTTCACTGTTCCCTTCTTGAGCAATTCTTGCATCTCTGCTGACATCTCCACTGGCCTCTCTCTCTCTTCCATCCTCTGTGTATTCCTCTTACAGCTCTTGAACCAGTAGCCTAACCCAATGCATGTTTCCTCATCAATCTACACACAATACCCCATAATGACAAAGAAAAAACAGTTTAAAAAAAAATTGTTTGCCAATGTATTAAAAATAAAACACTGACATGTCACATATTCAGACCCATTCCTCTGTTGAAGCACCTTTGGCAGCGATTACAGCCTCAGGTTTTCTTGGGTACGACGCTACAAACTTGGCACACCTGTATTTGCAGAGTTTCTCCCATTCTTCTCTGCAGATCCTCTCAAGCTCTGCCAGATTAGATGGGGAGCGTCGCTGCACAGCTATTTTCAGGTCTCTCCAGATAGGTTAGATTGGGTTCAAATTCAGGCTCTGGCTGGGCCAATGAAGGACATTCAGAGACTTGTCCCGACGCCACTTCTGCGTTGTCTTGGCTGTGTGCTTAGGGTTGTTGTCCTGTTGGAAGGTGAATCTTCGACCCAGTCTGAGGTCCTGAGCTCTCTGGAAAAGGTTTTCATCAAGGATTTCTCTGTACTTTGCTCCGTTCATCTTTCCCTCAATCCTGACTAGTCTCCCAGTCCCTACCGCTGAAAAACATCCACACAGCATGATGCTGTCACCACCATGCTTCACCATAGGGATTGTGCCAAGTTTCCTCATTGTCTGAGAGTCCTTTAAGTTCCTTTTGGCAAACTCCAAGGGGGCTGTCATGTGCCTTTTCCTGAGGAGTGTCTTCCGTCTGGCCACTCTACCATAAAGGTCTGATTGGTGAAGTGCTGCAGAGATGGTTGTCCTTCTGGAAGTTTCTCCCATCTCCACAGAGGAACTCTGGAGCTATGTCAGAGTGACCATCGGCTTCTTGGTCACCTCCCTGACCAAGGCCCTTCTCCCCCGATTGCTCAGTTTTGCCGGACTGCCAGCTCCAGGAAGATTCTTGGTGTTTCCAAACTTCTTCCATTTAAGAATGATGCAGGCCACTGTGGGGACCATCAATGCTGTAGACAGACATTTTTTGGTACCCTTCCCCAGATTTGTGCTTTGTTTTGGAGCTCTACAGACAATTCCTCTGACCTCATGGCTTGGTTTTTGCTCTAAAATGCACTGTCAACTGTGGGATCTTATATAGACAGTTGTGAATTTACCACAGGTGGACTCCAATCAACTTGTAGAAACATCTCAAGAATGATCACATAGTGATGGAGAGAAGAGTGAAGACAACCTGGTGGTGGATGTCTCCAATGAGGTACGTGTGTGTCAAATAAAATCAAATTTTATTTGTCATGTATTTAGCAGATGTTGTTGCAGGTGTAGTGAAATGCTTATGTTCCTAGCTCGAACAGTGCAGTGGTATCTAACAATACACACATCTCAAAGTAAAAGAATGGAATTAAGAAATATTAATATTAGGACGAGCAATGTCGGAGGGGTACTGTATTTTAGTCAATACCCCTCCATTACAATATATACATATGAAATGAGTAAAACGTTATGTAAACATTATTAAAGTGACCAGTTTTCTATTATTAAAGTGACCACTGATCCCATGTCTATGTACAGTGGGGCAAAGGAGTATTTGGTTAGCCACCAATTGTGCAAGTTCTCCCACTTAAAAAGATGGGGCCTGTGATTTTCATCATGGGTGCACTTCAACTATGACAGACGGAATGAGAAAGAAATCCAGAGAATCACATTGTGGGATTTTTGATGAACGTATTTGCAAATTATGGTGGAAAATAAGTATTTGGTCACCTACAATCAAGCAAGATTTCTGGCTCTCACAGACCTGTTACTTCTTCTTTAAGAGGCTCCTCTGTCCTCCACTCGTTACCTGTATTAATGGCACCTGTTTGAACTAGTTATCAGTATAAAAGACACCTGTCCACAACCTCAAACAGTTACACTCCAAACTCCACTATGGCCAAGACCAAAGAGCTGTCAAAGGACACCAGAAACAAAATTGTAGACTTGCACCAGGCTGGGAAGACTGAATCTGCAATAGGTAAGCAGCTTGGTTTGAATAAATCAGCTGTGGGAGCAATTATTAGGAAATGGAAGACATACAAGACCACTGATAATCTCCCTCGATCTGGGGCTCCACGCAAGATCTCACCCCGTGGGGTCAAAATGATCACAAGAATGGTGAGCAAAAATCCCAGAAACACAATTTGGGGACCTAGTGAATGACCTGCAGAGAGCTGGGCCCAAAGTAACAAAGCCTACCATCAGTAACACACTACGCCGCCAGGGACTCAAATTCTGCAGTGCCAGATGTGTCTCCCTGCTTAAGCCAGTACATGTCTAGGCCCGTACGAAGTTTGCTAGAGAGCATTTGGATGATCCAGAAGAAGATTGGGAGAATGTCATATGATCAGATGAAACCAAAATATAACTTTTTGGTAAAAACTCAACTTGTCGTGTTTGGAGGACAAAGAATGCTGAGTTGCATCCAAAGAACACCATACCTACTGTGAAGCATGGGGGTGGAAGCATCAAGTTTTGGGGCTGTTTTTCTGCAAATGGACCAGGACGACTGATCCGTGTAAAGGAAAGAATGAATGGGGCCATGTATCGTGAGATTTTGAGTGAACCTCCTTCCATCAGCAAGGGCATTGAAGATGAAACGTGGCTGGGTCTTTCAGCATGACAATGATCCCAAACACACTGCCCGGGCAACGAAGGAGTGGCTTCGTAAGAAGCATTTCAAGGTCCTGGAGTGGCCTAGCCAGTCTCCAGATCTCAACCCCATAGAAAATCTTTGGAGGGAGTTGAAAGTCCGTGTTGCCCAGCAACAGCCCCAAAACTCTAGAGGAGTTTAGAGGAGATCTGCATGGAGGAATGGGCCAAAATACCAGCAACAGTGTGTGAAAACCTTGTGAAGACTTACAGAAAACGTTTGACCTCTGTCATTACCAACAAAGGTAATGGTCATACACTGACCAGGTGGCGAATCGCATCTCTGCATGTCTGGCAGACATATCCGTGTGGATGACGGATCACCACCTCAAGCTGAACCTCGGCAAGACGGAGCTGCTCTTCCTCCCGGGGAAGGACTGCCCGTTCCATGATCTCGCCATCACGGTTGACAACTCCATTGTGTCCTCCTCCCAGAGCGCTAAGAACCTTGGCGTGATCCTGGACAACACCCTGTCGTTCTCAACTAACATCAAGGCGGTGGCCCGTTCCTGTAGGTTCATGCTCTACAACATCCGCAGAGTACGACCCTGCCTCACACAGGAAGCGGCGCAGGTCCTAATCCAGGCACTTGTCATCTCCCGTCTGGATTACTGCAACTCGCTGTTGGCTGGGCTCCCTGCCTGTGCCATTAAACCCTACAACTCATCCAGAACGCCGCAGCCCGTCTGGTGTTCAACCTTCCCAAGTTCTCTCACGTCACCCCGCTCCTCCGCTCCCTCCACTGGCTTCCAGTTGAAGCTCGCATCCGCTACAAGACCATGGTGCTTGCCTACGGAGCTGTGAGGGGAACGGCACCTCAGTACCTCCAGGCTCTGATCAGGCCCTACACCCAAACAAGGGCACTGCGTTCATCCACCTCTGGCCTGCTCGCCTCCCTACCACTGAGGAAGTACAGTTCCCGCTCAGCCCAGTCAAAACTGTTCGCTGCTCTGGCCCCCAATGGTGGAACAAACTCCCTCACGACGCCAGGACAGCGGAGTCAATCACCACCTTCCGGAGACACCTGAAACCCCACCTCTTTAAGGAATACCTAGGATAGGATAAAGTAATCCCTCTCACCCCCCCTCCCCCTGAAAAGATTTAGATGCACTACTGTTCCACTGGAGGTCATAAGGTGAATGCACCAATTTGTAAGTCGCTCTGGATAAGAGCGTCTGCTAAATGACTTAAATGTAAATGTAAATGTGATCAATGGGAACAGGATGCACCTGAGGTCAATTTCGAGTCTCAGAGGGAAGGGTCTGAATACTTACAGTGCCTTGCAAAAGTATTCATCCCCCTTGGCATTTTTCCTATTTTGTTGCAACCTGTAATGTAAATGTATTTTTATTGGGATTTCATGTAATGGACATACACAGAATAGTCCAAATTGATGAAGTGAAATGGAAAAAATAACTTGTTTCAAAAAATATATTTTTTTTAAATTGGAAAAGTGGTACATGCATATGTATTCACCCCCTTTGCTATGAAGCCCCTAAATAAGATCTGGTGCATCCAATTACCTTCAGAAGTAGAACATTAGTTAAATAAAGTCCACTTGTGTGCAATCTAAGTGTCACATGATCTCAGTATATACCTGTTCCCGAAAGGCCCCAGAATCTGCAACACCACTAAGCAAGGGGCACCACCAAGCAAGTGGCTCCATGAAGACCAAGGAGCTCTCCAAACATGTCAGGGACAAAGTTGTGGAAGAGTACAGATCGGGGTTGGGTTATAAAAAAATATCCAAAACTTTGAACAATACCACAGAGCACCAATAAATCCATCATACAAAAAAGAAAGAATATGGCACCACAACAAACCTGCCAAGAGAGGGCCGCCCCCAAAACGCATGTACCAGGCAAGGAGGACATTAATCAGAGAGGAAACAAAGAGACCAAAGATAACCCTGAAGGAGCTGCAAAGCTCCACAGCGGAGATTGGAGTATCTGTCCAGAGAACAACTTTATGCCGTACACGCCACAGAGCTTGGCTTTACAGGTGAGTGGCCAGAAAAAAGCCATTGCTAAAATAAAAAGTTTGGTGTTCGCCAAAAGGCATGTGGTATTCTCCCCAAACATATGGAAGAAGGTACTCTGGTCAGATGAGACTAAAATGTAGCTTTTTGCCCATCAAGGAAAATGTTATGTCTGGCGCAAATCCAACACCTCTCATAACCCCAAGAACACCATCCTGTGCTGTGGGGATGTTTTTCATTGGCAGGGACTGGGAAACTGGTCAGAATTGTAGGAATGATGTCGCAAAATAGAGGGAAAATCTTGAGGGAAACCTGTTTCAGTCTTCCAAAGATTTGAGACTGGGACGGAGGTTCACCTTCCAGCAGGACAATGACCCTAAGCATACTGCTAAAGCAACACTCGAGTGGTTTAAGGGGAAACATTTAAATGTCTTGGAATGGCCTAGTCAAAGCCCAGACCTCAATCCAATTGAGAATCTGTGGTATGACTTAAAGATTGCTGTACACCAGCGGAACCCATCCAACTTGAAGGAGCTGGAGCAGTTTTGCCTTGAAGAATGGGCCAAAATCCCAGTGGCTAGATATGTCAAGCTTAGAGAGACATACCCAAAGAGACTTGCAGCTGTAATTGCTGCAAAATGTGGCTCTACAAAGTATTGACTTTGGGGGGTGAATAGTTATGCACTCTCAAGTTTTCTGTTTTTTTTTGGTCTTATTTCTTGTTTGTTTCACAATAAAAAAATGCCAAGGGGGTGAATACATTCGCAAGCCACTGTATGTAAATAAGATATTTCGGTTTTCTGTCATTATGGGGCATTGTGTGTAGATTCATGGGGGATTAAAAAAAAATCCATTTAGAATAAGGCTGTAAGATAACAAATTGTGGAAAAGTCCAGGGGTCTGAATACTTTCTGAATGCACTGTAGTTTTGTCACTTAAACTGTACTGTAAATACAAAGGTATGCGGACACCTCTTCAAATTTGTGGATTCGGCTATTACAGCCACGCCCGTTGCTGACAGGTGTATAGTAAAAAATTTTTTGGACGAGGAATGATAAACAATGCCCCTGTGCACAAAGCGATGTCCATGCAAAAATGGTTTGTCGAGATTGGTGTGGAAGAACTTAACTGGCCTGCAACCCACTCAGCCTGCTACTTCTACCGAACACTCCACAGCGCGTGAACCTCTGTGGAAGACATTAACTGCAGGGACAAAGTCAACCAGGACCATTGATACACTCTGCAAGTGGCACAGGGATGTTCAAGGTTGTAAATGCCAGCCCAGACTGTCACGATGAAGACGATTTTATGGAGTGGACTGAAGGGCCAAAGATCCTACAAGGTACAATCTGCTATATATACACAGCTGTTCAATGCCCATAGATTTTTTTTAAAGAATATAGGCTACATATGTAGGATCCTAATTTGAGCCCGTTTGCTACTGTAGGAAATATTCCTGCAGCAACAGGAAATGTGAATTATTATGTGGATTATAATTCATTGACATTTTTGTAGGGGTTGATACATTTCTCATAAGGGAAAATCAAGTCTGAAATTTCAAAGTGGAAATTTTCAGAAGCTTTATTAAACCTCAAATACACTCCATGCTTTACATGTCCTGCATTGCAGGAAAAAGCTCTTCTGCAACAGGGGGATCAAATGAAGATCTTACATCTGTAGGCTTACCTGTCAGGCCTTGCATTCATAGCTCCATCTAAACAAATGAAAGAGTGTCCCTTTAACATCCCTCAATCTGTAATTCTATGTTCACCTCTAGTTGAGGAGGAGCCCATGGAGGTTGACTATGTGGAGGACCAGTCTGTGGTTCAGGCCATTGTCACTGTCCAGAGTGGATTCCCCCACTACAGAATCCATGACACGGAGTCTAAATAGTCAACCAAATATCTATCAGGTCTATCTGCATTGACCCTTTTTGCTCTAACGCATCACATACGCTGCTACTGTTTATGATCTATTATGTAGCCTAGTCACTTTACCCCTACCTATATACACATATCTACCTCAATCACCTCGCACGCCTGCACATCGACTCGGTACTGGTAACACATGTATATAGCCAGGTTATACTTACTCATTGTGTATGTATTCCTAATGCTATTATTCTTTTTAATGTTAATGTTATTACTATTTTCCTCCCTGCATTGTTGGCAAGGGCCCGTAAGTAAGCATTTCACTGTTAGTCTACACCTGTTGTTTACCAAGCCTGTGACAAAATGAAATTGTATTGGCACAGAGAGAGAGAGAGAGAGAGAGAGAGAGAGAGAGAGAGGGAGAGAGAGAGGAGTGGAACAGGAGACGTTTCAGAGGAAATCCATTCTCCCTCCCTACCCAATAATTTATTCTCTTTCTATGAACTATATCTCTCTATTTTTGCATACAACTACATTTGCATAAGATATAAACCTTGAACAACTTCGCCACCATCTTGTACTGTAGCTACTATACATCTTAGAGAGAACAATTGGCTGTGTGGAGGGAACAGCATAATTAATCTCTTTGATCATGCTATTAGAGGTTCACTTGAATAATACGTACACAGCAATTACCAGCCACGATGTAATGACGAACAAATTAGCTTGATGATTAGTCAGGTGGATGACTGAGTTGTGTTTTGTTATTTTAACCTTTATTTAACTAGGCAAGTCAGTTAAGAAAAAAATATTATTTTCAATGACAGCCTAGGAAGTGGGTTAACTGCCGTGTTCAGGGGTAGAACAACAGATGTGTCCCTTGTCAGCTCAGGGATTCGAACTTGCAACCTTTCGGTTACTAGCCCAACGCTCTAACCAGTAGGCTACCCTGTTCTATGTAGTTATGATGTAACAAAAATATACCATTTAAAAGTATCTCAAATGTATAGTTTTTTTTAAATGCATATATATGACTGTTTTTCAGGACTTCCAAAAAGCCCGTATGTGAAGATTCCACACAAATATGTATGTGGTTATAAAAGGATGGGACCGTGGTTGTGTTTTTCCACAATGGTTCTACAGTGGTTCTGTGTTTGGGATCTGGGCAGAGCTGCCTGGAAGGCAGGCAAGCAGGCGCTGCTGCTGCTGTGTGAATGTGTAATCCCCTCCTCGACCTTACAACATCTCTTCTTGTTTGAACAGCCCTGCCTCCCAGCCATTGGTAAATGTTGCCATTAGCATTTTGGCATTTCAACAGTTTGTGCCTTTGTGTGTCCCCATGTGCGTCATGATGTGCGCGTACTGTTGCATCATGTGCATTGGTGTTGCAGTGATTGTGTGGCATTGTTTCTATTCACTGACCCAAAAATACATGAATAATCCCCAGTAATTCAGAACAGAACAGTGAGAAGCCACACTCTGCACTTGGTTTCAGAACTACTCTGCACTTGGTTTCAGAACTACTACCCTCACTAGAAATTCTCCACATGAAGCCAGCCTTTCTGAGGGTCAAAAGATCACTTTTCCATGATCTTATTACAGACACTGGCATTTCATTACCTCAGGAGCCATCATAAAGGGCCATTATGTCCCTATCTGATGGAGTCTACCGCATCTACAGTCTCCCAGTCCAGCTGTAAATTATAATCCAATTCAGAAACCTAGTGAGAGAGAGAGAGAGAACTTTGACTATATACAGACTCAGTGAGCATGGCCTTGCTATTGAGAGAGGCCGCCATAGGCAGACTTTCAAGAGAAGACAGGCTATGTGCACACTGCCCACAAAATGAGGAGGAAACTGAGTTGCACTTCCTAACCTCCTGCCAAATGTATGACCCTATTAGAAACACATATTTATCTCAGATTACATAGATCCACAAAAAAAATGAAAAATCACATTTTGATGGACTCCCATATCTATTGGGTGAAATACCAGTGTGCCATCACAGCAGCAAGATTTGTGACCTGTTGCCACAGGAAAAGGGCAGCCAGTGAAGAACAAACACCATTGTAAATACAACCCATAATTATGTTTATTTATTTTCCCTTTTGTACTTGAACTATTTGCACATCATTATAACACTGTACATAGCCATAATACAAAAGTTGAAATGTCTCTATTCCTGTGTAATGTTGTGTAATGTGTAATGTTTTACTGTACATTTTTTATTGTTATTTTCAATTAGTTTATTATCTATTTCACTTGCTTTGGCGATGTAAACATATGTTTCCCTTGCCAATAAAGCCCTTTGAATTTAATTGAATTGAGAGGAGGAGAGAGATAATGCTCATCATTTGTTAACCACATACATGACAAATCGTACGTTGTAAAACATTATTCTGGGATGAATAAAAATGTACAATAAAAACAACCAACATATACATAATAACAATTAGTTTAAGTTGTTTCAAAGATTTGTTCATTTATTTTTACCAATATATATATTTTATGAGATAATAATAATATTTCTTTCAATCTAATAATTTTAAGTTCATGCAAGAATTGTGGGTAATTCATTTTTTAAAAACGTTTACACAATGTCGTGTGCATGTTTGAAGAAAGACAAGTATATTTCTATATTAGTATTAAGCAGCTTGTTGTGCCATGAGGTGTAATGGATCATGATGAACGGATGTCAAAATCGTCAGGCAAATGTACTTTCAATGATCATACCACCCGTTCATACCACCCACCGTCACCATTCTTAATGACAGAGGCAAATTCAACATTATACAAGCATTGCTTGTAGTTCTATCTCCAGGTAGGCTACTGCTGGTGGATTGAGCATTATTCTAAACAATACCTGCCAAAGCGGGTTAAAATGGCAAATGATCGAATACCCAAGTATGTAGTGTACTGAATATGTGTGTGACATCAACTAACATTTAATCATATTGTCAGTAAACCCCATTTTTTATATGGCTATTATTAATTCCCTGGACATTTTTGTGGAAATCCAAACTATTTATTCAAAATGTTTTACTCTAAAATATAGGAAGTTAATCTACTAATAATATTAAGTGTCTTCTTGTTGCTGTAATTTCAAAAAAGTAAATTCAACACTTAGTGAACCGTAATGCACCACAGTATCCCCCTCCATCTAGGAGTGAGGGGGAGCATGCACATGATTATAATAATATAGAAATCCATACAGCATAATAAACATGATAATGTTAATTAGAAAGTAGTAGATATAATACATATTATAATAAATACACTCTATATACAAAAGTATGTGGACACCCCTTCAAATTAGTGGATTCGGCTATTTCAGCCACACCCATTGCGGACAGGTGAATCACGATTCATCATCTGGCAGTTCGAATGACAAATCTGGGTTTGGCGGATACCAGAAGAACGCTGTACATAGTGCCGACTGTAAAGTTTGGTGGAGGATAAATAATGGTCTGGGGCTGTTTTTCAGGGTTTGGGCTAGGCCCCTTAGTTCCAGTGAGTTCTTAATGCTACAGGATACAATGACATTCTAGACAATTCTGTGCTTCCAACTTTGTGGCAACAGTTTGGGGTACGCCCTTTCCTGTTTCAGCATGACAATTCCCCAGTGCACAAAGCAAGGTCCATACAGAAATGGTTTGTCGAGATCTGTGTGGAAGAACGTGACTGGCCCGCACAAAGCCTTGACCTCAATCCCTGTCGAACACCTTTGGGATAAATTGGAACGCCAGCATTAGTACCCGACCTCACTAATGCTCTTGTGGCTGAATGGAAGCAAGTCCTCACATCTGGTGGAACTCCTTCCCTGGAGAGTGGAGGATGTTATAGCAGCACTTTTTTAAATGTATTTTTTATTTAACTAGGCAAGTCAGGTAATAACAAATTATTTGTACAATGACGGCCTAGGAGCAGAACGGCAGATTTTTTACCTTGTCAGCTCAGAGTTTAGATCCACCAAACTGGCCCCATGCTCTAACCACTAGGCTACCTTCCGCACTATGGGACAATTTCCATATTAACGCCCATGATTTTGGAATGAGATATTGGACAGGCAGGTGTCCACATACCTTTGGTCATGTAGTATATGATAAGAGTAAATAATACAGGAGTGGAGATATACATTAGTGTTCCAGGTCCCTGGTCAAATGTAGTGCACTATATAGGGAATATGGTGCCATTTGGGGCACAGCCTGGGGAGTCATCCTATAGTCTGTAATGTACGAGTCCCAACGCTGTTTATCTGGAAGCTGCTGGCCACCCGACCGTATGACAGCCAATCTCCACACAGAGCTTTTGAAGTGTGAAACGCCACTGTCTGCCATGTTCGTTTACTGTACGGCTCAAAAAAACGCCTCCGTGCTTCACCGGGTCAATCTAGATCAGCCTCACTTCACATCTCAAAGAACCATGTTCTCTAATATTGGCCAAAGAGAGAGAGAGAGAGAGATAGATAGATAGATAGATAGATAGATAGATAGATAGATAGATAGATAGATAGATAGATAGATAGGACTCTAATATCCTATACTATATGATGTCCAGATGATTTTGAACTTGCTTCACAAATAGTGTGACGATTTGATCATTTCAACCAACGTATAAGGGTCTTTTTTATAAATTAGGGTATCAGTGAGGATTTCCTACACTGGACAACTTGTTATAGCTGTTGGTAAATCATTGATAAGAATCTGCCAAGTTTTTCACGTCATTACATTAAGATATAAGGGGGGATCATAGCTATATTCAATAAAATTCACAAGTTTATTTATTTATATGTTTAACCCTTTATCAGTAATGGCCTACTTTATTTTGACACTTGTTTCATGCTTTTCGGGGTGAGGGGGAGTTGTATATTAGGCCCTATATGTACAATTATATACATTGTACAATTGTATAACATTGAGGTTCTTGAAAATTACAAGTGCTTGAAAAAGGCCCTGAAAGTCCTTGAATTTGAATGGTCAATGTCTGTATGAACCCTGCTTAAAGGATATATAGTCCTAGTCCTATGTTGTTGTATAGCTAGAGTTATGGGCCAATTTGCATATTTTCACTTTCATTCCTCTAAGTACACATGTGGAACTGCATGAAAATCATTTACATTTTTTGTTTCAAACCATTTAGAAATGTTTATCACAATGTCACACATTGGCCCCATTATTTATAGAAAGACCCATAATTGTTGTGTGTGTGCGTGCAATTCTGCATGCGTTTATGCATGCGTATGATACATTTCTGTGTGCGAGCATGCACATGTTCTCATATCACCACAATGGGAACGAGAAAGCACATGCATGCTTGCACAGAAATGTGTTGCTCGAGTCTAACAGAATGGAATACAACATTGCGGATAAAGTCAAAATATTACACAATTACGTGCTCAAAATCTAAAGATCTGCATTTACACCTGGATCTCGCAGCTAGCTAGCTGCTATCCGTGTGACTATTGGCTTACGTCGATCCCGGAGCAAACATCAATTATTCCGGAGCTAGCCAGCTGAAGAGTTCCATCAGCCCCTCCTGGGCTACAATCACCTATCCGGACCCGTTTTACTGCCAATGCGGAGCCCCACCGGGCCTTCACAACTGGACTACCTACGTTGTCTGCCCGAGGGAGTTATCTTGGGTCACTATAACTATATATATTTTGCCAATTGGATTGATCCCCTCTACCACACGGAACCCCAATAATCTACCAATGGAAACGTACGAGGTGGCTAAAAACAGACCTCCATCCTCTGCCAGCTTGCTACCGATGGCCCGGCTAGCTGTCTGAATCGTCGTGACCCCAACCAACCTCACTACTCACTGGACCCTATATAAGCATGCCTCTCCATAATGTCAATATGCCTTGTCCATTGCTGTTCTGGTTAGTGCTTATTGGATTATTTCACTGTAGAGCCTCTAGCCCTGCTCACTATACCTTATCCAACCTTTCAGTTCTACCACCCACACATGCGATGACATCACCTGGTTTCAATTATGTTTCTAGAGACAATATTTCTCTCATCATCACTCAATACCTAGGTTTACCTCCACTGTATTCACATCCTACCATACCTTTGTCTGTACATTATACCTATATATTTTATCGCCCCCAGAAACCTCCTTTTACTCTCTGTTCCAGACGTTCTAGACGACCAATTCTCATAGCTTAAAGCCGTACCCTTATCCTACTCCTCCTCTGTTCCTCTGATGATGTAGAGGTGAATCCAGGCCCTGCAGTGCCTAGCTCCACTTCTATTCCCCAGGCACTCTCTTTTGATGACTTCAATAACCGTAATAGCCTTGGTTTCGTGCATGTTAACATTAGAAGCCTCCTCCCTAAGTTTGTTTTATTCACTGCTTTAGCACACTCTGCCAACCCGGATGTTCTAGCTGTGTCTGAATCCTGGCTTAGGAAGACCACCAAAAAATCTGACATTTTCATCCCTAACTACAACATTTTCAGACAAGATAGAACGGCCAAAGGGGGCAGTGTTGCAATCTACTGCAAAGATAGCCTGCAGAGTTCTGTCCTACTATCCAGGTCTGTACCCAAACAATATGAACTTCTACTTTTAAAAATCCACCTCTCTAAAAACAAGACTCTCACCGTTGCCGCCTGCTATAGACCACCCTCTAGTCCCCAGCTGTGCTCTGGACACCATATGTGAACTGATTGCCCCCCATCTATCTTCAGAGCTCGTGCTGCTAGGCAACCTAAACTGGAACATGCTTAACACCCCAGCCATCCTACAATCTAAGCTTGATGCCCTCAATCTCACACAAATGATCAATGAACCTACCAGGTACCACCCCAAAGCCGTAAACACGGGCACCCTCATAGATATCATCCTAACCAACTTGCCCTCTAAATACACCTCTGCTCATTTCAACTAAGATCTCAGCGATCACTGCCTCATTGCCTGCATCCATAATGGGTCAGCGGTCAAATGACCTCCATTCATCACTGTCAAACGCTCACTGAAACACTTCAGCGAGCAGACCTTTCTAATCGACCTGGCCATGCTTTCCACCTGGCTACCCCTACTCCGGTCAACAGCCTTCCCCATTTCTCCTTCTCCCAAATCCAGTCAGCTGATGTTCTGAAAGAGCTGCAAAATCTGGACCCCTACAAATCAGCCGGGCTAGACAATCTGGACCCTTTCTTTCTAAAAATTATCTGCCGAAGTTGTTGCCAATCTGGACCCTGTTCAACCTCTCTTTCATGTCGTCTGAGATTCCCAAAGATTGGAAAGCAGCTGCGGTCATCCCCCTCTTCAAAGGGGGGGGGACACTCTTGACCCAAACTGCTACAGACCTATCTATCCTACCCTGCCTTTCTAAGGTCTTCGAAAGCCAAGTCAACAAACAGATCAACGACCATTTTGAATCCCACCATACCTTCTCCGCTATGCAATCTGGTTTCAGAGCTGGTCATGGGTGTACCTCAGCCACGCTCAAGGTCCTAAACGATATCTTAACTGCTATCGATAAGAAACAATACTGTGCAGCTGTATTCATTGACCTGGCCAAGGCTTTTGACTCTGTCAATCACCACATCCTAATCGGCAGACTCGACAGCCTTGGTTTCTCAAATGATTGCCCCGCCTGGGTCACCAACTACTTCTCTGATAGAGTTCAGTGTGTCAAATCGGAGGGTCTGTTGTCCAGGCCTCTGGCAGTCTCTACGGGGGTGCCACAGGGTTCAATTCTTGGACCGACTCTCTTCTCTGTATACATCAATGATGTTGCTGTCAGGACCCAGTTATGAACTCGGGTCTCCGGTGTGAGAAACAGTCACTTAGCAAACTGAGCCACTAATAGTCTGCAGAAACCAGAAGATGAGGCAGACACAGCAGTACTGGAGACCTCAAGAGAGTCCAACTGGAGCAACAAATGTTCACAGCTTCGCTGGGGCTGGGTGCTAACATTCAAATACAGAGCAAAGAACTGAGGAAAAATAAGGGTTTAAATACATTCAAGGGAAACGAGGCACAGGTGCAAATCATAACTGGGAACAAGGGAAAACAAAAGGGTCAAAAAGCACAATGGGGGCATCTAGTGACCAAAACCGAAACAACCCTGGCCAAATCCTGACAGTCGCTCTTGCTGCTGGTGATTCTCTGATCCACCTCTACGCAGACGACACCATTCTGTATACTTCTGGCCCTTCTTTGAACACTGTGTTAACAACCCTCCAGGTGAGCTTCAATGCCATACTACTCTCCTTCCGTGGCCTCCAATTGCTAAAACGAAATGCATGCTCTTCAACTGACTGCACCTTCCCGCCTGTCCAACATCACTACTCTGGACGGCTCTGACTTAGAATATGTGGACAACTACAAATACCTAGGTGTCTGGTTAGACTGTAAACTCTCCTTCCAGACTCACATCAAACATCTCCAATCCAAAGTTAAATCTAGAATTGGCTTCCTATTTCGCAACAAAGCATCCCTCACTCATGCTGCCAAACATACCCTTGCAAAACTGACCATCCTACCAATCCTCGACTACGGCGATGTCATTTACAAAATAGCCTCCAATACACTACTCAATAAATTGGATGCAGTCTATCACAGTGCCATCCGTTTTGTCACCAAAGCCCCATATACTACCTACCACTGCGACCTGTACGCTCTCGTTGGCTGGCCCTCGCTTCATACTCGTCGCCAAACCCACTGGCTCCAGGTCATCTACAAGACCCTGCTAGGTAAAGTCCCTCCTTATCTCAGCGAGCTGGTCACCATAGCAGCACCCACCTGTAGCATGCGCTCCAGCAGGTATATCTCTCTGGTCACCCCCAAAACCAATTCTTCCTTTGACGTATTTGGGTGTTTTCCACTACTAAAATGACTTATTTGGGTGACATTACTAAAAGGACGTATTTGGGTGTTTGCCATTACTAAAAGGACGTATTTGGGTGTTTGCCATTACTAAAAGGACGTATTTGGGTGTTTGCCATTACTAAAAGGACGTATTTGGGTGTTTGCCATTACTAAAAGGACGTATTTGGGTGCCATTACTAAAAGGACGTATTTGGGTGACATTACTAAAAGGACGTATTTGGGTGACATTACTAAAAGGACGTATTTGGGTGACATTACTAAAAGGACGTATTTGGGTGTTTGCCATTACTAAAAGGACGTATTTGGGTGTTTGCCATTACTAAAAGGACGTATTTGGGTGTTTGCCATTACTAAAAGGACGTATTTGGGTGACATTACTAAAAGGACGTATTTGGGTGCCATTACTAAAAGGACGTATTTGGGTGACATTACTAAAAGGACGTATTTGGGTGCCATTACTAAAAGGACGTATTTGGGTGACATTACTAAAAGGATGTATTTGGGTGCCATTACTAAAAGGACGCATTACGTTTTTGGAGCCTTTGTTCCTGTTTTCCATAGCCCCCATACTGCAGAACGAGCAACAAGGAAGTCTATTGCGGGTGGGGTAAGATTCTCAAAACCAAATGAAATAGCTAAAAAAGTGATGGACTTCCTTCTATAATATGCGATTGACATCAAAAATGTTGCTATATTTTCTTTTTTAAGTGAACCACTCCTTTAAGCAGCGTCTACTAGTACCACTGTATATTTTACTTTAATGTTTTTCTCCTGTTATTGTCTCTGTGTGTACACACTTGAGTGCTCCAGCTGTCCCTGATTGCTAATGAAGGGTTGATGGGAGCAGATTGTATAGAGCTATGTCATTTAATGATTTGATTCCATTCTTACACAACACTGGTCTCAGATGAATAGTGAGATCACTCCGACCCCCAGAAATGGGTGAGCCGCGCTGTCTGGCATCCGTTAATCTTAACATCAAATTAGCATATGGAACACAAACAGAGAACTCCAGAGGCCATAGGTGAGCGTAATCATGGAGATGACTGTCTGAGCATAGAGACAGCTAAACAATGAAAACAACAGGAAAACACACTCTCTCCAACAAAACAGTGTGAACACTAGGGTCTAAAGGTATTCACACACATACACTTCTGATGCAAAAATAAATTAAAAGCCGATAAACAAAATTGGCGCCAGCCAGTTGTCCAGAAGAAAAAAAATCCCATTGCAAAATAATCAAAATAATAATATTTTCTGGTAGTTGGACTGTTGTTATTTTCCAGATGTTAAGACTTTAAACCGTTATAAATGGCCAATTTGCAAGATTGATTTGTCATTTCAATAGGCATAGGCTACAGACTAAAATTTGGGTTTACGATTGTAATTGAACTTAGATACAGGCAGGTAGCCTATAGCCCTTGATAGGCCTACATCTCCTTTAATTAAGTCTACAGTAGCCTAGACAAGATGTAGGGAAGATGTAAACTGAACAATTTAGCAGCTTGCTTAGTTCAAATTAACAGACAAATTTTACTCAACATAGTGAGGCGATTTCGAGGTAAGTGCTTGTGTTTCCATATAGACTGCTGGAATTGTCTACTTAGGATCATTTAAATCACTTAATTAAATGTTAATGTACAGCACCAGTCAAAAGTTTGGACACGCCTACCCATTCAATAGTTTTTCTGTATTTTTACTATTTTCTACATTGTATAATAATAGTGAAGACATCAAAACTATGAAATAACACATATGGAATAATGTAGTAACCAAAAAAAAGTGTTAAACAAATCTAAATATATTTTATATGTGAGATTCTTCAAAGTAGCCACCATTTGCCTTGACAACAGCACTGCACACTCTTGGCATTTTCTCAACCAGCTTCACCTTGAACGCTTTTCAACAGTCTTGAAAGAGTTTCCACATATGCTGAGCTGGCTGCTTTTCCTTCACTCTGCGGTCCAACTCATCCCAAACCATCTCAATTGGTTTGAGGTTGGGTGATTGTGGAGGCCAGGTCATCTGATGCAGCACTTCATCACTCTACTTCTTGGTCAAATAGCCCTTACACAGCCTGGAGGTGTGTTGGGTCATTGTCCTGTTGAAAAACATATGATATCCCCACAAAGCGCAAACCAGATGGGATGGCGTATCGCTGCAGAATCCTGTGGAAGCCATGCTGGTTAAGTATGCCTTGAATTCTAAATAAATCACAGTGTCACCAGAAACGAACCTCCAGAGCATCAAACCTCCTCTTCCATGCTTCACGGCAACCACACATGCGGAGATCATCCGTACCTACTCTGCGTCTCACAAAGACACGGCGGTTGGAACCAAAAATCTCAAATTTGGACTCAGCAGACCAAAGGACAGATTTACACCGGCCTAATGTCCATTGCTCGTGTTTCTTGGCCCAAGCAAGTCTCTTCTTATTATTGTTGTCCTTTAGTAGTGGTTTGCAAACCCATGAAGGCCTGATTCACACAGTCTCCTCTGAAAGGTTGATGTTGATATGTGTCTGTTACTTGAACTCTGTGAAGCATTTATTTGGGCTGCAGTTAACTCTAATGAACGTATTATCTGCAGAGGACGTAACTCTGGGTCTTCCTTTCCTCTGACGGTCCTCATGAGAGACAGTTTCATCATAGCGTGATGGTTTTTGCGACTGCACTTGTAGAAACTTTCAAAGTTCTTGACATTTTCTGGATTGAGTGACCTCCATGTGTTAAAGTAATGATGGGCTGTCATTTCTCTTTGCTTAGTTGAGCTGTTCTTGCCATAATATGGACTTGGTCTTTTACCAGATAGGGCTATCTTCTGTATACCACCCCTACCTTGTCACAACACAACTGATTGGCTAAAACGCATTAAGAAGGAAAGACATTCCACAAATGACATTTTAACTAAGACTCACCTGTTAATTGAAATGCATTCCAGGTGACTACCTCATCAAATCAAATCAAATGTTATTGGTCACATACACATGGTTAGCAGATATTAATGTGAGTGTAGCGAAATGCTTGTGCTTCTAGTTCCATCAGTGCAGTAATATATAACAAATAATCTAACAATTCCCAACAACTACCTAATACACACAAATCTAAAGGGGTGAAGAGAATGTGTACATATAAATATATGGATGAGCGATGGCCAAGCAGCATAGGCAAGGTGCAGTAATCAAATCAAATCGAAGTTTATTTGCCACGTGCGCTGAATACAACAGACCTTACAGTGCAATGCTTAATTACAGGCTCTAATAGTGCAAAAAAGGCATTAGGTGAACAATAGGTAGGTAAAGAAATAAAACCACAGTAAAAAGACAGGCTATACACAGTAGCGAGGCTATAAAAGTAGCGAGACTACATACAGACACCGGTTAGTCAGGCTGATTGAGGTAGTATGTACATGTAGATATGGTTAAAGTGACTATGCATACAGTGGGGAGAACAAGTATTTGATATACTGCCGATTTTGCAGGTTGTCCTACTTACAAACATGTAGAGGTCTGTAATTTTTATCATAGGTACACGTCAACTGTGAGAGATGGAATCTAAAACAAAAATCCAGAAAATCACATTGTATGATTTTTAAGTAATTCATTTGCATTTTATTGCATGACATAAGTGTTTGATCACCTACCAACCAGTAAGAATTCCGGCTCTCACAGACCTGTTAGTTTTTCTTTAAGAATCCCTCCTGTTCTCCACTCATTACCTGTATTAACTGCACCTGTTTGAACTCGTTACCTGTATAAAATACACCTGTTCACACACTCAATCAAACAGACTCCAACCTCTCCACAATGGCCACATCAAGGATAAAATTCTAGACCTGCACAAGGCTGGGATGGGCTACAGGACAATAGGTAAGCAGCTTGGTGAGAAGGCAACAACTGTTGGCGCAATTATTAGAAAATGGAAGAAGTTCAAGATGACGGTCAATCACCCTCGGTCTGGGGCTCCATGCAAGATCTCACCTCGTGGGGCATCAATGATCGTGAGGAAGGTGAGGGATCAGCCCAGAGCTACACGGCAGGACCTGGTCAATGACCTGAAGAGAGCTGGGACCACAATCTCAAAGAAAACCATTAGTAACACACTACGCCGGCATGGATTAAAATCCTGCAGCGTACGCAAGGTCCCCCTGCTCAAGCCAGCGCATGTCCAGGCCTGTCTGAAGTTTGCCAATGACCATCTGGATGATCCAGAGGAGGAATGGGAGAAGGTCATGTGGTCTGATGAGACAAAAATAGAGCTTATTGGTCTAAACTCCACTCGCCGTGTTTGGAGGAAGAAGAAGGATGAGTACAACCCCAAGAACACCATCCTCACCGTGAAGCATGGAGGTGGAAACATAATTCTTTGGTGATGCTTTTCTGCAAATGGGACAGGACGACTGCACCGTATTGAGGGGAGGATGGATGGGTTCATGTATCGCAAGATCTTGTCCAACAACCTCCTTCCCTCAGTAAGAGCATTGAAGATGGGTTGTGGCTGGGTCTACCAGCATGACAACGACCCGAAACACACAGCCAGGGCAACTAAGGAGTGGCTCCGTAAGAAGCATCTCAAGGTCCTGGAGTGGCCTAGCCAGTCTCCAGACCTGAACCCGATAGAAAACCTTTGGAGGGAGCTGCCCAGCGACAGCCCCGAAACCTGAAGGATCTGGAGAAGGTCTGTATGGAGGAGTGGGCCAAAATCCCTGCTGCAGTGTGTGCAAACCTGGTCAAGAACTACAGGAAACATATGATCTCTGTAATTGCAATCAAAGGTTTCTGTACCAAATATTAAGTTCTGCTTTTCCGATGTATCAAATACTTATGTCATGCAATAAAATGCAAATGAATTACTTAAAAATCATAGAATGTGATTTTCTGGATTTTTGTTTTAGATCCCCTCTCTCACAGTTGAAGTGTACCTATGATAAAAAATTACAAACCTCTATATGCTTTGTAAGTATGAAAACCTGCAAAATCGGCAGTGTATCAAATACTTGTTCTCCCCACTGTATGTGATGAGCAGAGTGTAGCAGTAGCGTAAACGAGGGGTTGACGGGTGGTGGGTGGGACACAATGCAGATAGCCCGGTTAGCCAATGTGCGGGAGCACTGGTTGGTCGGCCCAATTGAGGTAGTATGTACATGAATGTATAGTTAAAGTGACTATGCATATATGATAAACAAGAGAGTAGCAGCAGCGTAAAAAGAGGGGTTGGGTGGAGGCACACAATGCAAACAGTCCGGGTAGCCATTTGATTACCTGTTCAGGAAGGTTGTTATTCTGGCATCACCCGACCTCCAGCCCTATAGGCTGTCTCGTCGTTGTCGGTGATCAGGCCTACCACTGTTGTGTCATCTGCAAACTTAACAAGGGTGTTGGAGTCATGCCTGGCCATGCAGTTGTGGGTAAACAGGGAGTAGAGGAGGGGACTGAGCACGCACCCCTGGGGAGCTCCAGTGTTGAGGATCAGCGTGGCAGATGTGTTTGCTACCTACCCTCACCACCTGGGGGCGGCCCGTCAGGAAGTCCAGGATCCAGTTGCAGAGAGAGCTTTTTTAGTCCCAGGATCCTTAGCTTAGTGATTAACTTTGATGGTACTATGTTGTTGAACGCTGAGCTGTAGTCAATTAATAAAATACAGTATATACATGTGATATGAGTAATGTAAGATATGTAAACATTATTATAGTGGCATTATTTAAAGTGGCATTGTTTAAAGTGTCCAGTGATTGGGTCTCAATGTGGGCAGCAGCCTCTCTGAGTAAGTGATTGCTGTTTAGCAGTCTGATGGCCTTGAGATAGAAGCTGTTCTCAATCTCTCGGTCCCAGCTTTGATGCACCTGTACTGACCTCGCCTTCTGGATGATAGCAGTGTGAACAGGCAGTGGCTCGGGTGGTTGTTGTCCTTGATGATCTTTTTGGCCTTCCTGTGACATCGGGTGTTGTAGGTGTCATGGAGGGCAGGGGGCGGTGATGCGTCATGAAGCTGGTTGAGAGAATGCCAAGAGTGTGCAAAGCTGTCATCAAGGCAAAGGGTGGCTACTTTCAAGAATCTCAGATATAAAATATATTTTGATTTGTTGAACACTTTTTTGGTTACTACATGATTTCATGTGTTTTTCATAGTTTTGATGTCTTCGCTATTATTCTACAATGTAGAAAATAAGTAAACATTTAAAAAACGCTTGAAGGAGTAGGTGTGTCCAAACTTTTGACTGGTACTGTATATGAACTGAATATGCTTGTCAACAACAGCCCGTGTTTATTCAAATGTTTTCCCATGTAGCCTAATCTGACTATGTTGCCATCAATCTAATGCACTCTAACAACTGATCGGCAAATTGCAAGAGCTTTAATAACTTACAATTTAATTAACTAAACATGTCTATTAATAATTGCATAATAACATAAGGCTATAACAATAATAAACTGAAGTTATAGGCTATTTATTAAATCGATTTGCTGGACTCCAGTGATATCGTCATTTCAACATGTTTATTGTATCAAATGGTTGCTTACAATGGTATATAAATTAATAGGCTACTTGATGTATAATTCTCCATATTTAATGTCACTTTAATTGAAGACTTTTCCCATAAGAAAAACCACGCGAGGGATAACCATTCCTCTCATTTTGAATTTCCACTCGGGCAGCCCCCAAAACACACGAACTGAGCATGCATAAATCACTTAGCTTGACACCGTTTTCTTTTTTAAAGCAAAAGTCAACATTACAATGCAGTTTAAACCACCTCCGAGTGAATATATATATATAATGCGTTTTAGTGCGCCCAAAGTTATTTACATTATTTCTTGATGGGCATAATTTATAGCGTTTAAAACATGTTTTACGGGAATAGGGTTAGAAACATATGCCTCCATAACAATCTAAATAGTAGTGATGGGTCGTTCGCTAACGATTCGGCTCTAAGAAGTCGCTCTTGTCGGTGAACGTTGGGAGCCGGTGTAGTGCCGAAAATATCCCCCCTGCCAGAATTCTCACCCGTTCTAATTTCCACCATTTTGAGCAATAAACATTTCAGAACAACTATGGCTGAATTATTATCCTTACACTTACAACAATACTAGTCGAACAAGACATGAGAGAGATGACGAATTTTGACAAAGAGATTTTTTTATAGACTAATACAAATCAGTAACGGATTTAGGTACTGGCGTCATCTTGCCGGGGGCGCCCGGGGGTAGGCGCTGAAGGGGGGGTTCGCTCAAGGCTCCATACAAGCTAGAACCTCCACATATACTTGAAACAAATAGCCAAACCGAAAACTCAGACAAAAATGCTTTCTACTACCAAGACCGGTGAAATGTAGGCTAAACTGACAACGGAGTGAAGAACAGACATCTCAACTAGCAAGAATAAGCAAGTTGCAGCAAATGGTGAACGCGAAGGGGGGGATTCTGTCGGGTGGGGGGGGGGTGGAGATTTTCGGCACAGCACCGCCTTGTATATCAGAAGAGCCGAATCTATTTACAAAAACATATAATTAACTAATTCAAAGAACGAAAAATGTAATGAAATAGTATAGGCCTAAATGCTCAAGCGCATACATTCGTTCTGAAAGATCTGCAGATCCTCTGAGCTGGTGGAACAACAAGGCCTTTGTCTACCCACGGCTTACTAAAGTCATGACAGGGAGACTGCATAGTGGCCACATCCGTTCCCTCTGAGAGGGTCTTCTCGAAAACGGGACAAATAATTACTGAGAAGAAACCGCATCAGCCCCTCGAAAGTGAGGCAGCTTGCATTTCTGAATGCAAATCTCTCATAAAAGCAAAATATGGTCGGCATTGCTGTGTGCTGCTGGTTATAACATGGTAATAAAGAAGAGAGAGAAAAGAGGGACCAGTTTAATGTTTTAAGTGGGATGCTGCAGTTTTATACATTGTTACTTATTTTTCTTTGATATGGTGCAATATTCTATTATTGTGTTGTTCAGATTGTATTCATTTTGAATTGTTACATTTATATGCACTTTGTATATATACATTCTAAAAGGTATACATTTAATGCACATGTGTAATAGAATCCTTTTTTACATGTATTTCAATTTGTGGGATGCTGCAGTTTTGCAAATTGTTATTTATTTTCTTTGATATGGTGCAATATTCTATTATGCTGTTCAGATTGTATTCATTTTGAATGGTTAGATTTATATGCACTTTGTTTATATACATAAAAAAGTTATATTTTTTAAATAACAAACCAATGCCATTTTAAATACATTGTGGTTAAGGTAGAGTATGATTTAATTTAAGAATTTAATTAGAATTATTTTAACACCAATCATAGTCAAACTAAAAGAGACAAAACATATTTTTTAAAGGGACGGTTGGGAGCTCTTTTAGCCGGAATGCCCATCACTACTAAATAGCCTACCTACAACTGGTAAAAAACATTTTTTTAAAGATGCCACAACGTGCACGCATCCTGCTCCCTCCTCTTGCACACATGACACAGCCAATAGCTGCAGTATTCTCATAGCACACACCCCTCCGGTCCTCCCCACTACTCACTCAGCAATAGCCTGACCAATAAATTGTCACCCACGACTTTTGTTTTCAAAGTAGCCCAATTGGCTAGAAAACCGCGAACATGGCAACACTGCCTGGCACACGCACACAGAGTGTACTCGGCACCACACTAGTACGTGGCACCATCTTATTAGTTCAATCAGGTGAGGTACCTCGTGGAAGGGTAGAAGCAGAGGTGTACACAACACTGCATCTCAATTCACCCCATTTCCAATTGAAACAGGCCACAAACCACCATATAAAAAAAGTAGTTTTATCGTTAGTAGTAAACCTATGCCAGGGAAATAGATACACACTTCTACATGTGTGAAACAGGGAGAATATATGCACCCTCCAAATGAATAGTATTATCATAAAGCAGGCCGATGTCCATTCAGGGCTAGATGGGAGTAGAGCGGTGATTCAGGGACAATGATAGACTGCAGCCCAGGTCATTTGAGGGAGGCAGACATAGGAGAGGATAGGGCTGCATGGTGGCACCACTGACAAATAGACGTGGGAGAAAACAGCACAGTGGAGAGACCAGCCAGTTAGTGAGGTGAGGTTTCAACATCAGTATTTACCCAATAGAACGTTCCTTAATGAGAGATCTAAAGGACAAAACAGACCGATCACCGGTTTAAAGCAGTGGGTGGCCGTCCTATCGCCTCTGTCTACAGATCATAGGCCGTTATTAGTTTCAACATCAGTATAGAACGTTCCTTAATGAGAGATCTAAAGGACAAAACAGACCAATCACCGGTTTAAAGCAGTGGGTGGCCGTCCTATCGCCTCTGTCTACAGATCATAGGCCGTTATTTGCTGTTCATGTCCCGACGATTGTACATGTTGAATCGCCACCGTCCTTGGCCCACATTCGTTATGGTGTGTTTGTCCATAAGAGATGTGTGGTTGCTCGCGTGCCAGGGTCCTATCAACTCATTCTGATGATGTTGTTCAACCATGTCAGGCAAGAAACTACGTCATTTGTACTCATTTTGCTAGACGTGTCACTACAGACCCTGATTCGATTCCAGGCTGTATCACAACCGGCCGTGATTGGGAGTCCCATAGGGCAGCGCACAATTGGCCAGCGTCGTCCGAGTTAGGGTTTGTCTGACTAATCAGTGTCTGTATATAGCCTTGCTACTGTCATTATTTTTACTGTTGTTTTATTTCTTTACTTACCTACACACACACACACCTTTTTTTATATTTATTTATTTATTTTTCGCACTATTGGTTAGAGCCAAGTAAGCATTTCACTGTAAGGTCTACCTACACCTGTTGTATTCGGCGCACGTGACAAATAAACTTTGATTTGATTCGATTTGTCCGGGGTAGAATTTGTAAATAAGAATTTGTTCTTAACTGACTTGCCAAGTTAAATAAATAACTAAAAATAAAATACCCCATCACCCCAAAATCACCCCAAAATACCCCATCGCACACACGCACACACTCCCCTAGCCCTGTAGAGCAGAGCAGGAAGACTTCTTAGCATCTATTACATTTACCCTGGCAGGTCTCCATTCCAGCATGTCCCCCATCACTGCCAATAACGTCAGCCATCTGTTTGATTTCCTATACTAACACCGCACCGTGGGGACACACTGTCACACAAACACACACACACACACAGCCATCAATTCCAGCCTTGTCTGGATGAGAAGAAGTATATAGGGGAGCAGGGAAGGCCATTCAGATAGAAAGGACCATGGTCACTAAGTGTGTTGTGCTGCTCTGGTACTGACACAAAGTATAGAGATGGAAAACAACCCCTGTCAGAGAACAAAACTAATAACCAGGATGTGGAGAGGAACACAACAGCCCTCCTCCACAATTATAATCCTCCAAATCACACACCACTGGACACCACCAGCAGGACCTCACATACACATACGCACAGTGTGATTACACTGTGTCCCTCCACCCTCTGTGACACACTGATGAGTCACCTCAAAAACAGAGAGGGAGGGAGAAATGGGGTGATACGGTGAGGCCGTGGCAGAGGGAGCAGCGGAGAGAGGGAGGGGGATAGAGAAAATGAAAAGGGGGGTGTGACAGTGTTTAAGTGAGTGAGAATGAAAGACAAAGGGACAGATAGAAAGTGAGAATGAAAGAGGGCGAGACAGAGGGTGCCAGAGGAGGCAATCAGATCCCTTGCTGAAGGTGTGAAAAACAGGCTGTGACACTGCTGGGGACAGGATTAACTGATTCCCCTGTTCTGTCACACCACCACCATCAGTACAGGACAATTAAAACATCTGTCACCCTGACTGGCCAGAGAGTGTATCCCAAATGGCACCATATTCCCTATATAGTGCACTACTTTGGACTTTTTTGTCAAAAGCAGTGTGTTATATAGGAATATGGTGCCATTTGGGATGAACCCCTGTCCCCCTGACTGACCAGAGAGAGTGTGATGGGAAAGAGCTCCGTCCTCAGTCAATAGGAGAGTGTGTCTGTATAATGAATACGAAATGAGTAGTGTAATATGCACACTGAACTGGGTGCCAGCCCACTGCACACAGTATGAGGTTCAGAAAGCATACACTACAATACAAGGTCAACATTTCTGTTACTGTCTGGAACACACTGATGACTTCAGGAAACAGCAGAGAGAGCACCCCCCTATCCACATCGACGGGACAGTAGTGGAGAAGGTGGAAAGTTTTAAGTTCCTCTGCGTACACATCACAGGCAAACTGAAATGGTCTCACCACACAGACAGCGTGGTGAAGAAGGCGCAACAGCGCCACTTTTATAATTAACATTTGGATGTAATAAATGTATCGCTAGTCACTTAAACAATGCCACTTTATATAATGTTTACATACCCTACATTACTCATCTCATATGTAAATACTGTACTCTATACCATCTACTGCATCTTGCCTATGCCGTTCGGCCAACGCTCATCCATATATTTATATGTAAATATTCTTAATCATTCTTTTACACTTGTGTGTATAAGGTAGATGTTGTGAAATTGTTAGATTACTTGTTGGATATTACTGCACGGTCGGAACTAGAAGCACAAGCATTTTGCTACTCTCACATTAACATCTGCTAACCATGTGTATGTGACCTAAACTAGCTCCAAAGGCATCTTTATACAGTATTATACTGGGGACGGAGAGGTTTTCTTTGAATGAACTTACTGCAGTAGTTTCTCAATAAGTGTGCATTTTGTGACTTTAAATCGTTGTTTCTTCTCTGATTCAGAGAACGAGTTGAGTGGGGTCTTCTAGTCATTATCAGAGGAATCCAGAGTGGGGTTGTGTGGAAGTCTTGCTCACACACACACACGCACGCACGCACGCACGCACGCACGCACGCACACACACACACACACACACACACACACACACACACACAGGAAATGCTTAATGGCAGTGTTAACTCAGCGCAGCTTTTTGATAATTCCAAGCAAGTGCTGCTGTGATTTAATCAAGCTGTTTATCGATGTGAAGCACTTCCCCACACGCCTGCTCTCCCGACACACTCATTAGATAAGAGGTGTATAACAAGGGGGGGATTATTTAAGATACTCTTTGAAGAGGTAGGGTTGCAGATGTTTATAGAAAATGGGCAGGGACTCTGCTTTCCTAGCTTCAGAAAAATGCTTTGACTGGGCCTAGTTCTTGCTGCTCCGTTGGCAAGTACTATGGTCTTGTAGTGGATGTGTGCTTTGACTGGAAGCCAATGGAATGTGTGGAGGAGCGAGGTGACATGGGAGATCTTGAGAAGGTTGAACACCAGGCGAGCTGTGGCGTTCTGGATAGGTTGCAGGGGTTTGATGGCACAAGCAGGGAGCCCAGCCAACAGCAAGTTGCAGTAGTCCAGACGGGAGATAACAAATGCCTGGATTAGGACCTGCGCCGCTTCCTGTGTGAGGTTGTCCAGGGTCCCGCCAAGGTTCTTTGCACTCTGGGAGGGGGACAGCGTTGTGTTGTCAACCGTGATGAAGAGGTCATGGAGCAGGCAGGCCTTCCCTGGGAGGAAGAGCAGCTCTGTTTTTTCGAGGTTGAGCTTGAGGTAGGCTGACTTCCAAGTTGAGATATCTGCCAGGCATGCAGAGATGCTCGTCGCCGCCGGTGTGTTACAAGGGAAGGAGAAAGGAGGAGGAGAAAAGTGGTTGAGTGTCATCCGCATAGCAATGATAGGAGACCATGTGAGGATATGATGGGGCTGAGGGACTTTGGTGTATAGAGAAAAGAGGAGAGGGCCTACAACCAATCTCTGGGGGACACCATTAGTGAGAGTATGTGATGCAGACACAGATCTTCTCTACATCACCTGGTAGGAGCGACCTTCCAGGTTGGATGCAATACAACAGTGTGCAGAGCCTGAGAGAGAGAGAGAGAGAGAGAGAGAGAGAGAGAGAGAGAGAGGAGGAGGATCTGATGGTTCACAGTGTTGAAGGCAGCAGATAGATGTAGGAGGATGAGAGCAGAGGAGAGAGTGTCAGCTTTGGTAGTGCAGAGAACCTCCGTGACACAGAGGAGAGCAGTCTCAGTTGAGTGACCCGTTTTGAAGCCTGACTGGTTAAGGTCAAGAAGATTGTTCTGAGAGAGATAGCGAGAGATTTGGTCAGAGACAGCACACCGAAGTGTTTCGGGAAAGAAAAGAAAGATGGGATACCGGTCTGTAGGTTTTGACGTCAGAAGGGGCGAGTGTTGGTTTCTTGAGGAGGGGAGCAACTCTGGCCATTTTGAAGTCAGAGGGGATGCAACCAGTGGTCAGGGATGAGTTGATAAGGGAAGTGAGGAATGGGAGAAAGTCTCTAGGGATGGTCTGGAGAAAGGAGGAGGGGATGGGGTCCAGCAGGCAGGTTGTCGAGCCGGCTGGACCTCGCTAGTCGCAGGATTTCATCTGGAGAGAGAGGTGAGAAAGAGGTCCATGCGCAGGGTAGATTTGTGTAAGTGGGACCAGTGGACTCAATAGGCTGAGTGAACGAGGAGTGGATGTCATAAAAACTTCATTTCAAAGTGGCTGACAAAGTCAAACGCAGAGAGGGGGGAAGGTGGGGAATGGGATAAAGGATTCAGGAGTGAGGAGAAGGTGGAAAATAGTTTCCTAGGGTTAGAGGCAGAGGCTTGAAATTTAGAGTGGTACAAAGAGAGAGTAGCAGTGTTCTTGCAGATCGGCCGGAGACCAGGAATTCCACATGGGCTGTGCACGCAGGGTACACTAAATTAGAGCAGCCAAGGAGTGGGGAGCGTCTGTAAAGCCTACAGGGAGAGGAGCGAACAGGTATACAATACAAACACACACATAGTTGCCAAATCTACAAAATAGCAAAATGAGAACATCTGAAAATAACTAGCAAAGATATTTAAGTGAGTGTGTGGTGTGAAGCCTTCCTGCCTTTCCTTCATCTAATAACTGCAGAACATTTTGGCAGAACCGTCTTTGTTTTCGGCGACAGTCCCCATTCTCACTGGGGAAGGAGCTATTAACATGTTTCTCGCACACACAAACAGACACACACATAGACACATACACAAACAGACACACACGTAGACACATACACAAACAGACACACACATAGACACATACACAAACAGACACACACATAGACACATACACAAACAGACACACACATAGACACATACACAAACAGACACACACATAGACACATACACAAACAGACACACACATAGACACATACACAAACAGACACACACATAGACACATACACAAACAGACACACACATAGACACATACACAAACAGACACACACGTAGACACATACACAAACAGACACACACATAGACACATACACAAACAGACACACACATAGACACATACACAAACAGACACACACATAGACACATACACAAACAGACACACACATAGACACATACACAAACAGACACACACATAGACACATACACAAACAGACACACACGTAGACACATACACAAACAGACACACACATAGACACATACACAAACAGACACACACATAGACACATACACAAACAGACACACACATAGACACATACACAAACAGACACACACGTAGACACATACACAAACAGACACACACGTAGACACATACACAAACAGACACACACATAGACACATACACAAACAGGCACACACAAAGACACATACACAAACAGACACACACATAGACGCATACACAAACAAACACACACATAGACGCATACACAAACAGACACACACATAGACACATACACAAACAGACACACACATAGACACATACACAAACAGACACACACATAGACACATATACAAACAGACACACACATAGACACATACACACACATAGACACATACACACACATAGACACATACACAAACAGACACACACATAGACACATACACAAACAGACACACACATAGACACATACACAAACAGACACACACATAGACACATACACAAACAGACACACACATAGACACATACACAAACAGACACACACATAGACACATACACAAACAGACACACACATAGACACACACACAGACACATACACAAACAAACAAACAGACACACACAAATACACACACACACGCAGACACATACACACACAGACACACACACACACACACACACACACACACACACACACACACACACACACACACACACACACACACACACACACACATTACCACAGTACATATTTTACACACATGAAATTGATGTAAGGGAGGGGATAAAAGCAAATTGCTTCTTTGATTTAGTGGGATTAATACTAAATCCCAGATAGATTCCTGCTGCCGGTGGTTACCAAGGGTGTTAGTGTGGAGGGGCAGACAGGGGAACTGCTTTCATGTACAGTTGAGCAGTGTGTTGAGACTTTATCTTTATCAGGACAGAAGGCGTATACACAGACACACACAAACACTACACAAGCAGCAAGCCTATCCTATCCTATCTTCCCTGGCATGACATCACAGTGGGTGGGGACAACCAAGTCCAGACACACATACAGCTAGGCAACCACTGCCATGGAGACAATAGTCATTAACTAGTGGTAATCAAAAACATACATTTAACCCAGACCTACACAAACAAGTCTACCTAGAGGGGAGGCAGGTCGCTTAGCAGTTAAGGGTGTTGATGTAACTGCAAGGTCGCTGGTTCGAATCCCTGAGCCAGGAAAGTGGTCAAATCTGGTGTTATGCCTTTGAGCAAGGCAATTAACCCAACAAAAAATTGTTCCCCAGGTGCTATGGATGTTCATTAAGGCAGCCCCATACACCTCTCTAATTCAGAGGGGTTGGATTAAATGTGGAAGACAAATTTCAGTTGTGCAACTGACTAGGTATCCTCTTTAATTATGTAATTAGTCTCTGAATAGTCACACATTAAACCCATAAAGAGTTACAGTGGCAAGAAAAAGTACGTAAACCCCTTGGAAATACCTGGATTTCTGCATAAATTGGTCATAAAACTAGATCCGATCTTCATCTAGGTCACAACAATAGACAAACACAGTCTGCTTAAACTAATAACACACAAACAATCATACGTTTTCATGTCTTTATTGAACACACCGTGCAAACATTCACAGAGCAGGGTGGGAAAAGTATGTGAACCCTTGGATTTAATAACTGGTTGACTCTCTTTTGGCAGCAATAACCTCAACCAAACATTTTCTGCAGTTGCGGATCAGACCTGCACAACAGTCAGGAGGAATTTTGGACCATTCCTCTTTACAAAACTGTTTCAGTTCAGCAATATTCTTGGGATGTCTGGTGTGAACTGCTCTCTTGAAGTCATGCCACAGCATCTCATTCGAGTTGAGGTCCGGACACGGACCGGGCCACTCCAGAAGGTGTATTTTCTTCTGTTGAAGCCATTCTGTTGTGGATTTACTTCTGTGTTTTAGGTCGTTATCCTGTTGCATCATTCAACTTCTGTTGAGCTCAATTGGCAGGCAGATAGCCTAACATTCTCCTGCAAAATGTCTTGATAAACTTGGCAATTCATTTTTTCGTTGATGATAACAAGCTGTCCAGGACCTGAGGCAGCAAAGCAGCCCCAAACCACGATGCTCCCTCCACCATACTTTACAGTTGGGCTGAGGTTGGTGTGCTGTGCCTTTTTTTCTCCACACATATTGTTCTGTGTTCCTTCCAAACAACACAACTTCAGTTTAATCTGTCCACAGAATATTTTCCCAGCAGTGCTGTGGAACATCCAGGTAAACTTTTGCAAACTTCAGATGTGCAGCAATGTTTTTTTGGGGACAGCAGGGGCTTCTTCCATGGTGTCCTCCCATGAACACCATTCTTCATTGCTGTTTTATGTATCGCAGACTCGTAGAGGTCTTTAGTTGACACTCTAGGATTCTTCTTGACATCATTGAGCATTCTGCACTGTGCTCTTGCAGTCATCTTTGCAGGACGGCCACTCCTGGGGAGAGTAGCAACAGTGCTGAACTTGATCCATTTATAGACAGTTTGTCTTACCGTGGACTGATGAACATCAATGCTTTTAGAGATACTTTTGTAACCCTTTCCAGCTTTATGCAAGTCAACAATTCTTAATCTTATGTCTTCTGAGATCTCTTTTGTTCGAGGCATGGTTCACACCAGACAATGGTTCTTGTGAGTAGCAAACTCAAATTTTGTGAGTGTTTTTTATAGGGCAAGGTAGTTCTAACCAACATCTCCAATCTTGTCTCATTGATTGGACTCCAGGTTAGGTGACTCCTGACTCCAAATAGCTTTTGGAGAAGTCATTAGACTAGGGGTTCACATACTTTTTCCAACCTACACTGTGAATGTTTAAATTATGTATTCAATATATACAAGAAAAATACAAACATTTGCGTGTTATTAGTTTAAGCACACTGTGTTTGTCTATTGTTGTGACTTAGATGAAGATCAGATCAAATTTGATGACCAATTTATGCAGAAATCCAGGTAATTCCAAAGGGTTCACATACCTTTCCTTGCCACTGTAAATGATTTCCTCCACATTTCTATTGACTGACAGGAAGGTAAACAGAGAAGATTCCAGTCCTCTAGAACCAGAATGACTGTGAACTAAAGGACCAATCAGGCTGTGTGTGGAATGGTCAGTCAGTTAGCGCCAGACTCATCAGTAATCAGGCAGAGACGTCAGGAGAACAGGGTTACAGTGTTAACACACATGGCCATGATCTCAGGTCCACAAATGGACCTTCCTAGGGACATTTTTCAGTCACCACACGTAGCATGGTGGTAGGTGTGTGTGTGCGTGACAGTCTACGTAGGAGTAAAGTATTTCAGCATTTCCCCATCGTCTCACACTAGAAGTGATCGTGTGAAGACATGAGGTAGTCTGGGAGGTAGATGGGTTTCATTATAGAAGTGGCAGCAGGTCCATATAAAAAACACCATTATTCTGCTGTAATCCCCGAGCGCCTCACACACTGAGTAGAAACGCAGTGAAATGGCTCTGACTGGGATGGAGACATTCTTTGCTATCTACCTCTAGCTGGGGGAAAAAATGCCTGGGCTATCTATCCTTGATTGGATTGTAAATGGCCTTGGCTAACCAGTTACATTCCAGACAGAATGTAATTCAATTGCCAATTCTGCCAAAACGCCCTTAGATTTTTTTCTGGATTGGTCAGAAAAATAGGAAATGTCTAAACAGTGTGCAGCAGTGTGCATGCTTGAATCCATCAGAAACGTAAGCATTTGCTAACATGCCAAGGCCTATCGCCTTTGCTTCTTTACTTCAATAGCATCTTTAATCCTAACCAATCCGATTTTTAACGGTGAGGTGTATTTGTTGAGAGTTGACTCCCTGGCGAGTGGGGCTTCCATATGTTCAGTATTTGTTTACCTAGTCATTACAGCCCTCTCCACTCTGTGTGAGTACAGTGATGCCTTAGCAGGCACTGTCACACCCCCGTCTCAGTCTCCATCGCCACGGGCAGAGCCGGTCCTGACCTCCCTGGGGCCCTAAGAAAAATTCTGCTAAGGGGCCCTCCTACCTGACCCGTGAGCCATGTAAACCATTTGCCACACAGTCACACCTGACACCTCAGTGCTCCCACTACAATCCTCCCTCCTTTAAAACAGTTTGCTCCATCTGTCGGTCTAAGAATAGACCTATACAGAACAGAATGAGGTATAAACAAGCAATATTTATTGAATAGAATATTTTCTATAGAATCTTAAGATAAGTGAATATTAACGTTAACATAATTTTGTCATTGTAGAAAATGTCAAATAATCAAATATAACACTGAGATTTGGCTCCCCTGCCTGGTAATTAGTCCAGTCCTCACAATATTATACAATTAGCTTAGTCCATACAATGTAAACATAAGCCTATAGGCTATGGCTGCAGCTATATGTCTTAAAATAGTACAATAAAACCTATACAGCTGTGTGATTAACTTTGGATCCCTCTACAGTCTGGGCATTTTCAGCGTCAGCATGGGCACCAGTCTGTCTGGAAGAAATGGAGAAAGTATGTCACATAGTTAGTTAAGCAGTCATTTACACAAATGCACTTCTGACATACAATCTTAAATGTTACTAAGTGTGTAAACATTTGAATGTTTGAATTCAAATCTTACCATCTAAATATTCCTCTTCTGCACTTTCCTGAGGCAAAGCCATCAATGATGTCATCATAGGACATGTTTCCCCATGTCATGATTTAGGCTCATGATGGCCAGACCACTCAAACGTTCCTGTGACATGGAAGACCTCTGGTAGCATTTGGTGAGACATCTGGTAGCACTCATCTCTGCCGATGCTACTGTTACTGGTAGGGTGACTGCAATGCTAGCCAAAGGTTAGGATAGAATTCATCCAGGTTCTTCTCACAGAGAAAGGAAAGCAGCTCAAAGGCTGATGACAGATCAGGTCAATTCTGAATCTCGTGTGCCAGATCAATTCCAATGATGTCACAGTCATCTCTGAAGGTTAGAGTGTTTTCAACTTCCATGCAGTGAGCCTTTAAAGAGAGGCAGTGCTGAGGTTCAGCAGCACTCCATATTTGGTTTTCTCCTGGTTGAGTGTTTCAAATCTCTCATCCATGGATGTCACAGCAGAGTCGACCACAATGTTGAAGTAATTGACTTCAAGGTTTTTCAGTGCGTCAGTCACTGGTTCATCAGGAGCCTCATAGCTGAAATGCATCTTGCTGTTTCTCAATCTCTTCTCTTTCAGAACAGCCTCCACATTCACTTCTTCACAAATGCTTTTGGCTGTTGTCTGGGCCTCAGAGAATCCAGTTTCCCAGTATGTAGTGAGGGAGGCCTTTGCATTTGAGATTAAATTCACAGCGATATCCAACTGCATTGAGGCGGATTGGAGGAGCTTGTTCACCTTGTTTGTCATTGCCAGTATCTCACATCATACGACACAGCAAATCAAGAGGCGGTAGGACCCAACTTCCTCTGCAAGTGCTTGTGCCTCCACTTTGGCCACAGGATCGTTGATCGTCTGTCTGGCTTCCAGTAATGCCTCCCGAATCTCAGAAGCCTGGTACCTGATTGTATGAACACTTTGGAGTCTACTCTCTCAGCTTGTGTCACTCCATGACTTCACGGTTGTGTTCACGTATTTCTTCAAAAGACTCCATTTTTTGTGTGCCAGCTGAAAATAATGCGAAGAGCTTTTGCGCATGCCCAACAAACCCAACTGTATCTTTTGAAGATTTGGCAGCATCTACAATGACACGGTTTAGAGTATGTGCTCCACGTGGAATGAAAACGGCTCTGGGAAATTGTCATTTGTATCTGGTCAAGTGTCTGTCCCAGACTTAGGCGCAGATAAAGTTCTCTCCACTTATTCATATTGTTTGTGTGTTCAGGACTACCCTCGTGGTGTTTCAGAATGGCGTTGATATTTGACCAGTCATTCACGCCTTTCTTTATTATTTTGTAGTCTTTTGTAGAAAAGAGCTTACAGCTAAAACAATACACTGTGTTGTTTTTGATTGAGTATGAAAGCCAGGTCCTGGTCATCTTTTCCCCATTTGACAGCTGTCTCTGTAATAAGACTGAATGGAAACCTGTTCTAGACTTGTCTTTAGGGTAAGAAAATCTGGACCTGGTTTGAATGGACCTCTGCGCACTAACTCAGTTCTCATGAAGTCTGTTAAGACTGGAGGCCAATATGCTGGCTCATTTGGTGGAGCAGAAACTGTTCTATTAGGGTCTGAGATGCTTGAATCTGAGGCTGCCTGCACTTCACCTGCGTCCGTGTTAGTACTTGCTGAAGCTGCCAGGACTGGGTCTGTGTTAGTATTTGCTGAGGGATGTGCATCCATGTTGCCCAGTATGTCCAGCTGATCAACATTTTAAATTCATTATATAGATCAATAGTCAATGTCAATCCATTGCTTTCCATCTTGCATTAGTCCAGAGTTGTAACTAAACCTTGACTGAAAGACTAGATAATCATTGTCTTTTTAAATTATGTGTGCCTATGAGGAGTGTCATCACTCCCATTTATTGTCTGGATGGGCCCTACAGAGGTTGCTGCTGGAAAGCGCGAGTTTCATTTCGTGCACGTGCACGTGCACAGGAACTCGTGTTCACGCGCGATGCAGTAATTTTTTCCGAACTGCAGTTTAATAACACCGTTTCCCGCTGGCATTTATCAAAAGTAATAAATAGTTATATTTGACTCTCACTTTTGTCAGGCACAAAGTCACAGAACACAGCTCTGGAGGTGGCTGGCAAGCAAGACACAGACACAGACAAACCATGAGATGCACTGCCCAGCTAGGTTAGCGATACAGACAGACTAGAGAGAGATGCACTGCAAGCTAGCACATCACCTTAACGTTACTGTTATTTGCTGACAACAAACTTGGTGAAGAGTGAACACAAGTTTACCTGATTGCTGTTCCCGAAATTCACTATCATGGTGTTTTATTTTCTCTTTTCGTGACCAGTAGAACCCAACATCTCCGGCGCCGACAGAGATGGCCGCCTCGCTTCGCGTTCCTAGGAAACTATGCAGTTGTTTGTTTTTTTACGTGTTATTTCTTACATTAGTACCCCAGGTCATCTTAGGTTTCATTACATACAGTCGAGAAGAACTACTGAATATAAGATCAGCGTCAACTCACCATCAGTACGACCAAGAATATGTTTTTCGCGACGTGGATCCTGTGTTCTGCCTTTCAAACAGGACAACGGAATGGATCCCATGCAGCGACCCAAAAAAACGACTCCGAAAAAGAGGGAAACGAGGCGGTCTTCTGGTCAGACTCCGGAGACGGGCACATCGTGCACCACTCCCTAGCATTCTTCTCGCCAATGTCCAGTCTCTTGACAACAAGGTTGATGAAATCAGAGCAAAGGTAGCATTCCAGAGGGACATCAGAGACTGTGACGTTCTTTGCTTCACGGAAACATGGCTCACTGGAGAGACGCTATCGGAGGCGGTGCAGCCAGCGGGTTTCTCCACGCATCGCGCCGACAGAAACAAACATCTTTCTGGTAAGAAGAGGGGCGGGGGCATATGCCTTATGGCTAACGAGACATGGTGTGATGAAAGAAACATACAGGAACTCAAATCCTTCTGTTCACCTGATTTAGAATTCCTCACAATCAAATGTAGACCGCATTATCTACCAAGAGAATTCTCTTCGATTATAATCACAGCCGTATATATCCCCCCCCAAGCAGACACATCGATGGCTCTGAACGAACTTTATTTGACTCTTTGCAAACTGGAATCAATTTATCAGGAGGCTGCATTCATTGTAGCTGGGGATTTTAACAAGGCTAATCTGAAAACAAGACTCCCTAAATTTTATCAGCATATCGATTGCGCAACCAGGGGTGGAAAAACCTTGGATCATTGTTACTCTAACTTCCGCGACGCATATAAGGCCCTGCCCCGCCCTCCTTTCGGAAAAGCTGACCACGACTCCATTTTGTTGATCCCTGCCTACAGACAGAAACTAAAACAAGAGGCTCCCACGCTGAGGTCGGTCCAACGCTGGTCCGACCAAGCTGACTCCACACTCCAAGACTGCTTCCATCACGTGGACTGGGATATGTTTCGTATTGCGTCAGATAACAATATTGACGAATACGCTGATTCGGTGTGCGAGTTCATTAGAACGTGCGTTGAAGATGTCGTTCCCATAGCAACGATTAAAACATTCCCTACCCAGAAACCGTGGATTGATGGCAGCATTCGCGTGAAACTGAAAGCGCGAACCACTGCTTTTAATCAGGGCAAGGTGACTGGTAACATGACCGAATACAAACAGTGCAGCTATTCCCTCCGCAAGGCTATGAAACAAGCTAAGCGTCAGTACAGAGACAAAGTAGAATCTCAATTCAACGGCTCAGACACAAGAGGCATGTGGCAGGGTCTACAGTCAATCACGGACTACAAGAAGAAATCCAGCCCAGTCACGGACCAGGATGTCTTGCTCCCAGGCAGACTAAATAACTGTTTTGCCCGCTTTGAGGACAATACAGTGCCACTGACACGGCCTGCAACGAAAACATGCGGACTCTCCTTCACTGCAGCCGAGGTGAGTAAGACATTTAAACGTGTTAACCCTCGCAAGGCTGCAGGCCCAGACAGCATCCCCAGCCGCACCCTCAGAGCATGCGCAGACCAGCTGGCCGGTGTGTTTACGGACATATTCAATCAATCCCTATACCAGTCTGCTGTTCCCACATGCTTCAAGAGGGCCACCATTGTTCCTGTTCCCAAGAAAGCTAAGGTAAATGAGCTAAACGACTACCGCCCCGTAGCACTCACTTCCGTCATCATGAAGTGCTTTGAGAGACTAATCAAGGACCATATCACCTCCACCCTACCTGACACCCTAGACCCACTCCAATTTGCTTACCGCCCAAATAGGTCCACAGACGATGCAATCTCAACCACACTGCACACTGCCCTAACCCATCTGGACAAGAGGAATACCTATGTGAGAATGCTGTTCATCGACTACAGCCCGGCATTCAACACCATAGTACCCTCCAAGCTCGTCATCAAGCTCGAGACCCTGGGTCTCGACCCCGCCCTGTGCAACTGGGTACTGGACTTCCTGACGGGCCGCCCCCAGGTGGTGAGGGTAGGCAACAACATCTTCACCCCGCTGATCCTCAACACTGGGGCCCCACAAGGGTGCATTCTGAGCCCTCTCCTGTACTCCCTGTTTACCCACGACTGCGTGGCCACGAACGCCTCCAACTCAATCATCAAGTTTGCGGATGACACAACAGTGGTAGGCTTGATTACCAACAACGACGAGACGGCCTACAGGGAGGAGGTGAGGGCCCTCGGAGTGTGGTGTCAGGAAAATAACCTCACACTCAACATCAACAAAACTAAGGAGATGATTGTGGACTTCAGGAAACAGCAGAGGGAACACCCCCCTATCCACATCGATGGAACAGTAGTGGAGAGGGTAGCAAGTTTTAAGTTCCTCGGCATACACATCACAGACAAACTGAATTGGTCCACTCACACAGACAGCATCGTGAAGAAGGGGCAGCAGCGCCTCTTCAACCTCAGGAGGCTGAAGAAATTCGGCTTGTCACCAAAAGCACTCACAAACTTCTACAGATGCACAATCGAGAGCATCCTGGCGGGCTGTATCACCGCCTGGTACGGCAACTGCTCCGCCCTCAACCGTAAGGCTCTCCAGAGGGTAGTGAGGTCTGCACAACGCATCACCGGGGGCAAACTACCTGCCCTCCAGGACACCTACACCACCCGATGTTACAGGAAGGCCATAAAGATCATCAAGGACATCAACCACCCGAGCCACTGCCTGTTCACCCCGCTATCATCCAGAAGGCGAGGTCAGTACAGGTGAATCAAAGCTGGGACCGAGAGACTGAAAAACAGCTTCTATCTCAAGGCCATCAGACTGTTAAACAGCCACCACTAACATTGAGTGGCTGCTGCCAACACACTGACACTGACACTGACTCAACTCCAGACACTTTAATAATGGGAATTGATGGGAAATGATGTAAATATATCACTAGCCACTTTAAACAATGCTACCTTATATAATGTTACTTACCCTACATTATTCATCTCATATGCATACGTATATACTGTACTCTATATCATCGACGGCATCCTTATGTAATACATGTATCACTAGCCACTTTAACTATGCCACTTTGTTTACATACTCATCTCATATGTATATACTGTACTCGATACCATCTACTGTATCTTGCCTATGCTGCTCTGTACCATCACTCATTCATATATCCTTATGTACATATTCTTTATCCCCTTACACTGTGTATAAGACAGTAGTTTTGGAATTGTTAGTTAGATTACTTGTTGGTTATTACTGCATTGTCGGAAATAGAAGCACAAGCATTTCGCTACACTCGCATTAACATCTGCTAACCATGTGTATGTGACAAATAACATTTGATTTGATTTGATTTGATTTGAGTTCCGCTTCATCCTCTCATCGAAGTTGTAAACATTGACACCCGCTTTGACACGAGGGGGAGGTAGGGACCTTGCATAATTTGCGGGGCCCTACGCACCCTGCGTAGTGAGCGTATAGGGCCTCTCTGCTCTGGCCATGGGAACAGCTGCCACAGGGGAGAGCGGGGCCACAGGAAATTAGGAGTGTGACAAGATAAGACCTGACGCTCATCTGATACTGTTCCCTGGTAACCAGTAGACGAGAGGAGCTGGACAAAAAAAAAAACAGTGAGTGGGACCAGGCCCTGATAAAGGAGTACAGAGAGTACACCAGGACAACATCAGCAATACACTGACTAGACACCAGTACTGAGCTCAAAATGCAGCCAGTCATTACTGGCACAGACACATTTCCATAAGAGATATATCCAAGAATCACATAAACTGCCCTCCTCTCGCGTGCCTTTTAAAGACAGCTACAATAGACAGTCATTTGGTGCACTTCACATAAAAAAAATCCTGATCATCATCGTCATTGTAGCCAATAACTCAGATGATGATTACAGGGAAAGTGTTTGCAGTGTTTTCATCTTATTCAACAGAATTGATCCTCATTTGCTCCTGAACTTCCATGAGGCTTTTGTGGACACATTGCTTTTTAAGGCCATATTCCCTGGTTGTTTCCTTCCATGCGTGGTTGGTCACAGATATTTCACGAGCTGGTCGTTTCTCAAAATAGAGAGACACAGTATGCGGCAGGGGGCCTGTCTTTCATTGTGCTTTATGGATTTTCCGTGTATCAGCACCCGCTGATAAAACATTATTAAAAGCAGCCATCTGAGCGTGGGAAAACACAATGAAAATCTGTCAGCGATTTCCCTGATTTCAATCTCAGTCTCAGTCCAGCTGGGCTCATGATGATTAACGCCAACCGCCTAAGACAGGGAAGCCTCAATTAGTCATTTTCAGGGAAATGTTTTCATTCTTGTTGTAATTTAGCTGTTGATGCAAAACAGTAGCTCAGTTGGTAGAGCAAGACGCTTGTAATGACAGCATAATGGGTTTGATTCCCGGGACCACCCATTTGTGAAATTGATCCACATATGACTGTTAGTTGCTTTCAATAAAAGCATCTGCTTAATGGCATATATTAATATTACATTATATTTCCCCCATATTTCCTCTCTCTTTGTCCCCAATTCTTCCTTCATTCTTCTATTTTTTCAGCCACACCATCCATGCATGACTTCATCGAAAGGATCATGATGCCAGCCCTGATCTGACTCAATGCATCCAATCATGCTAGACTAACTGGTACAGTATATACTGAGTTTACAAAACCTTAAGAACACCTGCTCTTCCCATGACATAGACTGACCAGGTGAATACAGGTGAAAGCTATGATCCCTTCTTGATGTCATGTGTTAAATCCACTTCAATCAGTGTAGATGAAGGGGAAGAGACAAGTTAAAGAATACTTTTTAAGCCTTGAGACAATTGAGACATGGATTGTGTGTGTGTGCCGTTCAGAGGGCGAATGAGCAAGACAAAAAAAACGTGTCTTTGAACGGGGGTATGGTAGTAAGTGCCAGGAACACCGTTTTGAGTGTCTTAAGAACTGCAACACTGCTGGGTTTTTCACGCTCAACAGTTTTCCGTGTGTATCAAGAACCACCCAAAGGACGTCCAGCCAACTTTGACACAAGTGTGGGAATCATTGGAGACAACATGGGCCAGCATCTCTGTAGAATGCTTTAGACACCTTGTAGAGTCCATGCCTTGACGAATTAATGCTATTCTGAGGGGAAAAGGGGGGTGCAACTCATCCAGCCTCAGCCAGTACTAACACATAGTGTATATTTTGTCTCTGTGTTTCCTAATTTTCCTTCGATTTGCAAGGCCAGTTCGGATTTGGATTTTGAATTTGGCCGATTCTGAGCCAACCATGAACTCATACATTGTGCTCTTGGCCTGAGATGATGGAAGTTAAATATGTAGATGTATTAGGTTAACGCTAACTAGCTGGCTCATCATTGCCAATGTGAGGAAGTTAGGCTAGCAAGCATTTTAGCCAGGTAGCCTAGTCTAGGACAACACGAACTAAAAGTGTGTACTGTATGACACTCAGACTGTGTTTTGCAACATGAATGAGAGGAGGATTGAATTGGCATTCCTATGAGTCACCATGTCTTTTTCACCCACGCGCACACAGCCACATCAGTACCAAGGAAAGCCACATGATATTTAGCTTACATTGAGTGGACTAAATCGCTTTTGGTATCTTTAAATTGTCACTGTGTTAGACTAAGCATAGACTCAGTCTATATAATCTGATCTGAGTTAAGTGCTCTTAAATGGAACTATTCCCTTTTTATGTGATTTTCTCTTAGTGTGTATTATGACCTTGAACTTAACCACAAACCATGTGCCCTGGGTAAACTTAACCCTGGGTAAACTTAACCGTGGGTAAAGCAAGCTATTCGTTTTGGGTAGACATCAATGAAATGGAGGTGTGGCAGAGGTGTGTCTACAGTTATGTGTATTCTGACCTTGACTTAATTCTCTAATAATTCCACCACCTTTATAAGTTCGAGCAACCTGTCAGTTCCAAGTGGAAAACATCTACATTCTTTTCCCCATTTGAAATAACACCAACCTCCATACATATCTAATGATCTATTGATACGAGCTAGGTAAATTAGTAATTCATTTGGATGAGGGAATTGTAAATATAAATCAAATCAAATCAAATGTATTTATATAGCCCTTCGTACATCAGCTGATATCTCAAAGTGCTGTACAGAAACCCAGCCTAAAACCCCAAACAGCAAGCAATGCAGGTGTAGAAGCATGGTGGCTAGCAAAAACTCCCTAGAAAGGCCAAAACCTAGGAAGAAACCGAGAGAGGAACCAGGCTATGAGGGGTGGCCAGTCCTCTTCTGGCTGTGCCGGGTGGAGATTATAACAGAACATGGCCAAGATGTTCAAATGTTCATAAATGACCAGCATGGTCAAATAATAATAATCACAGTAGGTGTCGAGGGTGCAGCAAGTCAGCACCTCAGGAGTAAATGTCAGTTGGCTTTTCATAGCCGATCATTAAGAGTATCTCTACCGCTCCTGCTGTCTCTAGAGAGGTGAAAACAGCAGGTCTGGGACAGGTAGCACATCCGGTGAACAGGTCAGGGTTCCATAGCCGCAGGAAGAACAGTTGAAATTGGAGCAGCAGCACGGCCAGGTGGACTGGGGACAGCAAGGAGTCATCATGCCAGGTAGTCCTGAGGCATGGTCCTAGGGCTCAGGTCCTCCGAGAGAAAGAGAGAAAGAGAGAATTAGAGAGAGCATACTTAAATTCACACAGGACACCGGATAAGACAGGAGAAGTACTCCAGATATAACAAACTGATCTTAGCTCTCCGACACAAAAACTACTGCAGCATAAATACTGGAGGCTGAGACAGGACGGGTCAGGAGACACTGTGGCCCCATCTGATGATACCCCCTGACAGGGCCAAACAGGAAGGATATAACCCCACCCACTTTGCCAAAGCACAGCCCCCACACCACTAGAGGGATAGCTTCAACCACCAACTTACCATCCTGAGACAAGGTCTAGTATAGCCCACAAAGATCTCCGCCACGGCACAACCCAAGGGGGGGCGCCAACCCAGACAGGAAGATCACGTCAGTGACTCAACCCACTCAAGTGACGCACCCCTCCTAGGGACGGCATGAAAGAGCACCAGGAAGCCAGTGACTCAGCCCCTGTAATAGGGTTAGAGGCAGAGAATCCCAGTGGAGAGAGGGGAACCGGCCAGGCAGAGACAGCAAGGGCGGTTCGTTACTCCAGAGCCTTTCCGTTCACCTTCACACTCCTGAGCCAGACTACACTCAATCATATGACCCACTGAAGAGATGAGTCTTCAGTATAGACTTAAAGGTTGAGACCGAGTCTGCGTCTCTCACATGGGTAGGCAGACCATTCCATAAAAATGGAGCTCTATAGGAGAAAGCCCTGCCTCCAGCTGTTTGCTTAGAAATTCTAGGGACGTGTAGGTATGTACGGCAGGACCAAATCAGAAAGATAGGTAGGAGCAAGCCCATGTAATGCTTTGTAGGTTAGCAGTAAAACCTTGAAATCAGCCCTTGCCTTAACAGGAAGCCAGTATAGGGAGGCTAGCACTGGAGTAATATGATTTTTAAAAAATGGTTCTAGTCAGGATTCTAGCAGCCATGTTTAGCACTAACTGAAATGTATTTAGTGCTTTATCCGGGTGGCCAGAAAGTAGAGCATTGCAGTAGTCTAACCTAGACGTAACAAAAGCATGGATGAATTTTTCTGCATCATTTTTGGACAGAAAGTTTCAGATTTTTGCAATGTTACGTAGATGGAAAAAAGCTGTCCTTGAAACAGTCTTGATATGTTCGTCAAAAGAGAGATCAGGGTCCAGAGTAATGCCGAGGTCCCAATGTACAACCATTAAGATTAATTTTCAGATTCAACAGAAGATCTCTTATTTTCTTGGGACCTAGAACAAGCATCTCTGTTTTGTCCGAGTTTAAAAGTAGAAAGTTTGCAGCCATCCACTTCCTTATGTCTGAAATACAGGCTTCTAGCGAGGGTTGATTCTAGCGAGGGTTGACCGTTGATTTGTCAGAGGACAAACCATTCACAGAGACAAACTCATATCTTTCCGACAGATAAGATCTAAACCAGGCCAGAACTTGTCCGTGTAGACCAATTTGGGTTTCCAATCACATTCCAAAAGAATGTGGTGATCGATGGTATCAAAAGCAGCACTAAGGTCTAGGAGCACGAGGACAGATGAAATATAATGTAATTCATGTGATTAATGTTTCCCTTTTAACTGAATAATGGACTCCCTGAAGGCACTGTAGGTTGTAATAGTGAGTGATTTTACAAAGAAAATCTTCATGTGATTAATGGCTATATCATAGTAGGAGTGAAGAAAAACCGTTGGCCCAATACTGAAGGCTATTCAGGGCCTACAGTGAGATAGTGACATAGAAAGGACCACGATGGCTTACATGCAGCTGTTACAGTTGTTATTTTGTCACCGTGAAGAGCTGCTCCCAAAAGGGGGGTTGATGATTCAGAATTTTCCCGTCCACCACGTTACCCAGCAGGATTTGTAGAATGACAAGTCACGTCAAAAAGGGACCACACAGCCACGCTACGCTCGATGTTTAAAATGTATAGGTCAAAAAAGACAAGGAGAGCCGCACACTTTAGGAGCTCAGATGAAATAATTGAATAATATCAAACATTTCAACAGACAAGCTGTCTTCATCGAAATGTTGGTTATCAGGTTATTAAATGATTGCGTCTGAGCTCCTAGAGTGTGCAGCTCTCCTTGTCTTTTTCTGGTGTTCTACTCCGCTGGCCAGCACCTCGCCTCAACAGGTGTGCATTTCTTTTGCCTCCAGATTCAAATATATGACTTGTCATTTCTGATTACAAATGCCAGCCTGGTTTGAAGGGAGGGGAGAGAAATTAGAGTGACAGGAGATTCTTCGACTCAGTGGGGCATTAATCTGTTTACGTGTGTGGATGGGCTGTTAGCATTACTGTCTGCAAGCGTGTGTGTGTGTGTGTTTGTTTATTTAAGTTCCATGCTGTCATTGTCACTTTTCCACTCAATCTAAAGCCCACCAGGTGCCCTTAGAGAGTTCCTCAATTAACTTGACACCTTGAAAAGCTTACTTCCTGATGATAGATCACTGCTCTTCATATTGGGCGACTTCAACCTCCCAACGTCTTTTTTCGATTCATTTCTTTCCAACTCTTTCTTTCCCCTCCGTGTCATTTTAGACCTCACACTTTCCCAGTCCCTTTCCACTCACAAGGCAGGCAATACGCTTGACCTCAACTTTACTCAGTGATGGAAAAAGTACCCAATTGTCATACTTGAGTAAAAGTATAGATTCCTTAATAGAAAGTTAGTCAAGTAAAAGTAAAAATCACCCAGTAAAATACTACTTGAGTAAAAGTCTAAAAGTATTTGGTTCTAAATATACTTAAGTATCAAAAGTAAATGTAATTGCTAAAATGTACTTTAAATTCCTTCTAATAAGGAAAGCACGCGGCACCATTTTTTTGTTTTTCAAATTTATGGGATAGCCCTGGGCACACTCCAACACTCAGACATCATTTACAGAAGATGCATGTGTGTTTAGTGAGTCCGCAGAAGGGATGGCCATGGGTTATCTTGATAAGTGTGTGAATTTGACCATGTTCCTGCCCTGCTAAGCCTTCAAAATGTAACGAGTACTTTTGGATTTCAGGTAAAAGGTATGGAGTACAAAGTACATGATTTTCTATAGGAATGTAGTGAAGTAAAAGTAAAAGTTGTTAAAAATATAAATAGTAAAGAAAAGTACAGATACCGCAAAAAACAACTTAAGTAGTACATTAAAGTATTTTTACTTAAGTACTATACACCACTGACTTTACTAGAGGTTGTTCGCCTACGAATCTCACTGCAAACCCACTCCTGGTCTCTGATCACTACTTTGTTTCCTTTTCTCTCCCTCTCCTCCAACCCTGCCCACTCAGTCCCTACCCAGATGGCCATGCACTGTCGCAATCTTTGCTCTCTCTCTCTCACTACTCTCTCCTCTTCCATCCTATCATCTCTCCCTTCTGCTAAATCGTTTACCCTCCTGTCTCCTGAGTCTGCCCATTCGACTCTACTCTCCTCCCTTTCCACAACCTATGGCTCGCAAAGTCCCCTTTCCTCCCGGAAACTATTTTTTTACCTCATCCCTCCATAATCCTCCACCTCCTCCCCCTCCCTCCTTCCTCTCTGCGGACGACTTTGTCAATCACTTTGAAAAGAAGGTTGGCGACATCCACTGCTCATTCACTCAGCCTATTGAGTCCACTCACAGAGAACTACCCTGCGCCTTGACCTCTTTCTCCCTTCTCTCTCCGGATGAAATCCTGTGACTACTGAGGTCCAGATGCCCCATCCCCTCATCCCCTCCTCCCTTCTCCACACCATCTCTGGAGAACTTCTCTCAATCCTAACTTCCCTCATCAACTCATCCCTGACCACTGCCTGTGTCCCCTCTGACTTAAAATTTGCCAGAGTCGCCCCCCTCCTCAAGAAACCTCCCCCTCTGACGTCAAAACCTACAGACAGGTATCCCATCTTTCTTTTCTTTCCAAAACACTTGGCGTGCTGTCTCTGACCAACTCTCTCGCTATCATCTTAGAATGATCTTCTTGACCCAGTCAGGCTTCAAAACGGGTCACTCAACCGAGACTGCTCTCCTCTTTGTCACGGAGGCTCTCCGCACTGCCAAAGCTGACTCTCTCTCTTCTGTCCTTATCCTCCTAGATCTATCTGCTGCTTTCGTAAACCATTAGATCTTCCTCTCCAGCCTCTCAGGTCTGGTCGTCAGGCTCTGTACACTCTTGGATTGCATCCTACCTGGCAGGCTGCTCCTACCAGGTGAAGTGGAGAGGATCTGTGTCTGCACCATGTACTGCAACCACTACTGTCCCCCAGGGCTCAGTTTTAGGCCCTCTCCTTTTGGCTCTATAGACCAAGTCACTCAGCTCGGTCATATCCTCATATGGTCTCTCCTATCATTGCTATGCGGGTGACACACAACTACTTTTCTCCTTCCCCCCTTCTGACATCCCAGTAGCGACATGCATCGGGTGCCTGGCAGATCTCTGGGCTTGGATGTCGGCCCACCACCTTGAGCTCCATCTCGACAAAACAGAACTGCTCTTCCTCCCGGGGAAGGGCTGCCCACTCCAAGACCTCTCCATCACGTTTGACACTTCCACGGTGTCCCCTTCTCTGTAGTTTTCTGCAAACATCAAAGAAGTGACACGCTCCTGCAGGTTCATGCTCTACAATATCCGTAGAGCATGACCCTTCCTCACACAGGAAGCTGCGCAGGTCCTACTCAGGAAACTTTCATCTCCTGTCTGGACTGCTGCAACTCGCTGTTGGCTGGGCTCCCCACTTGTGCCATCAAACCCCTGCAACTTATCCCAAACGCTGCAGCCCACTTGGTGTTCAACCGCCACAAGTTCTCCCATGTCACCCCACTCCTCCACACACACCCCACTGGCTTCCAGTAGAAGCTTGCATCTACTAAAAGACCATGGTACTTGCCTACAGAGCAGCAAGAGGAACTGATCCTCCCTACCTTCAGGCTATGCTCAAACCCTACAACCCAAGTACTCTGTCCTGGCACCCAAATGGTGGAACCAGCTTCCTCCTGAAGCTGGGAAGTAGAGTCCCTACCCATCTCCCGAAACATCTGAAACCTTGCCTCTTCAAAGAGTATCTTAAATAATCCCATACCACCCCACCCCCTCGCACCCCCTCCTCACCCTGCACCCCCCCTTTCATGAACTAACACTCACACTTTACTTTCCCCCCCTAACTAGCTCTGACTTTGCTGATAGCTACTTTATTGAAGAAAAATGTACTAAGTATGACTGCGAAATGTGGTTTTCCCACCTAGCTCTGGATAAGAGCGTCTGCTAAATGACTAAAATGTGTGTGTGTGTGTGTGTGTGTGCGTGCGTGCGTGTGTGTGTGTGTGTGTGTGGCTAAAAGCTTTATGTCTTATTAGTACGAAGCCTCTCATCAGTAAGCACTTCAGAAAATGGAGAAAAGCACTGGAACCTCTCCTTCAGAAGCTCTAAATCATTCACAGGCTCTGATCGATACTCCTATAAAGGCGGCAGACAGAGTTCCATTTTCCCTTTGTTTCTTTCTCTTCCATCTCTGACCTTCTCACAAATCCCTCACAAGTGGTTTTGACAATTATATAAATTAGTGCTGAAGGCTCAGCTGGAGAGCACTCGGCTAGGAGACGTGGGAGGTGTGCTTACAGGAGACACAGACACACACACACACACACACACGCACGCATGCATGCACGCACACACACACACACACACACACACACACACACACACACACACACACACACACACACACACACACACACACACACACAGAAACACTCACAATTCACCTCTATAGTTTTATGGAATATGAATCTCATGTGAGTTTACAGTGGTCCAGTCAATCTGTCATGTTTATGGGGTGTCAGTGCGCCCTATGTGTTTGTCCACACTTGAGTAGATTCACTTAAGATGTTTCATGTTCAAAGATACATCAAAGATACATCGCTTTCTAAGTGTTGACAGAGGACTTTGATCACACACAGACACACACGCACACACACAAACTATTGCCATGGAAGAACTGAACTTCAGCAGAGTCAATCCTCTCAGGCGACCGTGCCTGATTCACAGTCAGAAGTAAAAATAAAAATGGCCTGGAGTTTCTCTCCAGCTCAGGGGTCAGACAGATTTCATTAGATTCCCTCTCATCATTATGACAGCAGCAGAAACCGTTTGGAGAGTCTGAGGTCAAAACAGTCACTTTGACAATTTAAAAATTATTTAAATTACATATAATAGTGGTGAATAATGACTTACTTAAGTTATTAGAAAAAAGTGGTGACATTTATTGCACCATTAAAAGACATTCAAGTGATGCCAAATCTAATGTCAATGACCGGTCACTTAAGCTTTCAGATAATTAAGAGAAAGAGAGGGAGTGTGTTTATCTGAATCCATGCCACCAGAAATATGTTTCTATCTTCCAGTAAGAGGTGGTTTGAAGGAGAGTAGCTCTTTATCACTTCATAACAACACCTCTCTACACCTGGCATTTCTTACGCCTCGAAACCCTTTCTTCAGCGGACCATTTTGGATCACCCCCCTAAGGAGTGTGTGGATGTAAAGGGCATGGTGTGAGACTAACTTCCTCTTCCGTGTGTCCCTGTCCAGCCCTGCAGTCTGTCTCAGAGCGAGTCTGTCTCTCTCTCTCAGTGGGGCCTCAGGCTCACCGCTGGGCCCCGCCACTACAGAGGTAGCACATAGAATCAACATGTCACACCTAATAACACACCACACTCTCTTACTGTTATGGTCTAACACACATATTCCACTCTGCTCCACACCTCCCTTGCTTGCTTTCCTCCATCATTTTCCTTTCCTCCATCCTCTCTTTCTCTGTGCCTGTTTTGAAAGTCTGTCATACAGAAGTAGTCTCCGTCTGCGTCCCGAATGGCACCCTATTCCCTATAGTGCTCTACTTTTGACCAGGGACGTTTCAGATTGGGCCATACAGAGGCAATTAGTACGATGCAGTTCCCTCCATCTTGTTACCGTGGCTGATAAGAGAGAGGTATTGACACGCCTGGTGGGGATGGAAGAGTAGATAAGGGTCATGTGACCTGTCTGAGACCCACTGCAGTTACCCAGCCCACCGCCCTGTTGTTCAACACACAACATCCTCCTCCTACACTAACCACTGGAGATCACAATAACTGCATGTGTGTGTGCACGAGGACAAAGGCTATTTTAAGATTAGGGGTTAGGTTTAGGGTTGCAATTAGGGTTAAATTAGGATTAGGGTTAGGGAAAGGGGTTAGTGGTTACATTTAGGCATTAGGTTTGAGTTATGGGTTAATGTTAGGGTTAAGGTTAAGGTAAGAGTTAGGTTTAGGGTTAGGGAAAAATATAATTTTGAATGGAAATAGTTTTAGGTCCCCATGAGGGTAGAAGAACAACACGTGCGTGTGTGTGTGTGTGTGTGTGTGTGTGTGTGTGTGTGTGTGTGTGTGTGTGTGTGTGTGTGTGCACTTTGCAGCACAAATCTCCTGATTGGTGGGATGAGGTCTCTGTAGTCTGAGCGTCATGACAAGGGGATGTCCAGAGGCAGCATGTCAGCCCCCTTTACTGGCTCTAATAGCCGACCACTCAGCCTGTTACTAACCATTAGTAAACTTGTGGAAAAAATAATGTTTGACTAGATACAATGCTGTTTACAGTAAACAAATTGACAACAGACTTTCAGCACGCTTATATGGAAGGACATTCAACAAGCACAGCACTTACACAAATGACTGATGATTGAGAGAAATTGATGATAAAAAGATTGTTGGGCCTGTTTTGTTAGACTTCATTGCAGCTTTTAATATTATCGATCATATTCTGCTGCTGGAAAAACTTGTGTGTTATGGATTTACACCCCCTGCTATATTGTGGATAAAGAGTTACCTGTCTAACAGAACACAGAGGGTGTTCTTTAATGGAAGCCTCTCCAACATAATCCAGGTAGAATCAGGAATCCCCCAGGGCAGCTGTCTAGGCACCTTACTTTTTTTCAATCTTTACTAATTAATCCCAGGTAACTTGTTGGCCCCTCTCGCGAAACACTTAAAGGACATGATTGACAGAACCAGGCCATTGATGTCCCTGTTTGATTCAACATGACACTTCAGCCTGAACTCGGCCAGCCAGCCAGAGTGAAATTAGCTAGTGATATTTTTCCTTTGTTCTGTTATAAATATATACAAGCATTTGGCCATCTTATCTGAATAGCTTATCTGTCATCCAGCACAGAATCCTCACTGCAATTATTGAAATCAGCAGAATACCCCAACAGCTAGTCCGTCTGTCTGTCTGTCTGTCTACAACAAAAGTCTGCCTCTACTCCCCTGTCACTCTAACCATTATCTTCAGGCTCCATGCACACTAAAGCAATAACAACGACAAAACTCTTCGTCTACTCTCACCATCTCTCTCTTTTTTTCTGGGGTGATTCTCAAATCAAATCAAATGTTATTTGTCACATACACATGGTTAGCAGATGTTAATGCGAGTGTAGCGAAATGCTTGTGCTTCTAGTTCTGACAATGCAGTAATAACCAACGAGTAATCTAACCTAACAATTCCACAACTACTACCTTATACACACAAGTGTAAAGGGATAAAGAATATGTGCATAAAGATATATGAATGAGTGATGGTACAGAACGGCATAGGCAAGATGCATTAGATGGTATAGAGTACAGTATCGACATTGAATCAGTATGTTGGCAGCAGCCACTCAATGTTAGTGGTGGCTGTTTAACAGTCTGATGGCCTTGAGATATAAGCTGTTTTTCAGTCTCTCTGTCCCTGCTTTGATGCACTTGTACTGACCTCGCCTTCTGGATGATAGTGGGGTGAACAGGCAGTGGCTCGGGTGGTTGTTGTCCTTGATGATCTTTATGGCCTTCCTGTGACATCGGGTGGTGTAGGTGTCCTGGAGGGCAGGTAGTTTGCCCCCGGTGTTGCGTTGTGCAGACCTCACTACCCTCTGGAGAGCCTTATGGTTGTGGGTGGAGCAGTTGCCGTACCAGGCGGTGATACAGCCCGACAGGATGCTCTCGATTGTGCATCTGTAGAAGTTTGACAAGCCAAATTCCTTCAGCCTCCTGAGGTTGAAGAGGCGCTGCTGCGCCTTCTACACAACGCTGTCTGTGTGGGTGGACCAATTCAGTTTGTCCGTGATGTGTACGCCAAGGAACTTAAAACTACCCTCACCACCTGGGGGCGGCCCGTCAGGAAGTCCAGTACCCAGTTGCACAGGGCGGGGTCGAGACCCAGGGTCTCGAGCTTGATGACGATTTTGGAGGGTACTATGGTGTTAAATGCTGAGCTGTAGTCGATGAACAGCATTCTCACATAGGTATTCCTCTTGTCCAGATGGGTTAGGGCAGTGTGCAGTGTGGTTGCGATTGCGTCGTCTGTGGACCTATTGGGGCGGTAAGCAAATTGGAGTGGGTCTAGGGTGTCAGGTAGGGTGGAGGTGATATGGTCCTAGATTAGTCTCTCAAAGCACTTCATGATGACGGAAGTGAGTGCTACGGGGCGGTAGTCGTTTAGCTCAGTTACCTTAGCTTTTTTGGGAACAGGAACAAGCATGTGGGAACAGCAGACTGGGATAAGGAATGATTGAATATGTCCGTAAACACACCAGCCAGCTGGTCTTGCAGACCACAGTGGACAAGAGTGAGAGGTGGAAAGATCATCTTTATAGTGAAAGCATTGCGTCATTGTGTTTGCAGGTCCGAGAGAAAATGGCCTTTTATACAAATGTAATTTACGCATCATTTTACATACTTTCTTAATACCACACAAATGACTGAAATTACAGGCTAAGAATGAACAGAGAGATATGCGTATGTGTTCATCTTATCATATTTCTCTAATGCCAAATCAGTGTGTCTTGTTTGCAGTGAACCTATCCCAGTTTGCAAATCATTTAATCTGGGACATCATTAGGAATCTGAGCATGGTACTTTCAAAAGTTAGGCCTACCTTTCCACATCTTCTATTGTACAGAAAGTGAATAGCTTAATCAATTGATAGTGAGAGAATTAGATTAGTTCCCAAGCAAAGTCAACATTTTTGTCTCCTCGGCTACAGAAAGTTGTAGCTCAGCCTCTGAATGTCAAAGAAACTAAACAATGACATCCCCATATGCATCAGAGTCACGTCTTTCCCAGAATATTTTACAGCTTGTTTCTAGCATAAAGCATTGTGGACCAAAGCGCTGTTATAGATCACTTTATATAATCAAATGCTTTTTATTTTATTCAAAATCTTAAGCTGACCTGTGCTTTTTGCCATATTCTTTAATAAAAGGTAGGCCTATGGAATACCCTCTCATACCCCCTCAATTCGAGTCTTGGTTTTAATTTAACAGCACTTCACTGACATGGAGGTAGGCTATTTAAATTGCATGGTAGGTGGAGTAATTGACAGAGAAATCTATGGATTTAGCAGTCTATAGCCTAATTTAGTCTGTCAAACAGCCTACCTCGTATTTCTTAAATATGAAAATATAGGCTCCAACAAAAAGCCCTCTTGTTGTTAAATTAAAATGAAGACGGTTTAAATGAATTATGCCTACCCGAACTTCCTACTTTTAGCACCATGAGCTGTTGATTTCTGATTAATTGTGCCGCGGCTGCTGCTTCAAGTTTCAGCACCACAATGGAAGTTACTTGAATCCAGGAGAGGACAGACTTTTGCTCAATTGAGAATCTCCCAGAATCTCCTATAGTCTCTATAAAACTATAGAGGTGAATTGTGAGTGTGTGGGTGTGTGTGTGTATGTGGTGTGTGTGTGTGTGTGTGTGTGTGTGTGTGTGTGTGTGTGTGTGTGTGTGTGTGTGTGTGTGTGTGTGTGTGTGTGTGTGTGTGTGTGTGTGTGTGTGTGTGTGTGTGTGTGTGTGTGTGTGTGTGTCATATAGGAATAGCCCACTTGGATATCAATTGAGACTTAGAGAGAGACAACAAGTAATGGCTTTGAAAAATTACCATTCTTTTACATAATGCCTTAGCAACTTTAGATCAACCATGATATGGAAATGAAGCCATTTGAATTTCAAATGTGTGAGGGAGACGGTATAAAGAGAGAGAATGGAAACACCCTCTCGGATCACCTCTCAAACTAGATTTAAATAGCTTTGAACATAGAATTACGCTCCCTTTATTTAAACAAGCACAAAATAGTATTGTACAATAAAGCTGGAATGCTTAAAAAGGGGGCGGAGTGTTAAATTAACAACACATAAAACATTGACTTTACACCCCCCCAAAATGGTATAAAACACAGACACACCTCACATACAAGCCTGAACGAACAGACACACGAAACTTAGCGTAGCAGGAGTAAAAGAAACACCTGAAACTAGACCCCCCCCCCCTACATACTGGTCTTGACGAGAAGAAGAAAAAAAACTGTTGGCGGAGGTTCTCTTCTGCACTGTTCAACCAATCCAGTAAATGTGGAGGAGGAGTTAAGTTTTTGTGTCGCACTGTAAATGTCCAAAAGCTGAAGTTGCATCACAGGCTCATTTCTACTGTAAACCGGAACATCCGGTTGTTCAGCTCCTAGACTTACTGAGCAGCTCTTGACAGGAGGAGCCTTGCTTTGCTAGAAGAGGCCTTCGCAGCTCGAGTAGAAAACATGATGCGTGGAAGAAGCTTTATTAAAACACATTCATCTCATGTTACTTGGCAACATGAAAAAGAATCACATTATTTACTGGGATTTTCAGACAGTCTTCACACAGTGACTACAGTTCTGCTCTGACTACTGCTAACTCATTAGTACAAACACCAGCGATGGCAGATATTTCTGATCTGTGAATTTTCATAACATAATGTCGGAGTTGTGGAAAGATACTCAGTCATCCTTCAGGATATATTCAATATATGGTGAGATCGTAGAGTTAGTACTATAGTTTGTAATATGAATAAAGAATGTCTGCAGGCTATTGGATAAGCAACGGTTACTCAAATGTTCATCAGCTGAGGAGAAAGCTAGAGCAGATGAAAGTCATTCCAGCGTATTATGCCATCAGACAGAGTTGACCCGGCATATCTCCAGCAAATCAAATAGATGAATAATACATACACACTTCACCAAACAAAGAACCAAAGAATACACACATACTTTGGTACAGAACCATATATTTGGCTAAATATATGACTCTGCTTTTGTATACATCCAGGCTCAGTGTGTGTGTGTGTGTGTGTGTGTGTGTGTGTGTGTGTGTGTGTGTGTGTGTGTGTGTGTGTGTGTGTGTGTGTGTGTGTGTGTGTCATATAGGAATAGCCCACTTGGATATCAATCGAGACTTAGAGAGAGACATCAAGTAATGGCTTTGAAAAAATTACCATTCTTTTACATAATGCCTTAGCAACTTTAGATCAACCATGATATGGAAATGAAGCCATTTGAATTTCAAATGTGTGAGGGAGACGGTATAAAGAGAGAGAATGGAAACACCCTCTCGGATCACCTCTCAAACTAGATTTAAATAGCTTTGAACATAGAATTACGCTCCCTTTATTTAAACAAGCACAAAATAGTATTGTACAATAAAGCTGGAATGCTTAAAAAGGGGTCAGAGTGTTAAATGACCAAACATAAAACATTCACTTACACCCCCCAATAATTGTATAAAACACAGACACACTTCACATGCAAGCACGAACGAACAGACACACACAAATGGAAGAGAGTTGAAAGAGAAGAGTAGACACTCATTCCCTTGTCTGAATCAAGGCATCTTTGACGGTCACAATTTTTATCATCTACTGCTAACTCATTAGTACAAACACCAGCGATGGCAGATATTTCTGATTTGTGAATTTTCATAACATTTACATTACATTTAAGTCATTTAGCAGACGCTCTTATCCAGAGCGACTTACAAATTGGTGCTTTCACCTTATGACATCCAGTGGAACAGCCACTTTACAATAGTGCATCTAGGTCATAACATAATGTCGGAGCTGTGGAAAGATACTCAGTCATCCTTCAGGATATATTCAATATATGGTGAGATTGTACAGTTAGTACTATAGTTTGTAATGTGAATAAAGAATGTCTGCAGGCTATTTGATAAGCAACGGTTACTCAAATGTTCATCAGCTGAGGAGAAAGCTAGAGCAGATGAAAGTCGTTCCAGCGTATTATGCCATCAGACAGAGTTGACCCGGCATATCTCCAGCAAATCAAATAGATGAATAATACATACACACTTCACCAAACAAAGAACCAAAGAATACACACATACTTTGGTACAGAACCATATATTTGGCTAAATATATGACTCTGCTTCTGTACACATATATATATATATTTTAATGGCACACGAGACACCTGTCTAATTCAAGCCTGTCTCAGTGGACTAATCCATTACAGAGGCCACGGGGATGGCACAGTCCAAAAAGAAGGGGAGTGTGGTTAAGATGCACAAGGCACGTCTCTCTCCAGAATGCAATCTCTCCACCAATTTGTGTGCATTTATTGAATGGTTTGCCCTTTGATTGCTAGTGTCTATAAATGACCCATTAGGCTACTTCACCGAGTATACCAAACATTTATTGAGTTCCACCTTTTGCCCTCAGAACAGCCTCAATTCATCGGGGCAGGGACTCTACAAGGTGTCCAAAATGTACCATGTTGATTCATATGCTTCTCACAGTTGTGTCAAGTTGGCTGGATGTCCTTTGGGTGGTGGACTATTCTTGACACACACAGGAAACAGTTGAGTGTGAAAAACTCAGCAGTTTTGCAGTTTTTGACACAAACCAGTACACCTGGAACAAAGACCATACCACTTTCAAAGGCACTTTAAACATTTGTCTTGCCCATTCACCGTCTGAATGGCACACATACACAGTATCACCTGTCTCCACCCCCCTCCAGGTGTCGCCTATCTTCCTCATTATCTCCTGTGTATTTATACCTGTGTTCTCTGTTTGACTGTTACCAGTTCGTCCTGTCTTGTCAGGTCTTACCAGCGTGTTTTCCGGTCTCCCTGCTTTCTCAAGTTCTGTTTCCTAGTTTCCCCGATTCTGACCATTCTGCCTGCCGTGACTCCGAGCCTGCCTGCCGTTCTGTACCTGCCTGACTCTGACCCGTTTACGAAGCTCTGCCTGTCCTGACCCCATGCCTGCCTGCTTTTCTGTACTTTATTGACTCTTCCCTGGATTACAGACCTCACTGGGCAGCAGTTCACAACCATAATCTCCCAGCCTACCCCAGTGTCCCGAGAACCACGCTTACCTCCTGCGGAGCGCTACGCTGGAGATTGTTTACAGACAGATTATTTCACTTATAATTTACTGTATCACAATTCCAGTGGGTCAGAAGTTTACATACACTAAGTTGACTGTGCCTTTAAACAACTTGGAAAATTCCAGAAAATTATGTCATGGCTTTAGAAGCTTCTGATAGGCTAATTGACATCATTTGAGTCAATTGGAGGTGTACCTGTGGATGTATTTCAAGGCCTACATTCAAACTCAGTGCCTCTTTGCTTAACATCATGGGAAACATCAAAACAAACCAGCCAAGACCTCAGAAAAAAAATTGTAGACCACCACAAGTCTGGTTCATCCTTGGGAGCAATTTCCAAACGCCTGAAGGTACCACGTTCATCTGTACAAACAATAGTACGGAAGTATAAACACCATGGGACCACGCAGCTGTCATACCACTAAGGAAGGAGGCACGTTCTGTCTCCTAGAGATTAACGTACTTTGGTGAGAAAAGTGCAAATCAATCTCAGAACAACAGCAAAGGACCTTGTGAAGATGCTGGAGGAAACAGGTTCAAAAGTATCTATATCTGTCACGAATCCCGTTTCCTGAGTCTGTTTTTTGCCTGTGTTCTGTCCTGGAGTGTTTTTTCCGGCGTCCTGGAACGCACCCTGTCTGGTTGCCGGGCAATGTAGCCAGTTGGGAGTTCTGATTACCCGCACCTGTATCCCATCAGCTATCTGCACACCTGGTCCTGATCATCATCTCTCCTCTTCATAAGCCCGGACTTGACATCCATTCCCTGCCGGATCGTTAGCCATGAACAGTATGTTGTGCCATAGTATCAGCCTCAAGTTGGATAGAATTTGTTTTGTTGTTTTTTACGTATTGCGTGCCTTAAACTTACCTCCGTTTGTTCTGTCTTCAGTTACTCACCCGGATCATTTACCCCATTCCCACCTGGTCATCAGAGGATTCCGCTACCCCATTGGATCCACCTATTTACTCCCATCAACTCACCACCGCTGCCCGCTACGCCACCTGGATATATCTACCCATTCACATTCACTTGTAAATCAATACTCACCTTCTTCCTACTCTCCTTGTCCTGGTCTGCTTCTGGGTTTGATTTTGAAAGAACGTGACAATATCCACAGTAAAAACGAGTCCTATATCGACATAACCTGAAAGGGCGCTCAGCAAGGAAGAAGCCACTTCTCCAAAACCGCCATAAAAAAGCCAGACTATGCTTTGAAATTGCACATGGGGACAAAGATCATACTTTTTGGAGAAATGACCTCTGGTCTGATGAAACAAAAATAGAACTGTTTGGCCATTATGCCCATCTTTATGTTTGGAGGAAAGGGGGGAGTATTGAAGAACACCATCCCAACCGTGAAGCACGGGGATGGCAGCATCATGTTGTGGGGGTGATTTGCTGCGGGAGAGACTGGTGCACTTTACAAAATAGATGGCATCATGAGGTAGGAAAATTATGTCCATATATTGAAGCAACATCTCAAGACTACAGCCAGGAAGTTAAAGCTTGGTTGCAAATGGGTCTTCCAAATGGACAATGACCCCAAGCATATTTCCAAAGTTGCGGCAAAATGGCTTAAGGGCAACAAAGTCAAGGGATTGGAGTGGCCATCACAAAGCCCTGACCTCAATCCTATAGAACATTTGTGGGCAGAACTGAAAAAGCGTGTGCAAGCAAGGAGGAGGTCTACAAATCTGACTCAGTAACACCAGCTCTGTCCCGAGGAATATGCCAAAATTCACCCAACTTATTGTGAGAAGTTTGTGGAAGGCTACCCGAAATGTTTGACCCAAGTTTAACAGTTTCAAGGCAATGCTACCAAATACTAATTGAGTGTTTGTAAACTTCTGACCCATTGGGAATGTGATGAAAGAAACTAAAGCTGAAATAAATAATTCTCTCAACTATTATTCTGACATTTCACATTCTTAAAATAAAGTGGTGATCCTAAGTGACCTCAGACAGCGACTTTTTACGAGGATTAAATGTCAGGAATTGTGAAAAACTGAGTTTGTCTAAGGTGTATGTAAACTTCCGACTTCAACTGTACGTAGAGGACTCCCAAGCTGCAGGGTGTATCCGTCCTTCTGGCACAGGATTCATCTTTGTGGAGAAGAAGGACAAAACCTGCACCCGTGCATCAACACCCGGTGCCTCAATGACATCACGGTGACGAATCACTACCCGCTATCACTTATCGCATCGGCCTTTGAGCCACTCCAGGGGTCCTTTGTTTTTTCCAAGTAGGACCTGTGGAACACCTACCATCTGGTGCAGATACAGGAAGGGGATGAGTGGGAGACTGCCTTTAACACGGCCAGCGGCCACTACGAATACCTGGTCATGCCATTTGGACTTACCAAGCCCCTAATGTGTTCCAAGCCCTGGTTAATGACGTTCTCCTCGACATGTTTAACCGTTTAGTTTTCGTCTACCTCGATGACATCCTAGTTTTCTCCCACTCAGCCCAAGAACACGTGCTCCACGTCCGACAGGTCCTCCAGCGCCTCCTGGAGATGCAGCTTTTTATGAAAGCAGAGAAATGCGAATTCCATCGCTCTACCATCCCCTTCCTTGGTTATATCATCGCTGCAGGGAATGTACAGATGGATCCCGGGAAGGTGAGAACGGATGTGGATTGGCTCCAGCCTATGTCCAGAGTGCAACTGCAACGTTTCCTGGGATTTGCCATCTTCTATTGCCACTTTATCCTGGCTTCCACCCTGTCTGCACTCACCTCTCCCAAGGTTCCATTCACATGGTTCCCAGTTGCTGACCGGGCGTTACAGGGACCTCAAGCACCCCTTCACAACTGCTCCTATATTGGTTCATCCTGACCCGTCCCGTCAGTTTGTGGTGGAGGCTGATGCTTCGGATGTCGGAGTGGGGGCTGTCCTGTCCCGGCGCTCTGCCCTGGATTATAATGTTGTGGATGTTCAGAATGACACAATTTAATGTGTACAATGTCCAAAGATCTACATCACTATACTGAGAGCGTGTCCGTTTCTAAAATGACCTTATTTTTATTTTATAAAAAATATGTCATGTAATTTTGGGTGGCCTAATACCGCACCACTAGCAATGAGGAAGTGAATCACAGCTGGGTTAAGTTTCTCAAAAACAAGCCAAATCATAAAAAAGTGTCTGGACCCTTCTAGAACATGACATATAACATAAACAATTAAGAACTCACCCATTGAAAAAGTGTCTGGACCCTTCTAGAACATAATAATTAACATAAACAATGAAGAACTCCCCCATTGAAAAGGCAGTTGGGTTCTCTCCACAGCTCCACCAATCTGTCTTCCATCACATCGATCCACACAGGTGAGTGTTGTTGTTGCTTTCCTCTTCGCCATCATTGTTTTGGTCTCACATGCTGAATGCTCATTGGCTATTGGCAGCAGTCCTTGCCAAATCAAATCAAATTGTATTTGTCACGTGCAGTGAAACGCTTACTTACAAGCCCTTAACCAACAATGTAGTTTTAAGAAAAATACCTGAATAAAATACATAAATAAAAGAAACAATTAAAGAGCAGCAGTGAAATAACAATAGCGAGGCTCTATACAGGGTGTACCGGTACAGAGTCAATGGGAGGCTCTATACAGAGTCAATGGAGTATATACAGGGGTACCGGTACAGAGTCAATGGGAGGCTCTATACACCGGTACAGAGGGTACCGGTACAGAGTCAATGGGAGGCTCTATACAGGTACAGAGTATACAGGGGGTACCGGTACAGAGTCAATGGGAGGCTCTATACAGGGTGTACCGGTACAGAGTCAATGGGAGGCTCTATACAGGGTGTACCGGTACAGAGTCAATGGGAGGCTCTATACAGGGTGTACCGGTACAGAGTCAATGGGAGGCTCTACCGGTACAGAGTCAATGGGAGGCTCTATACAGGGGTACCGGTACAGAGTCAATGGGAGGCTCTATACAGGGTGTACCGGTACAGAGTCAATACAGGGGAGGCAGAGTCAATGGGATACAGGGTGTACCGGTACAGAGTCAATGGGAGGCTCTATACAGGGTGTACCGGTACAGAGTCAATGGGAGGCTCTATACAGGGTGTACCGGTACAGAGTCAATGGGAGGCTCTATACAGGGTGTACCGGTACAGAGTCAATAGGAGGGGGCAACGGTTAGTCGAGGTAAATGAGGTAATATGTACATGTAGGTAGAGTTATTAAAGTGACTAAGCATAGATAATAACAGAGAGTATAAGCAACGTAAAAGGGGGTGGCAATGCAAATAGTCTGGGTGGCCATTTGATTAGATGTTCAGGAGTCTTATGGCTTGGGGATAGAATCTGTTTAGAAGCCTCTTGGACCTAGACTTGGCGCTCTGGTACCACTTGCCATGCGGTAGCAGAGAGAACAGTCCATGACTAGGGTGGCTGGAGTCACGTTGTAGCAGTGCTCATACTAGAAGATGCACAACCAAAATGTCTGACATGTCCAAAAATTATAGGGACATCCGACATGGGTCTGGAGAACAGAACAGCCATCATCGGTGTGTCCTTGGCCCACTCAAACTACGCGAGTCCCGACGTACTGATTCTAGACCAAGTTCATAGGATTTCACCCCAATCGTGAAAATTCATCTGGGACTGCAAAAAGTTGGAAAATCTGTGGCAAAATCGTGAAGTGTATGTGCGGCATAAGCTCAGGCAACCCAACCCAATGCTCTGATCATTGGCTGTTCACTCCCAATCCATTGGAATCCCCACCCCGTTGACTACTTTAAAATGGTGGAAACCCTCAATGGCAATGTCCATGCTGAAATGTGTTATATCCATCTAAAGTCCTCTATCTCAATGAGACAACCACTAACAGTCATGATTACATAGAACTAATATATGCACGAGCACAGTTTACCCCTTGTACACATCTTCCCCGGTGGTGTCAGTCAGAGCCTCACACACCTTCTCCCTCATCACCCTCCCCTCTTCTCCCTTATCCTCCCTTCTCCATCCTCCTCCCTATCCCCTCCCATCTACTTACCCTAGGAGCCACGGCAACAACAGAACATAAATTATGCAACAACGTGTCAGACAGGTGGAATAATGAAGCAGTAGTTTGAGGCATAATGCATTACAATAATTTATCAACACTGTCATTGCATACACTGAGCTGTTCCCCTCATCTTTCTACCTCTACCTCCCTGCTCTTTGTTTTCACTGTGTTATGGAGCTTAGAAATGTTTGGAAACGTTTGTTCGTTCTAGTCTATGTTTTTAGGTGTAAGCACCTTGAGGCTTGCATTTATTATATGTGTTATTTGGAGTACTGCAGTGCTTTCTGTATTCCAATCAAAAGTTTAGTTACAACAGTGGAGACACGACTGCATATGCCAGGGGCTGTTTGGTAGTTCCACGTTAGAAAAAGTATCAGGACTCAAAACGTATGATGATGGCTGTGTGATTGCAGGTGCAGATCGTCCCAAGATCCTGAATTTCACCATCTGAATAAGAATGAGTTGCAAGCAGGCCTAGCTGCCCCATCCATACACTGACGCAAGTACGCACACACACACACACCCACACCCACACCCAAACCCACCCACTCCCACACCCACCCACATCACTCACACGGATCCCTTTACCCCATCTTCCATTTCTATTCATACATGATAGCAGGTGGGAAATTACATTTGCATTACAACCAGTCCCCCACCTCACCTTACAGTCTCTGCACATCACACATGACACATGAATAGAACAAAGCTAGAAAAACGACATATACAGATCAGTGGCGGTCAGCGCCGTTTAAGATGAGAGAGGACCATTTTTTTTCATGAGCATGGCCTTATTTCTATTACAGCATATTGGATAACTCTCATTCATATTCAATTCACCCAGTTCAATGTAACAGCGATAGGTTTAGGTATCAATGGCGTGCGTACTGGGAGCGGAGTCGGGTGCAGGAGAGCAGAGAGTTGTGAACAGGCGCACACTTTAGTGAGGCAGGAAAAACCAACAGAGGGACGCTACTGCATCAAAACCTCCAGCCAATGCAAAAGTGCAAACGCGCAAACAGTCACAATAATATTGTATAAACACAATAACATAACTCGTGAAAGAAAACACGGGATAAACGCATACCAGTAAAGCGCGTCAACATAGGCACGTAACACAGAACAATCTCACACAAAGACATGAGGGGGAACAGAGGAATAAATACATGTAGTGTGATTGGGGAATGAAAAGCAGGTGTGCAGGGAACAAGACAAAACAAATGGATAAATAAAAAATGGAGCGGCGATGGCTAGAAAGCAGGTGACATTGACCACGAACGCCGCCCGAACAAGGAGAGGGGCTGACATCGGCGGAAGTCGTGACATTAGGCGCATGATACTCAAATTTTCCCTTTACCCATCAATAGGCTGAGAGAGGCAGGTCCTCACCAGACATCACCGGCAACAACGTCACCTATGGGCACAAACCCACTGTCGCTGGATCAGACAGGAATGGCAAAAAGTGCTCTTCACTGACGAGTTGTGGTTTTGTCTCACCAGGGGTGATGGTCAGATTCGCATTTATCGTCAAAGGAATGTACGTTACACCGAGGCCTGTACTCTGGAGCGGGATCGATTTGGAGGTGGAGGGTCCGTCATGGTCTGGGGCAGTGTGTCACAGCATCATCGGACTGGGCTTGTTGTCATTGCGGGCAATCTCAACGCTGTGCGTTACAGGGAAGACATCTTCCTCCCTCATGTGGTACCCTTCCTGCATGCTCATCCTGACATTACCCTCCAGCATGACAATGCCACCAGCCATACTTCTTGTTCTGTGTGTGATTTCCTGCAAGACAGGAATGTCAGTTTTCTGCCATGGCCAGCGAAGAGCCCGGATCTCAATCCCATTGAGCACGTCTGGGACCTATTGGATCGGAAGGTGAGGGCTAGGGCCATTTCCCCCAGAAATATCTGGGAACTTGCAGGTGCCTAGGTGGAAGAGTGGGGTAACATCTTACAGCAAGAACGGGCAAATCTGGTGCAGTCCATGAGGAGGAGATGCACTGCAGTACTTAATGCAGCTGGTGGCCACACCAGATACTGACTGTTACTTTTGATTTTGACTCCCCCTTTGTTCAGGGACACATTATTCCATTTCTGTTAGTCAAATGTCTGTGGAACTTGTTCAGTTTGTCTCAGTTGTTGAATCTTGTTATGTTCATAGAAATATTTACACATGTTAAGTTTGCTGAAAATAAACGCAGTTGACAGTGAGAGGACGTTTCTTTTTTTGCTGAGTTTAAGTGCACACAGGTCGAGAGACACATTTGAGGTGACAGACAGTGACACATGGATAGACAGTGACATTCAATATCGCCTTGCACACCATTGCCTGCATCTAGCTGATATAGGGTTGAATCATTCATCCAATAGTTGCAAACGAGAGTTTGTCACCAATCAGATCCTTGTATCATCCACACAAACTCAAACCGCATCCAGGCAATTGTTTTATTAATGAATGTATTTATTATGGTAATGGCTTAGAGCTGGTACATTGCATTGAATTTGGACGGTCATCTATAAAGCCTCCTGTTGGAGAGTGATGGACCATATCAGAGACATCCACTGATTATACAAAAGATGGATGAATGGAGGAGGGAAGAGAGAAGGTGGAATGGAGGATAATAGGAAGGATGGAGGAGAGGGATAATGGAGCAGAGGGAGAAAATAGTTGGAGGATGGATTTGGGAGGAGGAGGGCAATCTACTGTATCAGAGGGTAGTATAGCATTAACCCTTAAGACCTCAATATAATTCTAGATTACTGCTGTAGATTGGAGAATTTAAGATAAAGCTAATTTTCTCACACATGCCAAACAGACATTGCTCAAAAACAAAGAAACATTGACTATTACAAAGTAACTTAATTTTAAAGAGCACAACCTGTTCTTTAATATGACACCACATTCATATCAATAGGAATAACACTCATTTTGTCTTCCATGAGACTCACTATCAAAAAACGATTAACACCTGGCACAAAAAAAAAAACTAGAGCATTTCAATTGTAGTAAATTTAACTAAATGACTCATTCAAAATGTACCAAGTATAATATAATAATCCCAAATGTGACAAGAGGACAATATTCAGAATGTAATGAACACTCAGTGAGAAAAAGGAGGAGATTCACACGCAGAGCGCGGCAGGTGTTTATTTCGCCTTCGCAGAAGTCAGGAATCGTGGTCACAGGCAGGCAATACACAGGTAGACAAACAGGCAGGTGAATCAAAACTAGGACTGAAGGCTTTGACTGGTTCTCACAAACGAGCTAGGAAAAGGCTTAGTAGAGTCGAAACGAACAATACTTCACAAAGTCACAAACAGAATGAACTGAACTAAATAAGGAGCTAGTGAGACCAGGTGAGTAACCCACACAGGTGAAATCAATGGACAAAAATGAAAGACAGGGTTACGTTCAAGAACACAAAGAAACAGGGCTATGTTCAAGAACACAAAGAAACAGGGCTACGTTCAAGAAAACAATGAAACAGAACACAAGGTTCACTAAGAAAATAAATACAGAACCTTACACAGAAACTATTTCTAACCCCACATGAAGTAGGCTATTTGATTGACAACTATTTTTACTTTTTTAACAATGTAAAAATGCAAACAAATATTCAGAGACTCTCAGTAACATTTAGTACACAAACAAAATGTAGAAATAGTAACCTACTTTGACAACAATTCAGTGAATGCAACAAGTATTAGATAGAGATAAAGAGAAGCTACAAAACACAACTACTGTTCAGAGACAATAAAGAAAATGACACAATTTCCCTATGAGATTTGTAGGACAAATTCATATTTCCCACTGTCACTTAAGTGTTTACATTTAACCTACAACACTGAGTAACAACTCGGTCCACACAGCCTGGTCCACACTCTTGACTCTTCCTGCCACTGTAGCCATATCACAAAGTGAATGCACAAGCTGCTTTTTGAATGCCTTCAGGGACCAACACCTGTGGTTTCTGGGAAGGGGCCTTTTGCAGGGTCCCCCACATTTGTCTACTGATGCCGCACTCAGGGTACCATAGATACATAGCAATATGCCACGCAACCACTTTGAGCAGCTACAGTATGTAGGTACATGCACTTTCACCAAATTCAACAATTGAGACAAACGCATTGCACAAAATAAGCTGTGTGGTACAAGGGTGAATGGTGAGACTTGGGGCAGATGCACTCCTTGGAAACATTGGCTCCCCTCTCTGGTGCGTTCTTCCTCTTCCTCCTTCTCTCCCTCTCCATGGTCCTCTTCCTCTCCATGTTCCTCTCCCGCCACGCTCCTCTCTACTCTCTTGTTCCTCTCTCTCTCCACGCTCCTCTCACTCCGCTCTCACTCATCCCTCCTCGCTCCACATCTCCATCCCTCCAATCATCTCCAACTCCTCTTCCTCCCTGCCCTATGCTGCTGTGCCCTGACTCTCCACATCACTTCCCTCACTTTCACTGACCTAGAGAAACAGAGTAACAGAGGCAGAGAGAGACTGAGAGAGAGAGAGACTGAGAGACAAAGAGAGAGAGAAAGGGGGGAACAAATAGGATACAATTGTGGTCAGAATCATAATCTCTGACTTTCTCTTTCACTCACACACACTCTTGCTCTCTCTTCCTCTCTTCCTCTCAGCCATATACATAGGCCTACTCCCTAAAAATCACCTTTCCATAATAAATGGTGTATTACAGTTACAACACGCCACCCATTACACACACACACACACACACACACACACACACACACACACACAGAGTATACAGTATAATCATGTGGTTTCCAGGAAGAGTAGCTGCTGCATGTGCATTCCCACTAAGGGATTTTATAAAGCCCTTAGTGTCCTGATTGTTTCATTGTGTGCATACAGTGCATTTGAAAAGTATTCAGACCCCTTGACTTTTTCCACAATTTGTTACATTACAGCCTATTTCTAAAATGGATTCAATATTTTTTCACCCTCATCAATCTACAGACAATACCCCATAATGACAAAGCAAAAACTGTTTTTGTTGAATTTTTTGCAAATGTATAAAAACTCAAATAAAACAGAAATATTACATTTACAGACGCTTTACCAAGTACTTTGTTGAAGCACCTTTGGGCAGCGATTACAGACTTGAGTCTCCTTGGGTATGACAGTCCCCAGCTTGGCACACCTGTATTTGGGGAGTTTCTCCCATTCTTCTCTGCAGATCCACTCAAGCTCTGTCAGGTTGGATGGGGAGCGTCACTGCAAAGCTATTTTCAGGTCTCTCCAGAGATGTTCAATCTGGTTCAAGTCCAGGCTCTGGCTGGGCCACTCAAACACATTCAAAAACTTGCCCCGGAACCACTCCTGCATTTTCCTCGATCCTGACATTTGGCAACTGTCATGTGCCTTTTTCTGAGGATTGGCTTCCGTCTGGCCACTCTACCCTAAAGGTCTGATTGGTGGAGTGCTGCATAGATGGTTGTCCTTCTGGAAGGTTCACAGAGGAACTCTGGAGCTCTGTCAGAGTGACCATCGGGATCTTGGTCACCACCCTGACCAAGGCCCTTCTCCCCCGATTGCTCAGTTTGGATGGGCGGCCAGCTCTAGGAAGAGTCTTGGTGGTTCCAAACTTTTTCCATTAAGAATGATGGAGGCCACTGTTCTTGGGGACCTTCAATGCTCCAGGCATTTTTTGTTACCCTTCCCCAGATCTGTGCCTCGACACAATCTTGTATACGGAGCTCTACGGACAATTCCTCCGACCTCATGGCTTGGTTTAAGCTCTGACATGCACTGCCAACTGTCGGACCTTATATAAACAGGTGTGTGCCTTTTCAAATCACGTCCAATTTATTTAATTTACCACAGGTGGACTCTAATCAAGTTGTAGAAACACCTCAAGGATGATCAATGGCAACAGGATGCACCTGAGCTCTATTTCGAGTCTCATAGTAAAGGGTCTGAATACTTATGTAAATAAGGTATTTCTGTTTTTGTTTTTTTTAATTTGCAAAGATTTCTAAAAACCTGTATTGGCATTGTCATTATGGGGTATTGTGTGTAGATTGGTGAGGGGGAAAAGTATTTAATCCATATTTGAATAAGGCTGTAATGTAACAAAATGTGGAAAAGGGGAAAGGGTCTGAATATTTTCTGAATGTACTGTATATTGCGTTATTTTATGGCTGATTATGACACCAACAGAAGTGTCAAAACCCACATATATTTTCCCTGACAAGATGTCTCCTTTCATTTGAAAGTTTGTTTCTTAGCCCCTTTGTTTTTGTTGAGATGAATTCTTTACTGTAAATGTTTCTTCATATTTTAAATAACTTGCATAAAATACAGTTTAGGACACTGTCCTGAAGAATTATGACCATCCTGTGTCACTTTACTTGGACCAAGAAAATACACTTGATGATGCTGTCAAGAAGCATTATGACCATCATAATCAAAAAGCCAGATTGGCCTATCACGTACATGCACTTATGTCAGTCATCACTCAAAAAGAGGGTGTCTTGTCTTGCTCCTGAAATCGGCTTGTCACGTTCTGACCTTAGTTCCTTTATTTTGTCTTTGTGTTAGTTTGGTCAGGGTCGTGAGTTGGGGTGGGTAGTCTATGTTCTTTTTTCTATGTTGTATTTCTGTGTTTGGCCTGGTATGGTTCTCAATCAGAGGCATCTGTCGATCGTTGTCTCTGATTGAGAATCATACTTAGGTAGCCTGTTTTCCCCATTTTAGTTGTCAGCTGTTATGACACATTATGAAATGTTTATGACCGTGTCATAGCGAGTTATGAAGCTGTGCAATCAAGTAAAGTGTTACCCAATTATATATAGAATCTATTGTCTAGAACCACCCAACAATAGATAGTCTATCTGCAGGTCAAACACATACACAGAGTTCTGTTCCATCTGACTCCGGAGGAGCAGCCTGTATATCTAGTCCAAACAGTAACAGCTTTCTGATGATCAGAACACAACACATAGGGAGAGCTTCAATGTTCTAGAGGGAGAATGGGTTTTGTGATGACCCTATAAGGTTTCCATCCTCCCTGAATACCTACTGTTCTGTGGTCAGATGAAACTGGCATCCCTGGTGTGTCTGTGTGTGCCTATTTACGAGTAAATGTGGGGCGATAGCCAGCTAAATCTTTCTCTCACGGTCATGGGATGGAATCAGATAACTGTAGTGGAAAGAGAGGCAGCAAGCTGACACTCGTTTGTGCGGTCAACTCGACAGCTCTCCTGTCTCCATGAGCAGTGTTTCCTGTGATGGATAAGTGCTCCTCGCCTGACAAACCACAACGTGACAGAGTGTGCGTCCCAAATGGCACCCTATTCCTTTTAAAGTGCACTACTTTTGGCCAGAGGCCTATGGGCCATATATATATATATTTTTTTTATATTTCACCTTTATTTAACCAGGTAGGCCAGTTGAGAACAAGTTCTCATTTACAACTTCGACCTATATAGGGAACAGGGTGCCATTTGGGACGCTTCCAGAGCCATGTACACCCATATGGACGGACAGACAGACAGACATATCCCTCCTTGCTGAACAAACAGGAGGAACGTGAGGAAAACCTCAGTCCAGTTGTTTGGACAGGTTCACTCTGAACCACTTATCAACACATATTCTACAGTTGAAGTCGGAAGTTGACATACACTTAGGTTGGAGTCATTAAAATTTGTTTTTCAACCACTCCACAAATTTCTTGTTAACAAACTATAGTTTTGACAAGTCAGTTAGGACATCTACTTTGCATGACACAAGTCATTTTTCCAACAATTGTTTACAGACAGATTATTTCACTTATAATTTACTGTATCACAATTCCAGTGGGTCAGAAGTTTACATACACTAAGTTGACTGTACCTTTAAACAGCTTGGAAAATTCCAGAAAATTATAATGGCTTTAGAAGCTTCTGATAGGCTAATTGACATCATTTGAGTCAATTGGAGGTGTGCCTGTGGATGTATTTCAAGGCCTACATTCAAACTCAGTGCCTCTTTGCTTGACATCATGGGAAATCAAAAGAAATCAGCCAAGACCTCAGAAAAAAAATTGTAGACCTCCACAAGTCTGGTTCATCCTTGGGAGCAATTTCCAAATGCCTGAATGTACCACGTTCATCTGTACAACAATTATACGCAAGTATAAACACCATTGGACCATGCAGTCGTCATACCACTCAGGAAGGAGACGCGTTCTGTCTCCTAGAAATGAAAGTACTTTGGTGCGAAAAGTGCAAATCAATCTCAGAACAACAGCAAAGGACCTTGTGAAGATGCTGGAGGAAACAGATTCAAAAGTATCTATATCCACAGTAAAACGAGTCATATATTGACATAACCTGAAAGGCCGCTCAGCAAGGAAGAAGCCACTTCTCCAAAACCGCCATAAAAAAAAGCCAGACTACGGTCTGCAACTGCACATGGGGACAAATATCGTACTTTTTGGAGAAATGTCCTCTGGTCTGATGGAACAAAAATAGAACTGTTTGGCCATAATGACCATCGTTATGTTTGGAGGAAAAAGGGGATGCTTGCAAGCCGAAGAACACCATCCCAACCGTGAAGGGGGTGGCAGCATCATGTCGTGGGGGTGCTTTGCTGCAGGAGGGACTGGTGCACTTCACAAAATAGATGGCATCATGAGGAGGAAAATTATGTGGATATATTGAAACAACATCTCAAGACATCAGTCAGGAAGTTAAAGCTTGGTCGCAAAGAGTCTTCCAAATGGACAATGACCCCAAGCATACTTCCTGACCTCAATCCTATATTTGTGGGCAGAATTTAAAAAGTGTGTGCAAACAAGGAGGCCTACAAACCTGACTCAGTTACACCAGCTCTGTCAGGGGGAATGTCCCAAAATTCACCCAACTTATTGTGGGAAGCTTGTGGAAGGCTACCCAAAACGTTTGACCCAAGTTAAACAATTTAAAGGCAATGCTACCAAATACTAATTGAGTGTACACTTCTGACCCACTGGGAATGTGATGAAAGAAATAAAAGCTGAAATAAATCATTCTCTCTACTATTATTCTTTTCCACACATAAATGTCAAAGAGCCCAACTGGGAGTGGGAGTGGGAGTGTTTACCATGTAATCAGGATTATAAAAGATTTACTGTGGGTGCAGATACTGTGTGTGTGCGTGTGCGTGTGCATGTGCGTGTGCGTGTGTGTGTGTGTGTGTGTGTGTGTGTGTGTGTGTGACCGGAGGGGGGTTTGTAAGCCTGAGATTACCAGTCAGATGGAAGAAAGAGACAGAAGGTGTAAACCAGTCTTTAGAAACACATGAAGAAGCATCGAAGAAGAGGTGATGTTAACATGCTAACCGCCAACCTTTCATCGCAAACAGCCAGAGGGTCACAGCTTAGGAAAGCTATCACTGAGAGGACTCTGTCTCTCCTTTGTCAAACAATCATGAACACTCCCTGTCTCTCTCTCTTTAAATTCAATTCAAATGGCTTTATTTGCATGGGAAACATGTGTTTACAATGCCAAAGCAAGTGAAATAGATAATAAACAAAAAGTTTACATTACAAGTTTCAAGGAGAGTTTCTCTCTCCCGCTCTGTCTGTGAAGCTACTTGTGTTTCCATTTCTGTTTTCCCGGTGTAAAGGTACAAGACGATCCAATTCCCTCAACAACTCCCCTCATCTTCACCATGTCTCCTTGTCGCTCTCCTCTTCTCTCTTTTGCACAGAAAAACATGCTGTTTAGTCAGATGTAAGGATGCAAGTTATTAGTTACAGTTCCCCAGACATAGATCTCTGTCCCTATCTAATTTCACCCTTAGTGCATCTCTCTCTCTCTCCCCCCTCCCTCTCTCTCTCAACAGCTCAGCACCTGCATTCTCCCATCCCTTCATCCATCTATCCTACCTTATATCTCTCCATCCCTACATGCATCCACCCATCCCTACCTCCCTCTCTGAGACGTGCCCTCATCAGTACCTCTCTGGAGGGTTAACGAGCCTTGACATTTCCCATGAGCATCTGGGGCTGCCTTGGGGCTCAGCTTGACGAAGCTGCACGCGTCACAGAGGGAGGCCCCAGGAGAGACCAATCTTCTATGGAACAATTCACCTTTGCTATGAGGACTGTTTGCCTGTGCGAGCATGCATGACACAGATAGAGCCTATTGTAAAAGACAGGTATATTTTACACATTATTTGGGACATTGCATCTTGGCTGCACACAACATGACCATGGCAGCTGAACATTTTCACACGCAAGTGCAACGGACATCACACTGCTTGCTTAGCGAGTACCACTTCCTCCTGATTCGGCTCAAACTGAGGCTCGAATTTAGGACTTCTGCCTTGCTAGCACATGTGACCACCCTCCTATAGCGTCTTACCATTCTCGCCACGTGAAAACCTAGCTATTCAGCGGTGCAAGTGGGGACACTTCAGGCTGAGGAGTGAGTTTCCCACATCCCCATCTGCTACACACACACACACACACACACACACACACACACACACACACACACACACACACACACAAACAATCCCTGCCAAAGAGACACACACAGCCCCCCTCTGTGTCCCTCTGGGCCATGTGGTGCACCTGTGTCTGTGGCCTCTTTCTCGCCTTGCTGGCTCCCTGGCTGCACCAGTGAAGAACAGAGCTGTGCTGTACCCTTCCAGGAACACTGTGCTAGAGCCAGAACCTAGGGCCCTCCAGGAGAATAGCAGGTCATGGGGGAACAGAGTGGGCACAATCTGTCACTCACCAACACCCTAACTCAACACTGCTCCACTCATGGAGAATCTGGCCCGGCCTAGACCATTGACACTGGAGGACAATAGAGGGAATAGATGGTCTGGCACTCTGGACAGGGATACAGGGATACTGACATGGAAGATTGGCTGTTTCGGGAGGATGACTGATAATCTGTTGTGTTGGTACCTACTACTAAGTATCTGTATTCAGAGCAGAACAAGTCTCTCTCAGTATGACACCTCAGACTGTGACAGTATGACCCCCCCCCCCCCTATATGATCATCACACACCAAGAGCTGTTCGATAAACCTTTCACGTCAAGTTCCTTCCTTGAAAGAAAAGGATTGCAGGCAAAAAACTATCCTCGCAGAATGGTATAAAACTGTAATAACCAGTAGGCATGTGATATGTAAATATGCCAGAGGAAGCCTGGGAGGTATACAGTACAGGCTCTTCTATATCCTATTAGTTTACCATCTCAGTCATTACTATGGAGAACATGAGTCATTTTTAATTGCTTTAAGTGTTACTTGATGAAGTAGTGTATGGAGGGCCATTTTATGGCAAGAGCATGTTTTCTGTCTGTATTGATTTTTAAAAAACATCATTGTGGAACTATGAAATGGAAATGCCATGGTAATTAAATAACCATGCTGCCTCTGAAAAGCTCTCTGCCCAGGGCCCCTAGATAGACTGTACAGAGTGAGTGTGTAGTGGGAGTGTATGGGGGATTGTTTGAACACTGAAACCCCATTTAAACCTCCACGCTCCAGGCAACAGCACACCTTGTATGTTATGTTGAGTTCATTCTGTTTGTTTGTTGACGGGAAAGTGAGTAAGAAGAGGGCTTTTGCCCTGGCTCAAGTTCCTACGGTGCGGTGTTGTAAGTCAGAGCAGGACGTGTGTGAGTGTGTATGTGCGTGTATGTGTGAGTGTACGTGTGTTCCCCTCTCACTCTGCGCATGCAGATGTAGATGTAAATCACAGTCGACATGTGCGCAGGGCCAAGGGAGGCGGCGCGGCCTGCGTATGTGTTGTATAATTGACATGGGAGAGGGTGTACGTGCAGATCACATCAGAAGGGTTGAAACGTCTGGACGAACACTCCTCTCCGCTCTCAGGAACCACAGCGCTAAGGCCGTACCCCGCAGTGTAGCCTGCCCAGTCTGTCACTAGCGGTATCTCTCTCTCTCTCTCTCTCTCTCCCCCCCCCCTCTCTCTCTCTAACTCTCTCTCTCTAACTCTGTCTGTACTGATCTCACTTCCTCTTTCTCTCCCTCTCCCTCTCTCGTTTGAAAACTAAGGGCTAGATTCAATCACATTGACATAGCGTTGTTTAGGTGGTGTCGGAGGTGGAACTGCGTTTGAGCTGTCAAATCCACAAGCAGCGTTAGCTTATCACTGCCATTGGATGCAGCGAAACTACACCCAACTATAATCCGCTGCGTTAGAAGTTCAAACACTCAAATTAGAAGATCAAACACTCAAATTAGATTGATAGGCATAAATCCCCCCCATCCAAATGAAAACACGCATTAACCCAACATCAACATCAACAGTTTGTAAGTCGCTCTGGATAAGAGCGTCTGCTAAATGACTTAAATGTAAAATGTAAATGTAACAGAGCCTACACTTTCTAGCACCGTTTTGGATTTCTGCCGAAGTAGTGCTAATAACGAAAGGAGTAGTTTGGGACACACAGGCGCAACCGCTCACTGACATGTCAGCTCATACCACGGTTACACCTCAAACGTCTGCTCTGCTGAGTTCGGCCAACGCTGGTTAACGCTGGTTTAAGCTCAAACGGATTGAATCCAAGAACTGAGAAACAATCAGCCCAATATGAACAATTCATTTTGCTTTAGACGTTGAACTAACGTTGACCTTGCAGACTCTGTCCGTAGAGTGAATTGCAGAGTTCTGCAACCAATAAGACCAGGGGCTAGAAAACAGACCAAGACATGAGTCAGAGCACTCAGAGAAACCATCCAGACAGAGCTGGGATACCAGAGGAAAATACATCCAATGTTTTTCAAATCAAATGTCATAAAAATGATATATATTGTCATTACAATGTATATCCAAACAAAACACTGGCGCTTGTTAGAATGCACCAGTGAAGAACAGAGCTGTGCTGTGTCTTCCAGGAAAACGGTGCTACAGCCATACCCAGGCCCCTCCAGGAGCATGGCAGGTCAGTGGGAACAGAGTGGGCACAATCTGTCACCCGTATGGCACTCCGGATAGGAATACAGGGATACTGACATGGAAGACTGGCTGTTTTGGGAGGATGACTGATAATCTGTTGTGTTGGTACCTACTACTAAGTATATGTACAAGAACTGTCAGCACAAGAACTGTTTGTCGGGAGCTTCGTGAAATGGGTTTCCTTGGCCGAGCAGCCGCACACAAGCCTAAGATCACCATGCACAATGCCAATTGTCGGCTGGAGTGGTATAGAGCTTGCCGCCATTGGACTCTGTAGCAGTGGAAATGTGTTCTCTGGAGTGATAAATCACGCTTCACCATCTGGTAGTCTGACAGACGAATCAGATGCCAGGAGAACACTACCTGCCCGAATGAATAGTGCCCACTGTAAAGTTTGGTGGATGAGGAATAATGGTCTGGGGATGTTTTTCATGGTTCGGGATAGACCCCTTAGTTCCAGTGAAGGGAAATCTTAACGCTACAGCATACAATGACATTCTAGACGATTCTGTACTTCCAACTTTGTGGCAACAGTTTGGGGAAGGCCCTTTCCTGTTTCAGCATGACAATGCCCCTGTTCACAAAGCGAGGTCCATACAGAAATGGTTTGTTGAGATCGGTGTGGAAGAACTTGACTGGTCTGCACAGAGCCCTGACCTTAATCCCCATCAAACACCTTTGGGATGAGGTGTTCGGCGAGCAGGAGTCCACTCAATTATTGTTTTTCTATTGTGTTACTATTTCCTTAAAAAAAAAGAAGTATCACTTTTTTGGGAAAGGGCTCGTAAGTATTTCACGGTCAATTCTAGACCTGTTGCATTCGGCGCATGTGACAAATAACATTTTATTGGATGTAATATGTAATATGCCAGAGGAAGCCTGGGAGGTATACAGTACAGGCTCTTCTATATCCTATTAGTTTACCGACTCAGTCATTACTATGGAGAACATGAGTCATCTTGAATTACTTTAAGTGTTACTTGATGCATTAGTGTATGGAGAGCCATTTTATGGCAAGAGCATGTTTTCAGTCTGTATCTTCTTCTTTTTTTTATCCTTGTGGAACTATCAAATGGATCCTCATAATGAAATAACCATACCGTCTCTGAAAGCTCCCCGCCCAGAGCCCCTGGATTGAGTGAGTGTGTATTGGGAGTGCATTGTTTGAACACTGAAACCCCATTTACACCTATTTAAACCCCCATAGAAACCCACACTGCAGGCAACAGCACATCTCGCATGTTAAGTTGAGTTAATTATTTCTTTGTTGAGGGGGGAAGTGAGTAAGAAGAGAGGTCAAACTGGGCACAGATGTCGGATCAACAGTCTAGTTTAGATTTACATTTGGTTGAGGTGTCAACTAATGCAAATTCCACGAAAGAAGAAAAAAAAAGAAGCCACCATGTCATTGGATGTAGGTTCAAAGTTGGGTGAAGAAAAATACTAAATTCCCTTAAGTTGCTGACTTTTCAAATCGAATCAGTTTTCCACGTTGATTCAACGTCATCACGTTACATGTTTAAGTTGAAATGAAGTGGAAACAACATTGATTCAAACTAATTTGACCCAGTAAGGGTCTTTGTCCTGGCATGACTCTACGGTGCGGTGTTGTAAGTGGACATGTGCACAGGGCCGGGGGAGGGCCTGCAGTGTGTGTTGTGTAACTGACATGGGAGAGCATGTACATGCAGGTCACATCAGAAGTATTGAAACAGAGTGGAGGTAAATGTCCGGATGAACACTTTTCTATGCTTGTACCCCTCCTGTGTAGCCTGCCCCGTCTGTCACTAGCAGTTACCTTTACTCTCTTTCTCTTTCGAAAAAACAAATTCTCTGAATAAAAAACAACTGACAAACAAGCGGAGTATGAACAATTCATTTGGCTTTAGACGTTGAACTAACGTTGACCTTGCAGACTATGTTCTTCGAAGGAGTGAATTCTTACTCACAATAGGCAAAAGGCCCAACACCGACATGCAGAGTTATGCATCCAATAAGACCAGGGGCTAGAAAACAGACCAAGACATGAGTCAGAGCACTCAGAGGAAGCCTGTGAACAACAGGAGGAAAATACATCCAATGTTTTTCAAATCAATGTTACATAAATTGTCATTTCACTGTATATCCAAACAAAAACACTGGCACGTGTTAGACTCAGAATCACCTTTTTCGCCAAATACATTTGCATGTACAGGAATTTGCCTCTGTGAAATGGTGCTGCGACAAGAAACAGAATACACAGAGAGACAATAAACAGGGTATATGGACCGAATTTACACAATCCACGGACTATGAACACTGAGGATAAAAAATTACAGGCTACACTATAAACACTAAACGCTACATTATAACGTATGCATGTAAAGATATACGAAAATAAAACTCTTTTACAGAATGATGTTCAATGGGGGAAATACATACAGGATGTCGGTCCGTGGCAGAGCACAGAAGGTAGTACAGTTCAGAAGGTAGTACAGTTCAGAAGGTAGTACAGTTCAGAAGGTAGTACAGTTCAGAAGGTAGTGCAGTTCAGAAGGTAGTGCAGTTCAGAAGGTAGTACAGTTCAGAAGGTAGTACAGTTCAGAAGGTAGTACAGTTCAGAAGGTAGTACAGTTCAGAAGGTAGTGCAGTTCAGAAGGTAGTGCAGTTCAGAAGGTAGTACAGTTCAGAAGGTAGTACAGTTCAGAAGGTAGTACAGTTCAGAAGGTAGTGCAGTTCAGAAGGTAGTGCAGTTCAGAAGGTAGTACAGTTCAGAAGGTAGTACAGTTCAGAAGGTAGTACAGTTCAGAAGGTAGTGCAGTTCAGAAGGTAGTACATTTACATTTACATTTAAGTCATTTAGCAGACGCTCTTATCCAGAGCGACTTACAAATTGGTGCATTCACCTTATGACATCCATAGTACAGTTCAGAAGGTAGTACAGTTCAGAAGGTAGTACAGTTCAGAAGGTAGTACAGTTCAGAAGGTAGTGCAGTTCAGAAGGTAGTGCAGTTCAGAAGGTAGTGCAGTTCAGAAGGTAATACAGTTCAGAAGGTAGTACAGTTCAGAAGGTAGTACAGTTCAGAAGGTAGTACAAAGATCAACGTGCAGTTCTTGGATAAAATTGCAGGGTGCATAGTCTGTGGATGAACAATGTTGTGCAACACAGAACTGTAAGTCTATAATGTGAGACAACAATGCATGTGCAACCCATACATCTATACATTCTAGAACACAGAGCCCCCCCCCCCTAATCTGTGTTTTAAACAGAGTGCTGTAGCACCCCTATGTCTGCTCTGTGTTTGTCTGTCTGTCTGTAGTGCTGCCACTGAGGAGGAGAGGAGATGTGGTGCGCCGAGAGAGGCGTTTAATTAGCATGGTTGAGCAGGCAGCACACACACAGTAGGCAGCAGAGACAACAAACAGCCGAATGGATATCTGGCTACTGATACACTCCATCTCAGAGCTGCACTACACACACACACACCTCCCATGTTTATACCTTTATTATTGTGCCTCAAACCACAAGCTTAGCCTCTGCCGTTTGTGCACAGATACACACATAAACATAAACAGATATATGCCAACATATGCAAACCTGGCCTGCTCGGTCGCAAACTGATTAGAAATCTCACTCAAGCTAGTTACATTTCATCGTTCCAGCAGATTTAACTCTGAAAAGTTCACTTGCTTGTTCTCTCTCTCATTCTCTCTCCCTCACTCTCTCCGTCACTCCATTTCCTCCCTAACTATCTTTCTAAAATATAATTTGTTAATGATCTTTTTTGGCGAGGAGTCTTTGCTCCATAATTAGTGTGACACTGCAGGAGAGTAATTCTGCTAATGTATCTGTTCTGGCCCAGGGATCCCTGGCTTTCAGTGTGGTAATTAAGCTGGTATTTTTTGTGACTATGGCTTCACCACCTAAAGTCACCTCCAGAACCCCCCCCCCCCCCCCTCCACACACACACACACACACAGGCCCAGGGTCAGGACTGCTCAACGGAGAACACATCAAAGCTCTGCTCTGTACAACCGAAGGCTAGCATCATTAAATGTGTGCTGTGGATAGAGCAAAGTGATCTGAAGGCTCACTACAAACTGAGTCTGTGATGTAGCCACAATCGTCTATCTCTCTTTTCCCTGTTTGGTTTAGGAATAAACTAGAGCTATTGTTTCAGATGATTTGGTAAACAAGGAGCTTTGTAAGAACCAGTGTAGCACCCTCTATCATAAAATAGAGTTTTGTGATCCCAACGTTGTGTCACCTAACAGAGTAAATACCCTGAAGAAGGCCCAGTGAGGGCCAAAACGTTGGGAGTTATTTTTATAGCTTACCTAACAGAGTAAAGCTAACAAAATAATGATAACACCTACAGTACAGTGCAGTCTGAAAGTATTCAGATCCCTTGAATTGTTCCAAATTGTATTATTTTGCAGCCTTATTCTCAAATGGATTAAATAAATTAAATAAAACATCAATCCACACACAATACCCCATAATGACAAAGCGAAAACAGGTCTTTAGAAAAAACATGAAAATATATTTATATAATTATTCAGATCCTTTGCTATCAGGCTCGAAATTGAGGCTCAGGTGCATCCTGTTTCCACTGGTTATTCTTGAGATGTTTCTACAACTTGATTGGAGTCCACCTGTGGTAAAATCAATTGATTGGACATTATTTGGAAAGGCACACACCTGTCTAAATAAGGTCCCACAGTTAGCAGTGCATGTCAGAGCAAAAACCAAGTCATGAGGTTGAAGTTATTGTAGCTTAGCTCCAAGACATGATTGTGTCGAGGCACAGATCTGGGGAAGGGTACCAAAACATTGAAGGTCTCCAAGAACACAGTGGTGTCCATCATTCTTAAATGGAAGAAGTTTGGAACCACCAAGACTCTTCCTAGAGCTGGCTGCCCGGCTAAACTGAGCAATCGGGAGGGAAGGGCCTTGGTCACCCGATGGTCACACTGACATAGCTCCAGTGGCCTTTATGGTAGAGTGGCCAGACAGAAGCCAATCCTCAGTAAAAGGCACATGACATTGCCAAAAGGCACCTAAAGGACTCTCAGACCATGAGAAACAAGATTCTCTGGTTTGATGAAACCAAGATTGAACTCTTTGGCCTGAATGCCAAGAGTCACATCTGGAGAAAACCTGGCACCATCCCTACGGTGAAACATGGTGGTGGCAGCAACATGCAGTGGGGATGTTTTCAGAGGCAGGGAGACTAGTCGGGATCGAGGGAAAGATGGCTCCACTTCTCAATTTACATCAACAACATAGCTCAGGCAGTAGGAAGCTCTCACATCCATTTATATGCAGATGAATCAGTCTTATAGTCTGCTGGCCCCTCCTCGGAGTTTGTGTTAAATGCTCTACAACAAAGCTTTCTTAGTCTTCAACAAGCTTTTTCTACCCTTAACCTTGTTCTGAGCACCTCCAAAACAAAGGTCATGTGGTTTGGTAAGAAGAATGCCCCTCTCCCCACAGGTGTGATTACTACCTCTGATGTAGTCCCTTCATACAAGTACTTGCAGGCTAAAGTTAAATCTAGACTTGGTTTCCTCTATTGTAATCACTCCTCTTTCACCCCAGCTGCCAAACTAACCCTGATTCAGATGACCATTCTACCCATGCTAGATTAAGGATATATCATTTATAGATCGGCAGGTAAGGGTGCTCTCGAGCGGCTAGATGTTCTTTACCATTCGGCCATCAGATTTGCCACCAATGCTCTTTGTAGGACACATCACTGCACTCTACTCTATACTCCTCTGTAAACTGGTCACCTCTATATACCCGTCGCAAGACCCACTGTTTGGTACTTATTTATAAAACCCTCTTAGGCCTCACTCCCCCCTATCTGAGATATCTACTGCAGCCCTCATCCTCCACATAAAACACCTGTTCTGCCAGCCACATTCTGTTAAAGGTCCCCAAAGCACACACATCCCTTGGTCGGTCATCGTTTCATCTTTTCGCTGCAGCTAGCGACTGGAATGAGCTGCAACAGTCTCTGACTGACCGGTTCCCCTCTCTCCACTGGGATTCTCTGTCTCTAACCCTATTACAGGGGCTGAGTCACTGGCTTACTGGTGCTCTTCCATGCCGTCCCTAGGAGGGATGCGTCACTTGAGTGGGTTGAGTCACTGACGTGATCTTCCTGTCTGGGTTGGCGCGCCCTCTGGTTCTTGCCGTGGGGGAGATCTTCGTGGGCTATACTCCGCCTTCTCTCAGGGTAGTAAGTTGGTTTGAAGATATCCCTCTAGCGCTTTGGCAAAGTAGATGGGGTTATATCCTGCCTGGTTGGGCCTGTCCGGGGGTATCGTCGGAAAGGGCCACAGTGTCTCTCGACCCCTTCTCTCTCAGCCTCCAGTATTTATGCTGCAATAGTTTATGTGTCTAGGGGGCTAGGGTCAGTCTGTTATATCTGGAGTATTTATCCTGTCTTATCCAGTGTCCTGTGTGAAATTAAGTATGCTCCCTCTAATTCTCTTTCTCTCCCTTTCCCTCCCCTCCCGGAAGACGACCTGGCCTGATGACTCCTTGCTGTCCCCAGTCCACCTGGTCATTCTGCTGCTCCAGTTTCAACTATTCTGCCTGCAGCTATGTAACCCTGACCTGTTCACCAGACGTGCTACCTTGTCCCGGATATGCTGTTTTCGAATATCTCTCTCTACCGCACCTGCTGTCTCTAACTCTGAATGATTGGCCATGAAAAACCAACTGGCATTTGCTCGTGCTGACCTGTTGCACCCTCTACAACCACTGTGATTATTTGACCCTGCTGGTCATCTATGAACATTTGAACATCTTGGCCATGTTCTGTTATAATCTCCACCTGGCACAGCCAGAAGAGGACTGGCCACCCCTCAGAGCATGGTTCCTCTCAGGTTCCTGCCTTCTAGGGAATTTTTCCTAGCCACTGTTCTTCAACATTGCTTGCTGTTTGGGGTTTTAGGTTGGGTTTCTGTATAGCACTCTGTGACATCGGCTGATGTAAATACATTTGATTGGGAGAAACTCCACAAATACAGGTGTAGCAAGCTTGTAGCATCATCCCCGAGGTTGGAAACGCTGCCAAAGGTGCTTCAACAGAGTACTGAGTAAAAGGTCTGAATACTTATGTAAATGTGATATTTACTTCTTTTTTTATACATTTGCAAACAAAAATACATATATTTTTGCTTTGTCATTATAGGGTATTGTGTGTAGATTGATGAGAAGAAAAATCTATTGAATAAAATTTGAGAATAAGGCTGTAATGTAACAAAATCTGGAAAAAAATCTAGGGGTCTGAATACTTTTCGAATGCACTGTGTGTTTGCTATGTTAATTCAACACGTGTATGCTAATGCTTTTGTTGTCAGCGGGATTCAAACTTGAGGGGGAAGACCCCAATGGATTTATATTCCATTTATTAGACATTTTCAGCAAAAGCAATTTACAGTCATACAAGCATACTTATGGGTGGTTCCGGGAATCGAACCCACGACCCTGACATTACAAGCTATCAAGAATCAAGGTAAGACCCAAATGCAGACTCTGTGAAGTAACAATGTTTACTGTAACCACCAGGGCAGGCAACGACAGGTCAAGGCGAGCAGGGGTCGATAATCCGGAGTTGGGGCAAAGGTATAGGACGGCAGGCAGGCTCAGAAAGAGTTCAAGCGGGCAGGTACAGGACAGGCAAGGGTCACGAACCAGGAGGGCGAGGAAAAGACAGGCGCTGACAGGAACAAACACTGGTAAGCTTGACAAAGAAAATGAACTGGCAACAGACAAACAGAAAACACAGGTATAAGTACCCAGGGGATAATAGGGAAGATGGGTGACACCTGTAAGGGGGTGGGGACAAGCACAGACAGGTGCAACAGATCAGGGCGTGACAACAAGCACCATGCTCTAACCACTGAGCTACAAAGGTCTCCTACTCCATTGCCCTGTTTAATTAATCACCTTAACAACCTGATCACATCATTAATCAAACAGTGCACTGACAGCCACTGAAGGGAACTGACACTCAATGGAAAGGAGGTCGGTGCCCTGGCCTAGTAGTGGTGATCTCCTAGGCCTAAAACCAACAACACAACGATAACACCTCTGTCTGCTATGAGTTTAACAGGGGGTATAACGCAGTGGTAGAGCAATTGACTGCAAATCATTTCCAAAAGATTCGTGAATTATATGTTTATAATATGGTGTTCTATCAGGCCCTGCAAAGTGTGGTATAACCGCAGTAAAGGCAGGAAAATCAATTGCAAACCATCGATGGCCACCAGATTGTTGCCAGTTGATCTCTCATTAAACCATCAAAATGCTCTAAAATCGTCTGCACAGTTGATCTCAATTGCAGTGTTGTAGTACTCAAGACAGTTCTCAGACTCGAGTCCGGTCTCGAGACCACATATTGAATGTCTTGGCATCAGATACATTTTTACTCAGTCTTGACTAGGTCTCCGACAGTGAGGACTCCTAATTTCATCCGGAGACCAGCGGACACTAGCAGAGCAAAAAAAAACTCATAATTATCAGCTTCTATTTAGTCAGTGCATAAAAGGCTTTGTCAGGTCAAATATATTACACTCCTTTCTTAAAACATGAATATCTTATCGCCTATTGAAATCAGGGATTCCTACTTCACTCGTAACATTAATGTCCTTCACTTTCATTGAAAAATATCTTCAAACCTTGTCAGAATTTCCTTGACTTGCTGGTAGGGAAGAGTGGGGGAAATTGTTGGAAAGTTGGCACTCACGATTAGTAAGGGGAGACAGGGGGAAATTATAGCAGTCTTTATATCTATTATAGACATGTTTGCACAGTGGCGAACCTATTGGACCTGGGCCTTCAGTGTGTGACAGGCTGGTGATGCTGAAAGGACAGCAACCAGTTGTGTAATGGAGGCCATAAGCAGGTATAGGCCCTAAAGCCACTTTTTCAGTGGGCATTGCCTATACTCACTTCTTAATCCCTTCTGTTGCATATCAATGTAGGCTTACCTGACAGAATGATATAATGCTGACTCCTATAACTTGTTTTGCTCATTTGAATTAAAGGGCAACTACACACTCCCAAAATATAATTTTTAGATTTTTCCCAGACCTCAAAAATGGTCTCTTGATGTGGTTTAAGCATTGTTGTGGACCTAGAAATATACATTTGAGTTGTTTTTATTTTATTTTAAAGAGTGGGATTTTGAGAGTGAAAATATGAAAAATCTATAGGAAAACATAGGATATGTCATACAGGGCACCTTTCCTTCACACAGGACCCACTTCTCCAGGCACCACTACACCACTGCATAGAGCCGATGGAAAGACAACAGTCCATTCACTCGGACAAAAGCCAGTAGATTCCAATCATAAGAATACAAAGACACAATCATTAGGCTATGCATTTCCCGATCAAAATATTTAACTATTACTTCCCATTGAAAAACTATATTCACGTTTAGCACAAAAAGTAACCGGTGATCTAAAGTTTAAATATAACAATGTTTCACAAACATAAGTTACTTTCAAAGAAATGGCTAATAACAGCAAGTGAGCTGCAAAGAAAACACACAGTTCCACTCACCAGATGATGATCATTTGAAACTTAACTTCTTGTTGAAAGTTATTCTTGAAAAAGGAGAAGCTAACAAATTAGCAACAACATCCTCTTCGCAAACTAGCCTACAACAAAAGCTAGTTTCCATAGGTTTTTGTAAAAACTGTCCCACCCATTACAAGTTACAATGTGATTGGTTGATTCCAGTGTCACTCCAAAATGTTGCCCTAATAAAGTTGAATGTCAGATGCCTTCTATGAAGCTTCTCGTGGCCTAGCCAATGGCTAACTTAGCTAGCTAGATGTATCTCCTGAGAGACCGCCAAAGAAAAATCCTGATTGGATATGTTTTTCTCTTCGGTGTTAACCCTTTCCTTTTGTAGTAGGATGGCCCTTGTGGGTATCTGTACATATGTATTACATGCGCATACTAGGCTAGTAAAACAGGCTGAAGTTGGAACCTCGTTGTCGTGTCTCCTTATTTTAGATAATACTACATGGTGTCAGAAGTGGTTTTAATAATCACATAAACGTGAAGGACTTACCAAGTAAATCACATATTCAGGCTGACAGACAGTATCAAAGCAAGGAGGGCACAGTGTTGGAGATAAACAGTGAAGATCATCCTTGGGCTAGCTAATGAGCAAGGACTAAGTTACTACTAGCAACATGTTGGAAGAGGAAGAAACTGGCAGGATTTCAGGGTTTGCAACTTCAAGTTCAACGGGCTCTCACACAAACATGGACAGGCCAGTGGCTAGTGCTGACAGATTTCACATTAGCCCCACTGACAATTTTGATTGTATGGACATTCAAAACTGGCCAAAATGGATCAGGCGCTTTGAAAGGTACAGAGTAGCTTCAGGCTTAAATGTGAAAAATGAAGCATTTCAGGTTAATACACTGATTTACTCTATGGGCGCTGAACCCGAGAATATATTAAATGCTTCACCGTTAACTGAGGAAGAGAAACTTAACTACAGTGCCGTTACTACAGTTTTGACACTCATTTCGTAGGGAGACAAAACATTATATTTGAGAGTACTAGGTTTAATGTGCGCAAACAGGAGCTTTATCACAGCTGTTCACAAGCTAGCGGATCACTGTCAGTTTGGCACACTCAGGGAAGAACTGTTCCAAGATCGGATTATAATGGGAATAAGAAATGTATCACTTTCCGAAAAGCTACAGTTGGATTCCCGGCTTACCTTGTCCAAAGCTGTAAACCAGGTTAGGCCAGAGTGAGACGGTCAAAAAACAAAACAGTGGGTGATACTGCGCAGCTGCAGGTCTATACAGTGTGAAGAGTGTGAGGAAATACATGTGTTTTCACACCGTGTGCTAATGTAACCGTTTGCGTTGTGTGTGGTTGATTGAGACTATAGACGTGGAGTTTTAATTAAGCAGAATTCACTCTCTGCATCCTGCATCTGAGTCCAAAAGAAAAGTAAACATTTGTAGAGCACATTTGTTCAGCGAATCGTCGCCTCGTTCTACAACAGATGCACAACACAAGGGGACTGGGATCATTCGAGGAGCTAGCCGTCGTTCACAAATACCTTAGCTAGCTCTTAACCACATGTTGAATTCAGAATGTTGACATCATCCTAAAAAAGTACAATTACAAGTGCATCTTAAAAATACCATCCACTTATGAGTAACCTCTAAATATACAACATTATTCATGAACAAAACACAGAGTGTATGACTTTGTGCTTAAAAGAATCAAACTTTTCTGAAGACGACAGAAAAAGGCGTGTCTACCTCTCATAGTTCATCAAAATGATTTGAGCCGGAGCACGCAGGGCAAAACGTAAGTACACACTCCCCTACTCCCAGGAGGCAGGCATGCATAATAACAAATCAACATGACATAATAATATACGGACCTGGTGAAATTCACACAGTACTTTAACAACTGTTACACTGAAGAAAAGGAGGAGAACGCAGAACAGAGACAGACATGGAGAAAGCAATCACAGATAGGACCAGCAGCCAGTTCAAGTGTTTGTCGCAAACGTAGGAAATCCCCTTTCCACAGCTGGAAAGATTGCCCAGAAAAGTATGTGGAATGTAGGAAATGTCACAGGAGAGCACACAATTCAGCTGTCTGTCAATCAAAGAATCAGGCCCCCGCCCAAGAGGTCGAGGTGGCGGTTCCCTCAGTCCATGACCACATGCGCCGTTGTCATCGCACCTTGAGGAGGGCCCTTCTCCGTGCCTCTGCCAGGACCCAGTCCCAAGCCAACTGTTGCCGTGCCTCAGCTCCAGTCTACACTCCAGGCCAAAAGGTATGGCTCTCGTCAAGGGACTTGCCTTTGAAGGAGGCTTCCAAGAAACCTTCTCCTCGATTCATTGGTCCCTTTTAGATTGATCGTGTCGTTAACCCCTCTGCTGTGCACCTGAAACTCCAAGCCTCTCTCAAGATCCAACCTGCCTTCCATGTATCCCTGGTTAAACCTGTCTCCTCCTGCAGCAGCTCCTCCACCCCCTCAGCTCATCGATGACCATCCTGCCTATACCGTCCGGTGGCTTCTGAACGTGCGCCGTCAGGGTCGTAGCTGGCAGTACCTGGTGGACTGGGAAGGATATGAGTCTGAGGAGCACTGCTGGGTGCGCCGCCGTCACATTCTGAACCCCTCCCATCTACGTGATTTCTACACCTCACACCTAGATAAACATGGTCGGGTGCCAGGCTTATCTCGCTGTCTCTCTCTCTGTCTGTCTCTCTGTCTGTGTCTCTGTCTTTGTCCTTGTGTCTCTGTCTCTCTCTCTGTCTGTCTCTCTGTCTGTGTCTGTGTCTCTGTCTTTGTCCTTGTGTGTGTGTGTGTGTGTGTGTGTGTGTGTGTGTGTGTGTGTGTGTGTGTGTGTGTGTGTGTGTGTGTGTGTGTGTGTGTGTGTGTGTGTGTGTGTGTGTGTGTGTGTGTGTGTGTGTGTGTGGGTGGGTGGAGACAGGTGCGCCTCTTGCTCCAGCCTCAGCCTCCGCACCTGTTTTCCTGCAACCCGCCCAAGCTTCCCCTGGCCTGCACTCCATCTTCCCCCTGTATTTCAATAAATACCATGGTTACCTAATCCCAGTCTCCTTGTCTGAGTCTGCTCTTGGGTTTCCCCAAGAAACTCTGCGTAACAGGTCTTCCTCTGTCAGAACTGGTTGCTTTCAACTGACACTTTCAACCTCTCCCTCTCTGAGTCTGTAATACCAACATGTTTCAAGCAGACTACCATAGTCCCTGTGCCCAAGAACACTAAGGTAACCTGCCTAAACGACTACCGACCCGTAGCACTCACATCTGTAGCCATGAAATGCTTTGAAAAGCTGGTCATGGCTCACATCAACACCATTATCCCAGAATACTCCCTATTCACTCAGGACTGCACAGCAAGGCACGACTCCAACACCATCATTAAGTTTGCTGTTGACACAACATTGGTAGGCCTGATCACTGACAATGATGAGACAGTCTATAGGGAGGAGGAGACCTGACCGTGTGGTGCAAGGACAACAACCTTGCCCTCAACGTGATCAAGACATGATTGTGGACTACAGATAAAGGAGGACCGAGCACGCCCCCATTCTCATCGATGGGGCTGTAGTGGAGCAGGTTGAGCTCCTTGGCTTCCACATCACCAACAAACTAACATGGTCCAAGCACCCCAAGACAGTCATGAAGAGGGCACAACAAAACCTATTCCACGTCAGGAGACTGAAAAGATGTGGCATGGGTCCTCAGATCCTCAAAAGGTTCTACAGTTGCAACATCGAGAGCATCCTGACTGGTTGCATCACCGCCTGGTATGGCAACTGCTCAACCTCCGACCACAAGGCACCACAGGGGGTAATGTGTAAGGCCCAGTACATCACTAGGGCCAAGCTTCCTGCCATCCAGGACCTCTACAGCAGGCGGTGTCAGAGGAAGGCCATGAAGATTGTCAAAAACTCCAGCCACCCTAGTCAAAGACTGTGTTCTTTCTGTTACCGTACGGCAAGCGGTACTGGGGCGCCAAGTCTAGATCCAAAAGGCTCCAAATAGCTTCTACCCCCAAGCCATAAGACTCCCGAACAGCTAATCAAATGGCTACACCTACTATTTGCATTGATCTACCAAAACAGTAAGTAGTCTTCACAAGAGATCTCCAACTGTGGCCTTTCCCTACCAACCCTGTCACAACTGGTACCCGAACACTAGCAGTGACTTGTCTATATAATACAGTAAGTGCTACTTGTTGGGGTAGTTTGACGTGACTAATGTGACATAAAATCATCTGTCAGTTTTATCCTTTTTTTGACAATTGAAAGATTACTTCAAACAGAAGCGTTATTTGAATCCATAGCTTATCTGTTGATGGCCATTCGACAACAAGCATTCTGTGGTGGTTTTCTGAACATGTTTTTTCTACTAGCTTTACATTAAAGCTACCTTAAATGGAAGCATACATTTCTTGCTGGAAGAATAAGTGCTTCTCTTTGGGGTAGCCATAACTGTGTTTTGCCATGAGGCTCTGCTCTTGAGTACTAACAAACACTACATAAATTGCTTTCATGTGTTAAGTTCTTTGTTATTAACAAATCTCACACTACTTTTTCATATCAACATTCAGCTGACAATGTGGAAGACGACACATCAACCTCAAGCACCTCAGTGGTAAGCTGCCTGATCACATTAGCATGAAGAACAATACTTATTTCACAATAGGTGTGGAAGGGGCTGGGCTGCGAAGGGCACAGCTATCAGATGGTGGCCCCGAATATTTAAAATGAGCACATCCCAAGTTAGAAAATAACTTCAGTCTGACACCTTAGAGGACAACCAACTAAGTGAATGGGCTCCAGTAAAGATAGGCATCATGGAGTAAGAAGTAAGTCGTCTTTACCAGAGCTCTTCGACTGTGGCCTTTTCCCTACCAAACCTGTCACAACTGGTACCCGAACACTAGCATTGACTTGTCTATATAATGCAGTAAGTGCTACTTGTCGGGGTAGTTTGACGCGACTTATGCGACATAAAATCACCTGATAGTCAGTTTATCCTGTTTTTGACAAATGAAAGATAACTTCAAACGGAAGCGTTATTTGAATTACATTGCTCATAAGTGCTTCTCTTTGGAGTCGTCTTAACTGTGTTACTTATAGGTCATAGCTCTCTGCTCTTGAACATGCTGAATTCTACTTCAACTTGAGCACCTTGATTTTATCAGGCCACAGAAAGTGCTATTAAGTTGGGGTCTGATTCTGTATTGAATTACAGCAACCACTTTTTAATGAGACTCTACATGTACCGACATGCCACAACAGAAAACCCTAACAAAAGAATTGACTGGTTTTGTCTGCAGTAAGTGCTTTTTGTTGGAGTAGCTCTTGAGCAATTTGCTCAAAATTGCTCCAGAAAACAAGGAAGATCAAGAAGATTAACGAAAGCATAAAGATGTTGATGAAGAAATTATGTTTTGAATGAGAAATGTAACACTTTAGAGTACTTAAGCATCGAATACATTGCAGGTTGAGGGATTTTCACAACAGTAGCCGGGCTATAGAAAGTCTATTGTCCTGCTAATAGTAGGAATTTGCATGATGAGCTACATTCTCTATTGTAACCACTATGTCATACATTCAATTTGTATCTACCTTTCCAATTACTTTTAGAGTTTGGGAATTACAAATGTGAGCTTTCGTTTTAGTTACATTGTTTTAGTTTGAACGTGCAGACTTTTTGTCTTTAAATGTATTGTTTTATGTAGGACGCTACATGTTTGACCAGTTGCAATTGTAAGTAGGCCTAACAATACAAATCCTACTTCTCTTAGGCTGTTAAAGCCTCAGAGCCTACCTCAGCCAGTTAAGTTATTTCATATAGGTCTAGGCTCCGAAGAAATAGACTCCAATTGAGCCCTCTTGTTTTTTGTCAAGTCAAATTCAAAATTCAAAAGGCACTCGCACATCTGAGCTATCTATTTTGCAGGTGCATGGCAAAGGCCGGATAAGATTAGGAGAAAGAAGTAGGAACCCATACACTGCTCTTGATAGTATCACTGATCTTTAATAAGCTTTATGTATCGGCCTCACGGCCTTCGTCAGAGCTTTTGTGAGTTAAAAAAAGAATAATTGCACCCTTATGTAGACCTGGCCCCGCCCACATCCGTTCCACACATCGAGGGGGGTTGGAGGCAAAGGAAAAACAAATAAGTGCTACCAAATATAACAATATGCATTTCATAAATATTGAAATAAAGTGTGTAAATAAAACGTATTAAACACGTCTGTAAAACCACAATGAGGACATCGACCTACCAAGCAAGTTTTCATAAATCATTGGGTACAGTGTAAGAAAAACGTCACAGTAATCTGAAATAGGGGCATAATTCATGTTCAGATTTATAAGCTAACATACATAGGCATTTCATCATTAAGAGCTTTAGGAAATAATGTCTGGAGGGTGAACATCCAAAAACATTCTGGCTGATTTTCTTTTGTGGCTGGCAGTTGGCATGGACCAATTTATCACGTATATAAAACATGCCAGTGTTTCTTGACCGCATCTCCCACCTTTCGCGAGTTCAAAGTATATGCAGTTGTGAACATTACAGTGTTCTTTAGTGGGTCTTTCTTGTAGCAATTCATCTCGTGCTTTTCCCAAATGCCAAATTAAGAGCTTCATCATCCACACATTGTGGAGAATAGCCTCTTCCTGGAAACCTATTGGGCATCTCCGTTGCTTTTTCTAGATAGTCCTGAAAATGATTTATTGCAAATTGGAGGGGGTTCACAACCTAGCTCAAGTTGGAGAGAGGAGGGGTTCACATCTAGCTCGGCAATAAGACAATTATTTTTGAAAGGTTGAATAGTGTATTGCTCAGCTAATAGCCCATCCTGCTATGCTTGTGAAAAAACAAATAATAATACTTTTTTTCCCTTTCCATGTTAAAGATTCCAATTGACCAAGTGTTTTTGGCCACAATTGGTCCCAATCCCAATTAATATATTTGGGCACAGTCGATAGCGTGCTGGACTTCGGGCTAGAATGTTGAGGGTTCGAAACCTGCTCCCTGCTTGCCATAACGAATGAGTTCAATACACCTGGTACTGGATATGGCTGGGGAAAAACGTACTAAATAGGAATTTTCGTAAATGAACTTTATGACAAAAAAATATGCACAATCAATGTTCTCTACATTAACTAACATATTCCTCTCAATTGTAAATGTTTTGCTTGACTCGTTATGACGTTGCACCTACATACATTCGCTTCCCAATAATGTTTTGTCAGCCATCTAAGCTGAAGTCACCAGGGACGGGTGGCCCGCGTCAAATTCGTCATTGGAACCACTCAATATGATCGATCATATAAAAACCGTTGGACCCAAATGCATAATGAGTGCTATAACTCCCCCTGTAGTGGACTGGAGCAATGAAGCCGTGGCGCTGGGTACCTCTTAGTCCAGAGGTGTAAGCTCGCAACTTTTAAAGGAGGAACCACTGTAAATAGTTTGCTGGAAGAATAAGTGCTTCTCTTTGGGGTAGCCATAATCGTGTTTTGCAATTAGGCTCTGCTCTTGAACATGCTGAATCCTACTTCAACTTCAGGACCTTTATTATATCAGGCAACAGAAAGTGCTATTAAGTTGGGGTCTACATCTACATATTACATATAGTCAGTTAAGAACAAATTCTTATTTTCAATGACAGCCTAGTAACAGTGTGTTAACCGCCTGTTCAACAGCAGAACAACAGATTTGTACCTTGTCAGCTCAGAGGTTTGAACTTGCAACCTTCCGGTTACTAGTCCAACGCTCTAACCAGTAGGCTACTCTGCATTGATTTACAGCAACTACTTTTTAATGAGTCTCTACATGTACCTACATGCCACAACAGTAACCCTAACAAAAGCATTGACTGGTTTTGTCTGCAGAAAGTGGATTTTGTTGGGGTATCTGTTAATGGCCATTCGACAACAAGCATTCTGTGGTAAATTCCCGAACATGGTTTTTCTCCTAGCTTCACATTAAAGTTACCTTAAATGGAAGCATACATTTCTTGCTGGAAGAATAAGTGCTTCTCTTTGGGGTAGCCATAACTGTGTTTTGCCACAAGGCTCTGCTCTTGAGTACCGAGAAAGACTACATAAACTGCTTTCATTTGTTACGTTCTTTATTTATAACTAATCACACACTACTTTTTCATATCAACCATCAGCTGACAATGTGGAAGACGACACATCAACCTCAAGCATCTCAGTGGTAAGCTGCCTGATCACATTAGCATGAAGAACAATACTTATTTCACAATAGGTGTGGAAGGGGCTGGGCTGCGAAGGGCACAGCTATCAGATGGTGGCCCCGAATATTTAAAATGAGCACATCCCAGGTTAGAAAATCACTTCAGTCTGACACCTTAGAGGACAACCAACTAAATGAATGGGCTCCAGTAAAGATGGGAATCGTGGAGTAAGAAGTAAGTCGTCTTTACCAGAGCTGTAAGACTGTGGCCTTTTCTCTACCAAACCAGTAAGTAGTCTTTACCAGAGCTGTAAGACTGTGGCCTTTTCTCTACCAAACCAGTAAGTAGTCTTTACCAGAGCTGTAAGACTGTGGCCTTTTCTCTACCAAACCAGTAAGTCGTCTTTACCAGAGCTGTAAGACTGTGGCCTTTTCTCGACCAAACCAGTAAGTAGTCTTTACCAGAGAACTCCAACTGTGGCCTTTTCCCTACCAAACCTGTCACAATGGTACCTGAACACTAGCACTGACTTGTCTATATAATGCAGGAGGTGCTACTTGTTGGGGTAGTTTGACGTGACTTATGCGACATAAAATCACCTGATAGTCAGTATTATCCTGTTTTTGACAAATGAAAGATAACTTCAAACAGAAGCGTTATTTGAATCTACAGCTAATAAGTGCTTGTCTTTGGGGTCGTTTAAACTGTGTTACTTACAGGTCATTTCCATAGCTCTCCAATTTCCAGAACATCCTGAATTCTACTTCAACTTCAGCACCTTTCTTTTATCAGGCACAGGAAGTGATGTTATGTTAGCGTCTAATTCTGCATTGAACTCCAGCAACCACTTTTTAATGAGACTCAATATGTACCTACATGCCACAACAGCAACCCTAACAAAAGCATTGACTGGTTTTGTCTTTGGTAAGTGCTTTTTGTTTTGGTATCTGTTAATGGCCATTCGAGAACAAGCATTCTGTGGTGCTTTCCTGAACATGGTTTTTCTCCTAGCTTCACATAAAAGTTACCTTAAATGGAAGCATACATTTCTTGCTGGAAGAATAAGTGCTTCTCTTTGGGGTAGTCATAACTGTGTTTTGCCACGAGGCTCTGCTCTTGAGTACCAACAAAGACTACATAAATTGCTTTTATGTGTTACGTTCTTTATTTAAAACTAATCACACACTACTTTTTCGTATCAAAAATCAGCTGACAATGTGGAAGACGACACATCAAGCACCTCAGTGGTAAGCTGCCTGATCACATTAGCATGAAGAACAATACTTATATCACAATAGGTGTGGAAGGGGCTGGGCTGTGAAGGGCACAGCTATCAGATGGTGACCCTGAATATTTAAAAGGAGCACATCCCAGGTTAGGAAATCACTTCAGTAGAGGACAACCACCTAAATGAATGGGCTCCAGGAAAGATGGTCATCGTGGAGAAAGGAATAAGTAGAATTTACCAGAGCTCTACGACTGTGGCCTTTTCTCTACCAAACCAGTAAGTAGTCTTTACCAGAGAACTCCAACTGTGGCCTTTTCCCTACCAAACCTGTCACAATGGTACCTGAACACTAGCACTGACTTGTCTATATAATACAGTAAGTGCTACTTGTTGGGGTAGTTTGACGTGACTTATGCGACATAAAATCACCTGATAGTCAGTATTATCCTGTTGTTGACAAATGAAAGAACTTCAAACAGAAGCTTTATTTGAATCCATAGGTAATAAGTGCTTCTCTTTGGGGTAGCCATAACTGTGTTACTTATAGGTCATAGCTCTCCAATTTTCAGAACATCCTGAATTCTACTTCAACTTCAGCACCTTTCTTTTATCATGCCTCAAAGTGCTATTAAGTTGGGGTATGATTCTGCATTGAATTACAGCAACGATTCGACAACAAGCATTCTGTGGTGCATTTTCGGAACATGGTTTTTCTCCTAGCTTCACAATAAAGTTACCTTAAATGGAAGCATACATTTTTGGCTATGAAGAATAAGTGCTTCTCTTTAGGGTAGCCATAACTGTGTTTTGCCACTAGGCTCTGCTCTTGAACATGCTGAATTCTACTTCAACCTTTGCACCTTTATTTTATCAGGCACAGGAAGTGATGTTAAGTTGGAGTATGATTCTGCATTGAATTACAGAAACCACTTTTTAATGAGACTCTACATGTACCTACATGCCACAACAGCAACCCAAACAAAAGCATTGACTGGTTTTATCTGCAGTAAGTGCTTTTTGTTGGGTTATCTGTTAATGGCCATTCGACAACAAGCATTCTGTGGTGCACTTCTGAACATGGTTAATCTCCTAGCTTCACATTAAAGTTACCTTAAATGGAAGCATACATTTCTTGCTGGAAGAATAAGTGCTTCTCTTTAGGTTAGCCATAACTGTGTTTTGCCACTAGGCTCTGCTCTTGAACATGCTGAATTCTACTTCAACTTGAGCACCTTTCTTTTATCACACAACAGAAAGTGCTATTAAGTTGGAGTATGATTCTGAATTGAATTACAGAAACCACTTTTTAATGAGACTCTACATGTACCTACATGCCACAACAGCAACCCAAACAAAAGCATTGACTGGTTTTATCTGCAGTAAGTGCTTTTTATTGAGTTATCTGTTAATGGCGATTCGACAACAAGCATTCTGTGGTGGTTTTCTGAACATGGTTTTTCTCCTAGCTTCACATAAAAGTTACCTTAAATGGAAGCATACATTTCTTGCTGGAAGAATAAGTGCTTCTCTTTGGGGTAGCCATAACTGTTTTGCCACTAGGCTCTGCTCTTGAATACCAAGAAAGACTACATAAACTGCTTTCATGTGTTACCTGCTTTATTTCTCCCTAATCACACACTGCATTTTCATTCAGCATTAATTATTTCTCTATTGAATTACAGCAACTGCTTTTTTATGTGTACCTGCATGTCACAATATCAACCCTAACAAAAGTATTGACCAGTATTGTTTGCAGTAAGTGCTTTTTCTTGGGGTAGCTGTTAATGTCCACCCGACGACAACTATTTTTTTGTTGCTTTTCTCCTTGGAGGACTACCAACTAAATGAATGGGCTCCAGGAAAGATGGGCATCGTGGAGAAAGCAATAAGTCGTATTTACCAGAGCTCTACGACTGTGGCCTTTTCTCGACCAAACCAGTAAGTAGCCGTTACCAGAGAACTCCCAACTGTGGCCTTTTCTCGACCAAACCAGTAAGTAGCCTTTACCAGAGGACTCCAACTGTGGCCTTTTCCCTACCAAACCTGTCACAATGGTACCTGAACACTAGCATTGACTTGTCTATATAATACAGTAAGTGCTACTTGTTGGGGTAGTTTGAAGTGACTTATGCGACATAAAATCACCCGATTGTCAGAAATATGCTTTTTTTTACATTTGAAAGATTACTTCAAACAGAAGCTTTATTTGAATCCATAGCTAATAAGTGCTTCTGTTTGGGGTAGGCATAACTGTATTTTGCCACTAGGCTCTGCTCTTGAACATGCTGAATTCTACTTCAACTTGAGCACCTTGATTTTATCAGGCACAGGAAGTGCTATTAAGTTAGGGTCTGATACTGCATTGAATTACAGGAGCTAAATTTTGATGAGACTTTACATGTACCGACACGTCACAACATCAACCCTAACAAAAGCATTGACTGGTTTTGTCTGCAGTAAGTGCTTTTTGTTTGGGTATCTGTTAATGGCCATTCGACAACAAGCATTCTGTGGTGCACTTTGAACATGGTTAATCTCCTAGCTTCACATTAAAGTTACCTTAAATGGAAGCATACATTTCTTGCTGGAGAATAAGTGCTTCTCTTTAGGGTAGCCATAACTGTGTTTTGCCACTAGGCTCTGCTCTTGAACATGCTGAATTCTACTTCAACCTTTGCACCTTTCTTTTATCACACAACAGAAAGTGATGTTAAGTTGGAGTATGATTCTGCATTGAATTACAGAAACCACTTTTTAATGAGACTCTACATGTACCTACCTACATGCCACAACAGCAACCCAAACAAAAGCATTGACTGGTTTTATCTGCAGTAAGTGCTTTTGTTGGGTTATCTGTTAATGGCCATTCGACAACAAGCATTCTGTGGTGCACTTCTGAACATGGTTAATCTCCTAGCTTCACATAAAAGTTACCTTAAATGGAAGCATACATTTCTTGCTGGAGGAATAAGTGCTTCTCTTTAGGGTAGCCATAACTGTGTTTTGCCACTAGGCTCTGCTCTTGAACATGCTGAATTCTACTTCAACCTTTGCACCTTTATCTTATCAGGCACAGGAAGTGATGTTAAGTTGGAGTATGATTCTGCATTGAATTACAGAAAACACTTTTTAATGAGACTCTACATGTACCTACATGCCACAACAGCAACCCAAACAAAAGCATTGACTGGTTTTATCTGCAGTAAGTGCTTTTTGTTGGGTTATCTGTTAATGGCCATTCGACAACAAGCATTCTGTGGTGGTTTTCTGAACATGGTTAATCTCCTAGCTTCATATTAAAGTTACCTTAAATGGAAGCATACATTTCTTGCTGGAAGAATAAGTGCTTCTCTTTGGGGTAGCCATAACTGTTTTGCCACTAGGCTCTGCTCTTGAATACCAAGAAAGACTACATAAACTGCTTTCATGTGTTACGTGCTTTATTTCTCCCTAATCACACACTGCATTTTCATTCAGCATTAATTATTTCTCTATTGAATTACAGCAACTGCTTTTTTATGTGTACCTGCATGTCACAATATCAACCCAAACAAAAGTATTGACCAGTATTGTTTGCAGTAAGTGCTTTTTCTTGGGGTAGCTGTTAATGTCCACCCGACGACAACTATTTTTTTGTTGCTTTTCTCCTTGGAGGACTACCAACTAAATGAATGGGCTCCAGGAAAGATGGGCATCGTGGAGAAAGCAATAAGTCGTATTTACCAGAGCTCTACGACTGTGGCCTTTTCTCGACCAAACCAGTAAGTAGTCTTTACCAGAGAACTCCCAACTGTGGCCTTTTCTCGACCAAACCAGTAAGTAGCCTTTACCAGAGGACTCCAACTGTGGCCTTTTCCCTACCAAACCTGTCACAATGGTACCTGAACACTAGCATTGACTTGTCTATATAATACAGTAAGTGCTACTTGTTGGGGTAGTTTGAAGTGACTTATGCGACATAAAATCACCCGATTGTCAGAAATATGCTTTTTTTTACATTTGAAAGATTACTTCAAACAGAAGCTTTATTTGAATCCATAGCTAATAAGTGCTTCTCTTTGGGGTAGCCATAACTGTGTTTTGCCACTAGGCTCTGCTCTTGAACATGCTGAATTCTACTTCAATCTTTGCACCTTTATTTTATCAGGCACAGGAAGTGATATTAAGTTGGGTATGATTCTGCATTGAATTACAGAAACCACTTTTTAATGAGACTCTACATGTACCTACATGCCACAATATCAACCCTAACAAAAGCATTGACTGGTTTTATCTGCAGTAAGTGCTTTTTGTTGGGTTATCTGTTAATGGCCATTCGACAACAAGCATTCTGTGGTGCACTTCTGAACATGGTTAATCTCCTAGCTTCACATTAAAGTTACCTTAAATGGAAGCATACATTTCTTGCTGGAGGAATAAGTGCTTCTCTTTAGGGTAGCCATAACTGTGTTTTGCCACTAGGCTCTGCTCTTGAACATGCTGAATTCTACTTCAACCTTTGCACCTTTATTTTATCAGGCACAGGAAGTGCTGTTAAGTTGGAGTATGATTCTGCATTGAATTACAGAAACCACTTTTAATGAGACTCTACATGTACCTACATGCCACAACAGCAACCCAAACAAAAGCATTGACTGGTTTTATCTGCAGTAAGTGCTTTTTATTGGGTTATCTGTTAATGGCGATTCAACAACAAGCATTCTGTGGTGGTTTTCTGAACATGGTTTTTCTCCTAGCTTCACATAAAAGTTACCTTAAATGGAAGCATACATTTCTTGCTGGAAGAATAAGTGCTTCTCTTTGGGGTAGCCATAACTGTTTTGCCACTAGGCTCTGCTCTTGAATACCAAGAAAGACTACATAAACTGCTTTCATGTGTTACGTGCTTTATTTCTCCCTAATCACACACTGCATTTTCATTCAGCATTAATTATTTCTCTATTGAATTACAGCAACTGCTTTTTTATGTGTACCTGCATGTCACAATATCAACCCTAACAAAAGTATTGACCAGTATTGTTTGCAGTAAGTGCTTTTTCTTGGGGTAGCTGTTAATGTCCACCCGACGACAACTATTTTTTTGTTGCTTTTCTCCTTGGAGGACTACCAACTAAATGAATGGGCTCCAGGAAAGATGGGCATCGTGGAGAAAGCAATAAGTCGTATTTACCAGAGCTCTACGACTGTGGCCTTTTCTCGACCAAACCAGTAAGTAGTCTTTACCAGAGAACTCCCAACTGTGGCCTTTTCTCGACCAAACCAGTAAGTAGCCTTTACCAGAGGACTCCAACTGTGGCCTTTTCCCTACCAAACCTGTCACAATGGTACCTGAACACTAGCATTGACTTGTCTATATAATACAGTAAGTGCTACTTGTTGGGGTAGTTTGAAGTGACTTATGCGAGATAAAATCACCCGATTGTCAGAAATATGCTTTTTTTTACATTTGAAAGATTACTTCAAACAGAAGCTTTATTTGAATCCATAGCTAATAAGTGCTTCTGTTTGGGGTAGGCATAACTGTATTTTGCCACTAGGCTCTGCTCTTGAACATGCTGAATTCTACTTCAACTTGAGCACCTTGATTTTATCAGGCACAGGAAGTGCTATTAAGTTAGGGTCTGATACTGCATTGAATTACAGGAGCTAAATTTTGATGAGACTTTACATGTACCGACACGTCACAACATCAACCCTAACAAAAGCATTGACTGGTTTTGTCTGCAGTAAGTGCTTTTTGTTTGGGTATCTGTTAATGGCCATTCGACAACAAGCATTCTGTGGTGCACTTCTGAACATGGTTAATCTCCTAGCTTCACATTAAAGTTACCTTAAATGGAAGCATACATTTCTTGCTGGAGGAATAAGTGCTTCTCTTTAGGGTAGCCATAACTGTGTTTTGCCACTAGGCTCTGCTCTTGAACATGCTGAATTCTACTTCAACCTTTGCACCTTTATTTTATCAGGCACAGTAAGTGATGTTAAGTTGGAGTATGATTCTGCATTGAATTACAGAAACCACTTTTTAATGAGACTACATGTACCTACATGCCACAACAGCAACCCAAACAAAAGCATTGACTGGTTTTATCTGCAGTAAGTGCTTTTTGTTGGGTTATCTGTTAATGGCCATTCGACAACAAGCATTCTGTGGTGCACTTCTGAACATGGTTAATCTCCTAGCTTCACATAAAAGTTACCTTAAATGGAAGCATACATTTCTTGCTGGAGGAATAAGTGCTTCTCTTTAGGGTAGCCATAACTGTGTTTTGCCACTAGGCTCTGCTCTTGAACATGCTGAATTCTACCTCAATCTTTGCACCTTTATCTTATCAGGCACAGGAAGTGATGTTAAGTTGGAGTATGATTCTGCATTGAATTACAGAAACCACTTTTTAATGAGACTCTACATGTACCTACATGCCACAACATCAACCCAAACAAAAGCATTGACTGGTTTTATCTGCAGTAAGTGCTTTTTGTTGGGTTATCTGTTAATGGCCATTCGACAACAAGCATTCTGTGGTGGTTTTCTGAACATGGTTAATCTCCTAGCTTCACATTAAAGTTACCTTAAATGGAAGCATACATTTCTTGCTGGAGGAATAAGTGCTTCTCTTTAGGGTAGCCATAACTGTGTTTTGCCACTAGGCTCTGTTCTTGAACATGCTGAATTCTACTTCAACTTGAGCACCTTTCTTTTATCACACAACAGAAAGTGCTATTAAGTTGGAGTATGATTCTGCATTGAATTACAGAAAACACTTTTTAATGAGACTCTACATGTACCTACATGCCACAACAGCAACCCAAACAAAAGCATTGACTGGTTTTATCTGCAGTAAGTGCTTTTTATTGAGTTATCTGTTAATGGCGATTCGACAACAAGCATTCTGTGGTGGTTTTCTGAACATGGTTTTTCTCCTAGCTTCACATAAAAGTTACCTTAAATGGAAGCATACATTTCTTGCTGGAAGAATAAGTGCTTCTCTTTGGGGTAGCCATAACTGTTTTGCCACTAGGCTCTGCTCTTGAATACCAAGAAAGACTACATAAACTGCTTTCATGTGTTACGTGCTTTATTTCTCCCTAATCACACACTGCATTTTCATTCAGCATTAATTATTTCTCTATTGAATTACAGCAACTGCTTTTTTATGTGTACCTGCATGTCACAATATCAACCCAAACAAAAGTATTGACCAGTATTGTTTGCAGTAAGTGCTTTTTCTTGGGGTAGCTGTTAATGTCCACCCGACGACAACTATTTTTTTGTTGCTTTTCTCCTTGGAGGACTACCAACTAAATGAATGGGCTCCAGGAAAGATGGGCATCGTGGAGAAAGCAATAAGTCGTATTTACCAGAGCTCTACGACTGTGGCCTTTTCTCGACCAAACCAGTAAGTAGTCTTTACCAGAGAACTCCCAACTGTGGCCTTTTCTCGACCAAACCAGTAAGTAGCCTTTACCAGAGGACTCCAACTGTGGCCTTTTCCCTACCAAACCTGTCACAATGGTACCTGAACACTAGCATTGACTTGTCTATATAATACAGTAAGTGCTACTTGTTGGGGTAGTTTGAAGTGACTTATGCGACATAAAATCACCCGATTGTCAGAAATATGCTTTTTTTTACATTTGAAAGATTACTTCAAACAGAAGCTTTATTTGAATCCATAGCTAATAAGTGCTTCTGTTTGGGGTAGGCATAACTGTATTTTGCCACTAGGCTCTGCTCTTGAACATGCTGAATTCTACTGCTTTCAACTTGAGCACCTTTTTTATCAGGCTAACAGGAAGTGCTATTCAGTTCAGGGTAATGATTCTGCATTGAATTACAGGAGCTAAATTTTGATTTTTACATGTACCTGCATGTCACAATATCAACCCTAACAAAAGCATTGACTGGTTTTATCTGCAGTAAGTGCTTTTTGTTGGGTTATCTGTTAATGGCCATTCGACAACAAGCATTCTGTGGTGCACTTCTGAACATGGTTAATCTCCTAGCTTCACATTAAAGTTACCTTAAATGGAAGCATACATTTCTTGCTGGAGGAATAAGTGCTTCTCTTTAGGGTAGCCATAACTGTGTTTTGCCACTAGGCTCTGCTCTTGAACATGCTGAATTCTACTTCAACCTTTGCACCTTTATCTTATCAGGCACAGGAAGTGATGTTAAGTTGGAGTATGATTCTGCATTGAATTACAGAAAACACTTTTTAATGAGACTCTACATGTACCTACATGCCACAACAGCAACCCAAACAAAAGCATTGACTGGTTTTATCTGCAGTAAGTGCTTTTTATTGGGTTATCTGTTAATGGCGATTCAACAACAAGCATTCTGTGGTGGTTTTCTGAACATGGTTTTTCTCCTAGCTTCACATAAAAGTTACCTTAAATGGAAGCATACATTTCTTGCTGGAAGAATAAGTGCTTCTCTTTGGGGTAGCCATAACTGTTTTGCCACTAGGCTCTGCTCTTGAATACCAAGAAAGACTACATAAACTGCTTTCATGTGTTACGTGCTTTATTTCTCCCTAATCACACACTGCATTTTCATTCAGCATTAATTATTTCTCTATTGAATTACAGCAACTGCTTTTTTATGTGTACCTGCATGTCACAATATCAACCCAAACAAAAGTATTGACCAGTATTGTTTGCAGTAAGTGCTTTTTCTTGGGGTAGCTGTTAATGTCCACCCGACGACAACTATTTTTTTGTTGCTTTTCTCCTTGGAGGACTACCAACTAAATGAATGGGCTCCAGGAAAGATGGGCATCGTGGAGAAAGCAATAAGTCGTATTTACCAGAGCTCTACGACTGTGGCCTTTTCTCGACCAAACCAGTAAGTAGTCTTTACCAGAGAACTCCCAACTGTGGCCTTTTCTCGACCAAACCAGTAAGTAGCCTTTACCAGAGGACTCCAACTGTGGCCTTTTCCTACCAAACCTGTCACAATGGTACCTGAACACTAGCATTGACTTGTCTATATAATACAGTAAGTGCTACTTGTTGGGGTAGTTTGAAGTGACTTATGCGACATAAAATCACCCGATTGTCAGAAATATGCTTTTTTACATTTGAAAGATTACTTCAAACAGAAGCTTTATTTGAATCCATAGCTAATAAGTGCTTCTCTTTGGGGTAGCCATAACTGTTTTGCCACTAGGCTCTGCTCTTGAATACCAAGAAAGACTACATAAACTGCTTTCATGTGTTACGTGCTTTATTTCTCCCTAATCACACACTGCATTTTCATTCAGCATTAATTATTTCTCATTGAATTACAGGCAACTGCTTTTTTATGTGTACCTGCATGTCACAATATCAACCCTAACAAAAGCATTGACTGGTTTTATCTGCAGTAAGTGCTTTTTGTTGGGTTATCTGTTAATGGCCATTCGACAACAAGCATTCTGTGGTGCACTTCTGAACATGGTTAATCTCCTAGCTTCACATAAAGTTACCTTAAATGGAAGCATACATTTCTTGCTGGAAGAATAAGTGCTTCTCTTTAGGGTAGCCATAACTGTGTTTTGCCACTAGGCTCTGCTCTTGAACATGCTGAATTCTACTTCAACCTTTGCACCTTTATTTTATCAGGCACAGGAAGTGATGTTAAGTTGGAGTATGATTCTGCATTGAATTACAGAAACCACTTTTTAATGAGACTCTACATGTACCTACATGCCACAACAGCAACCCAAACAAAAGCATTGACTGGTTTTATCTGCAGTAAGTGCTTTTTGTTGGGTTATCTGTTAATGGCCATTCGACAACAAGCATTCTGTGGTGCACTTCTGAACATGGTTAATCTCCTAGCTTCACATTAAAGTTACCTTAAATGGAAGCATACATTTCTTGCTGGAGGAATAAGTGCTTCTCTTTAGGGTAGCCATAACTGTGTTTTGCCACTAGGCTCTGCTCTTGAACATGCTGAATTCTACTTCAACCTTTGCACCTTTATCTTATCAGGCACAGGAAGTGATGTTAAGTTGGAGTATGATTCTGCATTGAATTACAGAAAACACTTTTTAATGAGACTCTACATGTACCTACATGCCACAACAGCAACCCAAACAAAAGCATTGACTGGTTTTATCTGCAGTAAGTGCTTTTTGTTGGGTTATCTGTTCATGGCGATTCAACAACAAGCATTCTGTGGTGGTTTTCTGAACATGGTTTTTCTCCTAGCTTCACATAAAAGTTACCTTAAATGGAAGCATACATTTCTTGCTGGAAGAATAAGTGCTTCTCTTTGGGGTAGCCATAACTGTTTTGCCACTAGGCTCTGCTCTTGAATACCAAGAAAGACTACATAAACTGCTTTCATGTGTTACGTGCTTTATTTCTCCCTAATCACACACTGCATTTTCATTCAGCATTAATTATTTCTCTATTGAATTACAGCAACTGCTTTTTTATGTGTACCTGCATGTCACAATATCAACCCTAACAAAAGTATTGACCAGTATTGTTTGCAGTAAGTGCTTTTTCTTGGGGTAGCTGTTAATGTCCACCCGACGACAACTATTTTTTTGTTGCTTTTCTCCTTGGAGGACTACCAACTAAATGAATGGGCTCCAGGAAAGATGGGCATCGTGGAGAAAGCAATAAGTCGTATTTACCAGAGCTCTACGACTGTGGCCTTTTCTCGACCAAACCAGTAAGTAGTCTTTACCAGAGAACTCCCAACTGTGGCCTTTTCTCGACCAAACCAGTAAGTAGCCTTTACCAGAGGACTCCAACTGTGGCCTTTTCCCTACCAAACCTGTCACAATGGTACCTGAACACTAGCATTGACTTGTCTATATAATACAGTAAGTGCTACTTGTTGGGGTAGTTTGAAGTGACTTATGCGACATAAAAATCACCCGATTGTCAGAAATATGCTTTTTTTTACACTTGAAAGATTACTTCAAACAGAAGCTTTATTTGAATCCATAGCTAATAAGTGCTTCTGTTTGGGGTAGGCATAACTGTATTTTGCCACTAGGCTCTGCTCTTGAACATGCTGAATTCTACTTCAACTTGAGCACCTTGATTTTATCAGGCACAGGAAGTGCTATTAAGTTAGGGTCTGATACTGCATTGAATTACAGGAGCTAAATTTTGATGAGACTTTACATGTACCGACACGTCACAACATCAACCCTAACAAAAGCATTGACTGGTTTTGTCTGCAGTAAGTGCTTTTTGTTTGGGTATCTGTTAATGGCCATTCGACAACAAGCATTCTGTGGTGCACTTCTGAACATTGTTAATCTCCTAGCTTCACATTAAAGTTACCTTAAATGGAAGCATACATTTCTTGCTGGAAGAATAAGTGCTTCTCTTTAGGGTAGCCATAACTGTGTTTTGCCACTAGGCTCTGCTCTTGAACATGCTGAATTCTACTTCAACTTGAGCACCTTTCTTTTATCACACAACAGAAAGTGCTATTAAGTTGGAGTATGATTCTGCATTGAATTACAGAAACCACTTTTTAATGAGACTCTACATGTACCTACCTACATGCCACAACAGCAACCCAAACAAAAGCATTGACTGGTTTTATCTGCAGTAAGTGCTTTTTGTTGGGTTATCTGTTAATGGCCATTCGACAACAAGCATTCTGTGGTGCACTTCTGAACATGGTTAATCTCCTAGCTTCACATAAAAGTTACCTTAAATGGAAGCATACATTTCTTGCTGGAGGAATAAGTGCTTCTCTTTAGGGTAGCCATAACTGTGTTTTGCCACTAGGCTCTGCTCTTGAACATGCTGAATTCTACTTCAACCTTTGCACCTTTATCTTATCAGGCACAGGAAGTGATGTTAAGTTGGAGTATGATTCTGCATTGAATTACAGAAAACACTTTTTAATGAGACTCTACATGTACCTACATGCCACAACAGCAACCCAAACAAAAGCATTGACTGGTTTTATCTGCAGTAAGTGCTTTTTGTTGGGTTATCTGTTCATGGCGATTCAACAACAAGCATTCTGTGGTGGTTTTCTGAACATGGTTTTTCTCCTAGCTTCACATAAAAGTTACCTTAAATGGAAGCATACATTTCTTGCTGGAAGAATAAGTGCTTCTCTTTGGGGTAGCCATAACTGTTTTGCCACTAGGCTCTGCTCTTGAATACCAAGAAAGACTACATAAACTGCTTTCATGTGTTACGTGCTTTATTTCTCCCTAATCACACACTGCATTTTCATTCAGCATTAATTATTTCTCTATTGAATTACAGCAACTGCTTTTTTATGTGTACCTGCATGTCACAATATCAACCCAAACAAAAGTATTGACCAGTATTGTTTGCAGTAAGTGCTTTTTCTTGGGGTAGCTGTTAATGTCCACCCGACGACAACTATTTTTTTGTTGCTTTTCTCCTTGGAGGACTACCAACTAAATGAATGGGCTCCAGGAAAGATGGGCATCGTGGAGAAAGCAATAAGTCGTATTTACCAGAGCTCTACGACTGTGGCCTTTTCTCGACCAAACCAGTAAGTAGTCTTTACCAGAGAACTCCCAACTGTGGCCTTTTCTCGACCAAACCAGTAAGTAGCCTTTACCAGAGGACTCCAACTGTGGCCTTTTCCCTACCAAACCTGTCACAATGGTACCTGAACACTAGCATTGACTTGTCTATATAATACAGTAAGTGCTACTTGTTGGGGTAGTTTGAAGTGACTTATGCGACATAAAATCCCCCGATTGTCAGAAATATGCTTTTTTTTACATTTGAAAGATTACTTCAAACAGAAGCTTTATTTGAATCCATAGCTAATAAGTGCTTCTCTTTGGGGTAGCCATAACTGTTTTGCCACTAGGCTCTGCTCTTGAATACCAAGAAAGACTACATAAACTGCTTTCATGTGTTACGTGCTTTATTTCTCCCTAATCACACACTGCATTTTCATTCAGCATTAATTATTTCTCTATTGAATTACGGCAACTGCTTTTTTATGTGTACCTGCATGTCACAATATCAACCCTAACAAAAGCATTGACTGGTTTTATCTGCAGTAAGTGCTTTTTGTTGGGTTATCTGTTAATGGTGATTCGACAACAAGCATTCTGTGGTGGTTTTCGGAACATGGTTTTTCTCCTAGCTTCACAATAAAGTTACCTTAAATGGAAGCATACATTTCTTACTGGAAGAATAAGTGCTTCTCTTTAGGGTAGCCATAACTGTGTTTTGCCACTAGGCTCTGCTCTTGAACATGCTGAATTCTACTTCAACCTTTGCACCTTTATTTTATCAGGCACAGGAAGTGATGTTAAGTTGGAGTATGATTCTGCATTGAATTACAGAAACCACTTTTTAATGAGACTCTACATGTACCTACCTACATGCCACAACAGCAACCCAAACAAAAGCATTGACTGGTTTTATCTGCAGTAAGTGCTTTTTGTTGGGTTATCTGTTAATGGCCATTCGACAACAAGCATTCTGTGGTGCACTTCTGAACATGGTTAATCTCCTAGCTTCACATAAAAGTTACCTTAAATGGAAGCATACATTTCTTGCTGGAGGAATAAGTGCTTCTCTTTAGGGTAGCCATAACTGTGTTTTGCCACTAGGCTCTGCTCTTGAACATGCTGAATTCTACTTCAACCTTTGCACCTTTATCTTATCAGGCACAGGAAGTGATGTTAAGTTGGAGTATGATTCTGCATTGAATTACAGAAAACACTTTTTAATGAGACTCTACATGTACCTACATGCCACAACAGCAACCCAAACAAAAGCATTGACTGGTTTTATCTGCAGTAAGTGCTTTTTGTTGGGTTATCTGTTCATGGCGATTCAACAACAAGCATTCTGTGGTGGTTTTCTGAACATGGTTTTCTCCTAGCTTCACATAAAAGTTACCTTAAATGGAAGCATACATTTCTTGCTGGAAGAATAAGTGCTTCTCTTTGGGGTAGCCATAACTGTTTTGCCACTAGGCTCTGCTCTTGAATACCAAGAAAGACTACATAAACTGCTTTCATGTGTTACGTGCTTTATTTCTCCCTAATCACACACTGCATTTTCATTCAGCATTAATTATTTCTCTATTGAATTACAGCAACTGCTTTTTTATGTGTACCTGCATGTCACAATATCAACCCAAACAAAAGTATTGACCAGTATTGTTTGCAGTAAGTGCTTTTTCTTGGGGTAGCTGTTAATGTCCACCCGACGACAACTATTTTTTTGTTGCTTTTCTCCTTGGAGGACTACCAACTAAATGAATGGGCTCCAGGAAAGATGGGCATCGTGGAGAAAGCAATAAGTCGTATTTACCAGAGCTCTACGACTGTGGCCTTTTCTCGACCAAACCAGTAAGTAGTCTTTACCAGAGAACTCCCAACTGTGGCCTTTTCTCGACCAAACCAGTAAGTAGCCTTTACCAGAGGACTCCAACTGTGGCCTTTTCCCTACCAAACCTGTCACAATGGTACCTGAACACTAGCATTGACTTGTCTATATAATACAGTAAGTGCTACTTGTTGGGGTAGTTTGAAGTGACTTATGCGACATAAAATCACCCGATTGTCAGAAATATGCTTTTTTTTACATTTGAAAGATTACTTCAAACAGAAGCTTTATTTGAATCCATAGCTAATAAGTGCTTCTCTTTGGGGTAGCCGTAACTGTTTTGCCACTAGGCTCTGCTCTTGAATACCAAGAAAGACTACATAAACTGCTTTCATGTGTTACGTGCTTTATTTCTCCCTAATCACACACTGCATTTTCATTCAGCATTAATTATTTCTCTATTGAATTACGGCAACTGCTTTTTTATGTGTACCTGCATGTCACAATATCAACCCTAACAAAAGCATTGACTGGTTTTATCTGCAGTAAGTGCTTTTTGTTGGGTTATCTGTTAATGGCCATTCGACAACAAGCATTCTGTGGTGCACTTCTGAACATGGTTAATCTCCTAGCTTCACATTAAAGTTACCTTAAATGGAAGCATACATTTCTTGCTGGAAGAATAAGTGCTTCTCTTTAGGGTAGCCATAACTGTGTTTTGCCACTAGGCTCTGCTCTTGAACATGCTGAATTCTACTTCAACTTTGCACCTTTATTTTATCAGGCACAGAAAGTGATGTTAAGTTGGAGTATGATTCTGCATTGAATTACAGAAACCACTTTTTAATGAGACTCTACATGTACCTACCTACATGCCACAACAGCAACCCAAACAAAAGCATTGACTGGTTTTATCTGCAGTAAGTGCTTTTTGTTGGGTTATCTGTTAATGGCCATTCGACAACAAGCATTCTGTGGTGCACTTCTGAACATGGTTAATCTCCTAGCTTCACATAAAAGTTACCTTAAATGGAAGCATACATTTCTTGCTGGAGGAATAAGTGCTTCTCTTTAGGGTAGCCATAACTGTGTTTTGCCACTAGGCTCTGCTCTTGAACATGCTGAATTCTACTTCAACTTTTGCACCTTTATTTTATCACACAACAGAAAGTGCTATTAAGTTGGAGTATGATTCTGCATTGAATTACAGAAAACACTTTTTAATGAGACTCTACATGTACCTACATGCCACAACAGCAACCCAAACAAAAGCATTGACTGGTTTTATCTGCAGTAAGTGCTTTTTGTTGGGTTATCTGTTCATGGCGATTCAACAACAAGCATTCTGTGGTGGTTTTCTGAACATGGTTTTTCTCCTAGCTTCACATAAAAGTTACCTTAAATGGAAGCATACATTTCTTGCTGGAAGAATAAGTGCTTCTCTTTGGGGTAGCCATAACTGTTTTGCCACTAGGCTCTGCTCTTGAATACCAAGAAAGACTACATAAACTGCTTTCATGTGTTACGTGCTTTATTTCTCCCTAATCACACACTGCATTTTCATTCAGCATTAATTATTTCTCTATTGAATTACAGCAACTGCTTTTTATGTGTACCTGCATGTCACAATATCAACCCAAACAAAAGTATTGACCAGTATTGTTTGCAGTAAGTGCTTTTTCTTGGGGTAGCTGTTAATGTCCACCCGACGACAACTATTTTTTTGTTGCTTTTCTCCTTGGAGGACTACCAACTAAATGAATGGGCTCCAGGAAAGATGGGCATCGTGGAGAAAGCAATAAGTCGTATTTACCAGAGCTCTACGACTGTGGCCTTTTCTCGACCAAACCAGTAAGTAGTCTTTACCAGAGAACTCCCAACTGTGGCCTTTTCTCGACCAAACCAGTAAGTAGCCTTTACCAGAGGACTCCAACTGTGGCCTTTTCCCTACCAAACCTGTCACAATGGTACCTGAACACTAGCATTGACTTGTCTATATAATACAGTAAGTGCTACTTGTTGGGGTAGTTTGAAGTGACTTATGCGTTATAAAATCACCCGATTGTCAGAAATATGCATTTTTTACATTTGAAAGATTACTTCAAACAGAAGCTTTATTTGAATCCATAGCTAATAAGTGCTTCTCTTTGGGGTAGCCATAACTGTGTTTTGCCACTAGGCTCTGCTCTTGAACATGCTGAATTCTACTTGCACCTTTATTTTATCAGGCACTTTCATTGGAGTATGATTCTGCATTGAATTACAGTGCTTTTAATGAGATTTCTTTAATCACACAACTTTTATTCAGTAAATTATTTCTGGGTTATTGAATGAGAAACCACTTTTTACTCCATGCATGTCACAACAGCAACCCAAACAAAAGCATTGACTGGTTTTATCTGCAGTAAGTGCTTTTTATTGGGTTATCTGTTAATGGCCATTCGACAACAAGCATTCTGTGGTGCACTTCTGAACATGGTTAATCTCCTAGCTTCACATTAAAGTTACCTTAAATGGAAGCATACATTTCTTGCTGGAGGAATAAGTGCTTCTCTTTAGGGTAGCCATAACTGTGTTTTGCCACTAGGCTCTGCTCTTGAACATGCTGAATTCTACTTCAACCTTTGCACCTTTATTTTATCAGGCACAGGAAGTGATGTTAAGTTGGAGTATGATTCTGCATTGAATTACAGAAACCACTTTTTAATGAGACTCTACATGTACCTACATGCCACAACAGCAACCCAAACAAAAGCATTGACTGGTTTTATCTGCAGTAAGTGCTTTTTGTTGGGTTATCTGTTAATGGCCATTCGACAACAAGCATTCTGTGGTGCACTTCTGAACATGGTTAATCTCCTAGCTTCACATAAAAGTTACCTTAAATGGAAGCATACATTTCTTGCTGGAGGAATAAGTGCTTCTCTTTAGGGTAGCCATAACTGTGTTTTGCCACTAGGCTCTGCTCTTGAACATGCTGAATTCTACTTCAACTTGAGCACCTTTCTTTTATCACACAACAGAAAGTGCTATTAAGTTGGAGTATGATTCTGCATTGAATTACAGAAACCACTTTTTAATGAGACTCTACATGTACCTACATGCCACAACAGCAACCCAAACAAAAGCATTGACTGGTTTTATCTGCAGTAAGTGCTTTTTGTTGGGTTATCTGTTAATGGCGATTCAACAACAAGCATTCTGTGGTGCACTTCTGAACATGGTTAATCTCCTAGCTTCACATTAAAGTTACCTTAAATGGAAGCATACATTTCTTGCTGGAAGAATAAGTGCTTCTCTTTGGGGTAGCCATAACTGTTTTGCCACTAGGCTCTGCTCTTGAATACCAAGAAAGACTACATAAACTGCTTTCATGTGTTACGTGCTTTATTTCTCCCTAATCACACACTGCATTTTCATTCAGCATTAATTATTTCTCTATTGAATTACAGCAACTGCTTTTTTATGTGTACCTGCATGTCACAATATCAACCCTAACAAAAGTATTGACCAGTATTGTTTGCAGTAAGTGCTTTTTCTTGGGGTAGCTGTTAATGTCCACCCGACGACAACTATTTTTTTGTTGCTTTTCTCCTTGGAGGACTACCAACTAAATGAATGGGCTCCAGGAAAGATGGGCATCGTGGAGAAAGCAATAAGTCGTATTTACCAGAGCTCTACGACTGTGGCCTTTTCTCGACCAAACCAGTAAGTAGTCTTTACCAGAGAACTCCCAACTGTGGCCTTTTCTCGACCAAACCAGTAAGTAGCCGTTACCAGAGAACTCCCAACTGTGGCCTTTTCCCTACCAAACCTGTCACAATGGTACCTGAACACTAGCATTGACTTGTCTATATAATACAGTAAGTGCTACTTGTTGGGGTAGTTTGAAGTGACTTATGCGACATAAAATCACCCGATTGTCAGAAATATGCTTTTTTTTACACTTGAAAGATTACTTCAAACAGAAGCTTTATTTGAATCCATAGCTAATAAGTGCTTCTGTTTGGGGTAGCCATAACTGTATTTTGCCACTAGGCTCTGCTCTTGAATACCAAGAAAGACTACATAAACTGCTTTCATGTGTTACGTGCTTTATTTCTCCCTAATCACACACTGCATTTTCATTCAGCATTAATTATTTCTCTATTGAATTACGGCAACTGCTTTTTTATGTGTACCTGCATGTCACAATATCAACCCTAACAAAAGCATTGACTGGTTTTATCTGCAGTAAGTGCTTTTTGTTGGGTTATCTGTTAATGGTGATTCGACAACAAGCATTCTGTGGTGGTTTTCGGAACATGGTTTTTCTCCTAGCTTCACAATAAAGTTACCTTAAATGGAAGCATACATTTCTTACTGGAAGAATAAGTGCTTCTCTTTAGGGTAGCCATAACTGTGTTTTGCCACTAGGCTCTGCTCTTGAACATGCTGAATTCTACTTCAACCTTTGCACCTTTATTTTATCAGGCACAGGAAGTGATGTTAAGTTGGAGTATGATTCTGCATTGAATTACAGAAACCACTTTTTAATGAGACTCTACATGTACCTACATGCCACAACAGCAACCCAAACAAAAGCATTGACTGGTTTTATCTGCAGTAAGTGCTTTTTGTTGGGTTATCTGTTAATGGCCATTCGACAACAAGCATTCTGTGGTGCACTTCTGAACATGGTTAATCTCCTAGCTTCACATAAAAGTTACCTTAAATGGAAGCATACATTTCTTGCTGGAGGAATAAGTGCTTCTCTTTAGGGTAGCCATAACTGTGTTTTGCCACTAGGCTCTGCTCTTGAACATGCTGAATTCTACTTCAACTTGAGCACCTTTCTTTTATCACACAACAGAAAGTGCTATTAAGTTGGAGTATGATTCTGCATTGAATTACAGAAAACACTTTTTAATGAGACTACATGTACCTACATGCCACAACAGCAACCCAAACAAAAGCATTGACTGGTTTTATCTGCAGTAAGTGCATTTTTTTTGGCACCTTTATCTTATCTGCTTTTTATTGGGTTATGTTAATGAGCGATTCAACAACAAGCATTCTGTGGTGGTTTTCTGAACATGGTTAATCTCCTAGCTTCACATAAAAGTTACCTTAAATGGAAGCATACATTTCTTGCTGGAAGAATAAGTGCTTCTCTTTGGGGTAGCCATAACTGTTTTGCCACTAGGCTCTGCTCTTGAATACCAAGAAAGACTACATAAACTGCTTTCATGTGTTACGTGCTTTATTTCTCCCTAATCACACACTGGCATTTTCATTCAGCATTAATTATTTCTCTATTGAAATACAGCAACTGCTTTTTTATGTGTACCTGCATGTCACAATATCAACCCTAACAAAAGTATTGACCAGTATTGTTTGCAGTAAGTGCTTTTTCTTGGGGTAGCTGTTAATGTCCACCCGACGACAACTATTTTTTTGTTGCTTTTCTCCTTGGAGGACTACCAACTAAATGAATGGGCTCCAGGAAAGATGGGCATCGTGGAGAAAGCAATAAGTCGTATTTACCAGAGCTCTACGACTCTGGCCTTTTCTCGACCAAACCAGTAAGTAGCCTTTACCAGAGGACTCCAACTGTGGCCTTTTCCCTACCAAACCTGTCACAATGGTACCTGAACACTAGCATTGACTTGTCTATATAATACAGTAAGTGCTACTTGTTGGGGTAGTTTGAAGTGACTTATGCGACATATAATCACCCGATTGTCAGAATTATGCTTTTTTTGACATTTGAAAGATTACTTCAAACAGAAGCTTTATTTGAATCCATAGCTAATAAGTGCTTCTCTTTAGGGTAGCCATAACTGTGTTTTGCCACTAGGCTCTGCTCTTGAACATGCTGAATTCTACTTCAACCTTTGCACCTTTATTTTATCAGGCACAGGAAGTGATGTTAAGTTGGAGTATGATTCTGCATTGAATTACAGGAACCACTTTTTAATGAGACTACATGTACCTACATGCCACAACAGCAACCCAAACAAAAGCATTGACTGGTTTTATCTGCAGTAAGTGCTTTTTGTTGGGTTATCTGTTAATGGCCATTCGACAACAAGCATTCTGTGGTGCACTTCTGAACATGGTTAATCTCCTAGCTTCACATTAAAGTTACCTTAAATGGAAGCATACATTTCTTGCTGGAAGGAATAAGTGCTTCTCTTTAGGGTAGCCATAACTGTGTTTTGCCACTAGGCTCTGCTCTTGAACATGCTGAATTCTACTTCAACCTTGGTGCACCTTTATTTTAGTGCTTCTCTTTGGGGTAGCCATAACTGTGTTTTGCCACTAGGCTCTGCTCTTGAACATGCTGAATTCTACTTCAACTTGAGCACCTTTCTTTTATCACACAACAGAAAGTGCTATTAAGTTGGAGTATGATTCTGCATTGAATTACAGAAACCACTTTTTAATGAGACTCTACATGCCACAACAGCAACCCAAACAAAAGCATTGACTGGTTTTATCTGCAGTAAGTGCTTTTTATTGGGTTATCTGTTAATGGCCATTCAACAACAAGCATTCTGTGGTGCACTTCTGAACATGGTTAATCTCCTAGCTTCACATAAAAGTTACCTTAAATGGAAGCATACATTTCTTGCTGGAAGAATAAGTGCTTCTCTTTGGGGTAGCCATAACTGTGTTTTGCCACTAGGCTCTGCTCTTGAACATGCTGAATTCTACTTCAACCTTTGCACCTTTATCTTATCACACAACAGAAAGTGTTAAGTTGGAGTATGATTCTGCATTGAATTACAGAAACCACTTTTTAATGAGACTACATGTACCTACATGCCACAACAGCAACCCAAACAAAAGCATTGACTGGTTTTATCTGCAGTAAGTGCTTTTTATTGGGTTATCTGTTAATGGTGATTCAACAACAAGCATTCTGTGGTGGTTTTCTGAACATGGTTTTTCTCCTAGCTTCACAATAAAGTTACCTTAAATGGAAGCATACATTTACATTACATTTAAGTCATTTAGCAGACGCTCTTATCCAGAGCGACTTACAAATTGGTGCATTCACCTTATGACATCCAGTGGAACAGCGACTTTACAATAGTGCATCTAAATCTTTTAAGGGGGGTGAGAAGGATTACTTTATCCTATCCTAGGTATTCCTTAAAGAGGTGGGGTTTCAGGTGTCTCCGGAAGGTGGTGATTGACTCCGCTGTCCTGGCGTCGTGAGGGAGTTTGTTCCACCATTGGGGGGCCAGAACAGCGAACAGTTTTGACTGGGCTGAGCGGGAACTGTACTTCCTCAGTGGTAGGGAGGCGAGCAGGCCAGAGGTGGCAGTGCCCTTGTTTGGGTGTAGGGCCTGATCAGAGCCTGGAGGTACTGAGGTGCCGTTCCCCTCACAGCTCCGTAGGCAAGCACCATGGTCTTGTAGCGGATGCGAGCTTCAACTGGAAGCCAGTGGAGAGAGGGTGACGTGAGAGAACTTGGGAAGGTTGAACACCAGACGGGCTGCGGCGTTCTGGATGAGTTGTAGGGGTTTAATGGCACAGGCAGGGAGCCCAGCCAACAGCGAGTTGCAGTAATCCAGACGGGAGATGACAAGTGCCTGGATTAGGACCTGCGCCGCTTCCTGTGTGAGGCAGGGTCGTACTTTGCGGATGTTGTAGAGCATGAACCTACAGGAACGGGCCACCGCCTTGATGTTATTTGAGAACGACAGGGTGTTGTCCAGGATCACGCCAAGGTTCTTAGCGCTCTGGGAGGAGGACACAATGGAGTTGTCAACCGTGATGGCGAGATCATGGAACGGGCAGTCCTTCCCCGGGAGGAAGAGCAGCTCCGTCTTGCCGAGGTTCAGCTTGAGGTGGTGATCCGTCATCCACACTGATATGTCTGCCAGACATGCAGAGATGCGATTCGCCACCTGGTCATCAGAAGGGGGAAAGGAGAAGATTAATTGTGTGTCGTCTGCATAGCAATGATAAGAGAGACCATGTGAGGTTATGACAGAGCCAAGTGACTTGGTGTATAGCGAGAATAGGAGAGGGCCTAGAACAGAGCCCTGGGGGACACCAGTGGTGAGAGCACGTGGTGAGGAGACAGATTCTCGCCACGCCACTTGGTAGGAGCGACCTGTCAGGTAGGACGCAATCCAAGCGTGGGCCGCGCCGGAGATGCCCAACTCGGAGAGGGTGGAGAGGAGGATCTGATGGTTCACAGTATCGAAGGCAGCCGATAGGTCTAGAAGGATGAGAGCAGAGGAGAGAGAGTTAGCTTTAGCAGTGCGGAGCACCTCCGTGATACAGAGAAGAGCAGTCTCAGTTGAATGACTAGTCTTGAAACCTGACTGATTTGGATCAAGAAGGTCATTCTGAGAGAGATAGCGGGAGAGCTGGCCAAGGACGGCACGTTCAAGAGTTTTGGAGAGAAAAGAAAGAAGGGATACTGGTCTGTAGTTGTTGACATCGGAGGGATCGAGTGTAGGTTTTTTCAGAAGGGGTGCAACTCTCGCTCTCTTGAAGACGGAAGGGACGTAGCCAGCGGTCAGGGATGAGTTGATGAGCGAGGTGAGGTAAGGGAGAAGGTCTCCGGAAATGGTCTGGAGAAGAGAGGAGGGGATAGGGTCAAGCGGGCAGGTTGTTGGGCGGCCGGCCGTCACAAGACGCGAGATTTCATCTGGAGAGAGAGGGGAGAAAGAGGTCAGAGCACAGGGTAGGGCAGTGTGAGCAGAACCAACGGTGTCGTTTGACTTAGCAAACGAGGATCGGATGTCGTCGACCTTCTTTTCAAAATGGTTGACGAAGTCATCTGCAGAGGGGGGGGGGGGGGGGGAGGAGGATTCAGGAGGGAGGAGAAGGTGGCAAAGAGCTTCCTAGGGTTAGAGGCAGATGCTTGGAATTTAGAGTGGTAGAAAGTGGCTTTAGCAGCAGAGACAGAAGAGGAAAATGTAGAGAGGAGGGAGTGAAAGGATGCCAGGTCCGCAGGGAGGCGAGTTTTCCTCCATTTCCGCTCGGCTGCCCGGAGCCCGGGCAGGAATAAGTGCTTCTCTTTAGGGTAGCCATAACTGTGTTTTGCCACTAGGCTCTGCTCTTGAACATGCTGAATTCTACTTCAACCTTTGCACCTTTATTTTATCAGGCACAGGAAGTGATGTTAAGTTGGAGTATGATTCTGCATTGAATTACAGAAACCACTTTTTAATGAGACTCTACATGTACCTACATGCCACAACAGCAACCCAAACAAAAGCATTGACTGGTTTTATCTGCAGTAAGTGCTTTTTATTGGGTTATCTGTTAATGGCGATTCAACAACACACATTCTGTGGTGGTTTTCTGAACATGGTTTTTCTCCTAGCTTCACATAAAAGTTACCTTAAATGGAAGCATACATGTTTGGCTATGAAGAATAAGTGCTTCTCTTTAGGGTAGCCATAACTGTGTTTTGCCACTAGGCTCTGCTCTTGAACATGCTGAATTATACTTCAACCTTTGCACCTTTATTTTATCAGGCACAGGAAGTGATGTTAAGTTGGAGTATGATTCTGCATTGAATTACAGAAACCACTTTTTAATGAGACTACATGTACCTACCTACATGCCACAACAGCAACCCAAACAAAAGCATTGACTGGTTTTATCTGCAGTAAGTGCTTTTTATTGGGTTATCTGTTAATGGCGATTCAACAACACACATTCTGTGGTGGTTTTCAGAACATGGTTTTTCTCCTAGCTTCACATAAAAGTTACCTTAAATGGAAGCATACATTTCTTGCTGGAAGAATAAGTGCTTCTCTTTAGGGTAGCCATAACTGTGTTTTGCCACTAGGATCTGCTCTTGAACATGCTGATTTCTACTTCAATTTTGAGCACCTTTACTGTAATAAGGCACAGGAAGTGCTTTTAAGTTAGGGTCTGATTGAGCATTGAATTACAGCAGCTACTTTTTAATGAGTCTACATGTACCTACACGTCACAACAGCAACCCAAACAAAAGCATTGACTGGTTTTATCTGCAGTAAGTGCTTTTTATTGGGTTATCTGTTAATGGTGATTCAACAACAAGCATTCTGTGGTGGTTTTCTGAACATGGTTAATCTCCTAGCTTCACATTAAAGTTACCTTAAATGGAAGCATACATTTCTTGCTGGAAGAATAAGTGCTTCTCTTTGGGGTAGCCATAACTGTTTTGCCACTAGGCTCTGCTCTTGAATACCAAGAAAGACTACATAAACTGCTTTCATGTGTTACGTGCTTTATTTCTCCCTAATCACACACTGCATTTTCATTCAGCATGAATCATTTCTCTATTGAATTACAGCAACTGCTTTTTTATGTGTACCTGCATGTCACAACAGCAACTCTAACAAAAGTATTGACCAGTATTGTTTGCAGTAAGTGCTTTTTCTTGGGGTAGCTGTTAATGTCCACCCGACGACAACTATTTTTTTGTTGCTTTTCTCCTTGGAGGACTACCAACTAAATGAATGGGCCCCAGGAAAGATGGGCATCGTGGAGAAAGCAATAAGTCGTATTTACCAGAGCTCTACGACTCTGGCCTTTTCTCGACCAAACCAGTAAGTAGCCGTTACCAGAGAACTCCCAACTGTTTGGGTATCTGTTAATGGCCATTCGACAAGCATTCTCTGGTGCAAACTACAGAGGACAAATAATCATAAAACACGGGACGAGATGTTAACTGCCCATTGGTCCAATAGATGGAATGCACTCACATGAGATTTGCCGTGATGTAAAAACAAAATTAAAAACTCCCATGAGATTTGCAGATTGGCATGGGAGGTTTATTTCTTAGACTGGGTTAAGCTGTCCATTTTGGGACACATCCTCAGTAGTGTGCCTTCGAATCAGTGGGTGTTTCGACCTTTAATCACTAAACACCCCCATCAAAGGTGGCCGGCTAAAGGGTGATCAAGCCTTACCTTGTGTCCCATGCCCAATTAAGATGTCCCATGGGACTATGCAAGGCAGGGGCGTCCTCTTCCCTGAGCCAGCCCTACAGCTGATTGCATACCTCATATGCCCTCCTCAAGTTGGGGGATCTGAATTGGGTTCTCAGGTGGGGGTGGGGGGTCATGAAGTTATAGCCCAGCAAGGGTCCTTCCGTTTGATCCAGATCCACTGGTTGCCTCTTTCAGCTGCTTGAGAAACTGCTCTGACGGTCTGCCGCAGAGCCTGTCCATGGATTCCAAGTTCTTTCAGCAACCTGATGGTGGAAGAAGCCACAAATCCTCTGCATCCCACTTCAACTGGCCAGACTTTTGCATTCCAGCCACGCTGAGTTGCGTCTGCTGCCAACTCTGTGTAACGCAGTTTCTTACGCTCATAGGCCTCTACAACAGAGTTTTCCCACGGGACTGTGAGCTCTATGATGTACACAGCCTTTCGTGAAGGGGACCAGAGTACCATGTCTGGCCTAAGGTTGGTAGAAGCAATCTCAGGTGGAAAAATGAGTTGCTGGCCAATATCGACAAGCATCTTCCAGTCCCGGGCCATGGCTAGGTGTCCAGTTTCTGTCTTCGTAGGAGGATGCTTGGGCCTTTTCTGTCTCTCCCGGATGAATGTTGTTGTTTTGACGGGATTGCTTGTTTTTGGAAGTAATGAATTGGTTGCACTCCTCTTGGTCTCAAGTGCTGCAGCCAGGCTCTTGAGGACCTGATTGTGCCTCCAGCTGTAGCGGCCTTGTGAGAGGCTGGTCTTGCAACCTGTCATTATATGCCTGAGAGTCGCTGGAGCTGGGCAGAGGGGGCAGGTCGGGTCCTCGCCATACCATTGATGTAGGTTTTTTGGTGATGGAAGCACATCATAAACAGCTCTTATGATGAAGCTCATGTTGCTTGTCTCCATTTGCCAAAGCTCACTCCAGTTGATCTTTCTCCTCTCCGGGCCTTCCCACCGCGTCCATTGCCCTTGTTTAGGAAGAGAGACAGCCTTTGCACCTCTTGCAGTCTCCTGCTGTCTGCACACCTCCTCGACCACCAGCTTCCTGCGTTCAGATGTTGTTGCCTTATGGAACGTTGGTTTGCTTGCTGCCAGGCCAAAGCCTCCTCTTTCATGCTTGATATTCCCCACAATGTCTTGGTGTCTCAGGGCTGATGTTGCTTGCTGCACAGCCTTGGATGATGTCCATTTCCGCCCAGTTTGTAGGGGAGGTGCAGCCTTGTGAATGGTCTGGTCTTTGGAGTCCTTCAATGTCATCTGAAGTCTTACTTTAGAGCACTTGTACTCCTCCGTTAGACTTGTAAGAGGTAGTTCAAGGACCCCTTTGCCATAGAGGCCGATGTTACTCATGCATCGTGGGACACCCAGCCATTTCTTCACGTATGAGGTAATGGTTCGCTCCATCTTCTCCACTGTTGTTATTGGGACCTCATAGACGGTGAGTGGCCACATTACCCGGGGGAGAAGTCCAAACTGTAGGCACCAAAGCTTGAGCCTCCCAGGCAGTAGGGTCTTGTTGATGTTCTCAAGTCCGTCGGCGATGTCCTGCCTTACTTGCTGTACTTGATCTTTATCCCGGAGGCTTTCGTTGTACCATCTACCCAGGCTCTTGACGGGTTGCTCAGACACCGTTGGTATCGGGTCATCTCCAATGCAGAACCTCACATCTTTAAGCTGTCCCTTGACTATGGAGATGCTTCGAGATTTGCTTGGCTTGATTTTCATCCGTGCCCACTTGATGTTATTCTGCAGTTTTACAAGTAGCCGCCTGGTGCATGCTGCAGTGGTGGTCAGTGTAGTCATGTCATCCATGTATGCTCGGATAGGTGGGAGACGGAGCCCTTCCTTAGTTCTCTCACCGCCGACCACCCATCTCGATGCCCTGATGATGACTTCCATGGCCATAGTGAAGGCCAGAAGTGAAATTGTACAGCCTGCCATTATGCCTACTTCCAAACGCTGCCATGTTGTTGTGAAGTCAGGTGTTGTGAAACACAATTGCAGGTCTTGAAAATAGGCCTTTACCAGTGTAGTGATGGGTTCTGGTACGTGGAAAATGTTGAAGGATTCCCAGAGGAGTTCATGGGGAACTGAGCCAAAGGCATTGGCCAGGTCGAGGAAGATGACAGAGGTCTCTCTTGGCCTTCTTAGCTGTTTTGATGTGGTGCCAAATCATACTAGTATGTTCCAGGCAACCACAGAAACCAGGAATGCCTGCTTTCTGTACAGATGTATCAATGTACTTGTTCCTTTCCAGATAAGTGGACAGCCTCTGTGCTATTATACTGAAAAAGATCTTCCCTTCGATGTTGAGAAGGGAGATTGGTCGGAATTGACTGATGTCTATTGCATCCTTCTCTTTCGGGATTAGCACACCACCAGCCCTTCGCCATGCCTTTGGTATTATTTCCTTCTGCCACACTATCCTCATGAGCCTCCAAAGAAAGTGTAGAACATCCGGGGCGTTCTTGTAGAGCTTGTATGGTACTCCATTAGGCCCAGGAGCCGAGGCCGCTCTTGCTCTTCGGACAACGTTCTCTACTTCCTTCCATTTTGGAGGGTCAGTGTCCAGATTGAATTCTGGTGGTTGAATAGGTGGGATGTCATGTGGGATGATTATCTGCCTTTTCATGTCCTGGTGGACCTTTTCCAGATGTTCTTCCAGTTCTGGCTTTGGAGTTTTTACGATTCCGCACTTTTCCTTTGCGAAGAGGTCTTTGACAATAGACCTATAGAACTGTGTTCTTGAGTGTTCCTTCTTCCTACGAAGTTTCCTTAAGTTTCCTTATACATCGGTGTTTCATTGAATATATATTTTTAAAGAATTAACCAATGTTGTCAGAGCTAGATTCCACCACGCCTGGTCTCTGCTCCACTCTGTTGGTGAAGTTCATCATAAACATCCTTCGCCTTGGAGTTTAGTCTGCTAGAGATGGGTAAACGTTCAATGAGAACACACACACGTACGCACACACACGTACACACGCACACACACACACACACACACACACAAACTGTCCATCGTTGACAATGATAACAAATGCTCCTCTTGTGATTGGGGTAGGGGTGGTTGGGATCAACGCTTCTGGCCCTGATGCCACTTCATGTGGTTGTGGAGGCCGTTGCAGGAGCCGCATAATCTGCTGCTGGTGGGACACGTATGTTGGAATTCCGATAGCGTGATTCCAGCTCCACGTTGGAGACTCTGGGTGCGTTTCTCACTTCTCTTCTATAGGATGGCACCTTTCAAGTGCTGAACCTCCCTGACACAGGTGGACTGCCAGGTGAACCTGTCGAGTACAAGGGTTTCCAGGCTTGAGGGATCAATGTTGCAGCGCTTCAGCGGGTCCATGCTGTGGCCTTTTAAAGTGCTTTTGTTTGACCTCCCGCAGAGCGTTTGGCTGCACTCAGTTGGCCGTAGAGAACTCGGCGTGGGAGGCAGTGTTCAGGCATTCGGATTACGTGGCCAAGCCAACAGAGGTGTCGTTTAGCCGTGCTTGCTTCGATACAGGTCGACGAAATCTCATTATGGGATATTCTGTCCTCCCAGGTTATCCAAAAGATGCATTGGAGGCACCTGATGTCGAAGGCTTCCAAGATGTTGATGTGGCGCCTATACGGGGTCCAGGTCTTTGAGACATAAAGCAGGGTGGAGAAACAAACAGCATTGTATACTGCCACCTTGGTTTGGGTCTTGGGGGTTTAGATTTTTTAAAGAACCTGGCACGATGGCGTCCGAAGGAAGCAGAGACTCTATTGACAGAGTGTGGACTTCGGGGAGAGAGAAGCACCTAGGGTGGTGAAATGGGGTACCACTTTGAGGGGAACACCACTGATGTTAAAGGTAGGGAGTGAGGGGGAAGGAGATGAGAGTTGTGCAGTTATTTCTGTCTTTTGCCGTTTTTATATTGCTGCTTCTTGCTGTTTATTATCTATGCATAGTCACTTTACCCTACATGTACAAATGACCTTATCTGTATCCCCACACATTGTTATTTTGTGTTTTGTTTTTTTACTTTACTTTATTTTATTTTGTCAATTTTGGCTTTCCAGTCCATCACCTAAACCACTCAGCCACAACAACCTGATTGTTTTGTCTGTGAGAACTCTGTGTCCTGAGAAGCACACTGAAGTGACCTGAGCCTGAAAGAATGAAAAGAGGGTGGTGCACTGGCCTGGTAGTTGTGATCACATGGCCCTGGCCTAAAACCAACAACGTAATGATAACACTTCTGTTTGCAGCAAGATTTCAACAGGGGGTATAGCTCAGTGGTAGAGCAATTGACTGCAGATCAATAGGTCCCTGGTTCAAATCCGGGTGCCCCCTCATTTTCTCTTAGGTTTTCCTAATTACCTATCAAAAATACAAGACAACAGTACACTGTAAAAGGGTTACTGTAAATTTGATGGTGATTTACAGGCAGCTTGTGGCAAGTAAAGTTATGTATTTAATATCTCAATACAGTTACTGTAATATAAATATGGTATCAAAGCAAGCACTGTCTAATGACACACAGTCCAATAGCGTAAAATGCACTGTATTATACAGTAAAAAGGTCAATGCTACCGTAATCAGAACTAATTCAATTCATTGAGGGGAAGGGTTTGTATGTCACATATTTTACATTAATTACAAGGGATTGGTTTAAGCAGGTTGGCTGCTCGGTAAAGTGTTTACACAGTACAGTGTATTAATAAATATGCAGTGTTTTATATCGCTTGCACTTCTAGAGGCCTTAACAAAGGCTTCCAAACTGTGCTCAGGTACAGTTATTTGGATGTAAAAATGTAACATCAAATTCAGTTAAACTTAAATAAATAATAAAAATAACAATAAAAATCAATCAATTCAACTTAAGTTAATCAAATCATAAGAAAAAAGAAACAATTAACAAAAAAAGTACCATTTACTGCTCAACCATGCCACTCCAATATGTCCACTATACATTTTAAATTGATAGGGCATTATAACCACCATAGGAGTTCATTGGTACAGCATTCTCACACACAGGTGCAAATGAATATGGCCTCCTACAAGGCACACCTCAAAATATGTTAATGAGCCCAAAACAACAATACCATGCAACCACTAGTGGTCAAAAGTTTTTTGCCCTCCAAAGATACGGTACGGTACTGTATTCTGTGGAGTGGAATTACAGTACCATTTGAAATACAGAAATTTTTTCAGAATTCATCATCATTTACAGTATGCTGCAGTAAAACGTTTCAGAGGTTTTTTACTGTTTTCCATTACAGTCTCGGGGATGGATAAACATTTGGTGATACACATGCACATATTGACCAGCCTGAAGAAAAGTCTAACACTTATGATCCATCCCATAACTCAAAACAGATCATCAAAAAGTAGTTTTTTTCCCAAAAATGTAAGCACATTTTCAATTGACTAAGTACAACACACAAAATCACATAGTAACTTTTTCACCACACCTAATCCGTGTTTCATCAAGAAATAGCTTTCATATAAAGTAATTGCCTTTCCCAATGCAAAGCTCACAATACACATGACTCTCTTCTCATTTGTTTAAATACACTTAACCCTCACTTAATCCAACTGCTCTTACTGGTTAATCACTTAACCGTTAAGTAAACCTATAGATTGTAAACTGGTTTGTCTACTATACTGTATATGGATTTTGAGAACTACAGAAAGAAAGTGTGTTTGTAAAGTATAAACATCTAAATGACATGTATGATACATGATAACCATACATAATGACTACTGTAAAGTAGAAACATCTAAATGACATGTATGATACATGATAACCATACATAATGACTACTGGTTATTGCTAATTGATTCCACATAGTGGTAACCACATTTGGTCACCATTTAAAAGGGCGTGTGTGTGAACCACTTGATATTTCTTTCAACGTGGAGCAGAATAGACTGCAAGGCAGAGGAAGAAATCAAAAGAGCTCGTGGACACGGGGCCCCTCAAAGAGGTGGGCCACATCTAAGAGGTGAACATCAGAGAGAGGGAAGCAGACGGCAGGAAACTGTTGCATGATGTCGTCCGCGTCTTTGTCGTCAATTTGATCCTGAGAACATTTCAGCAAGAAAAGCGGTAAGTCTGCAGGATATGCACAATGCTCAACCATTACATTTACATGAAATGACATAATGCAAATTCACAAAACTTACTGTAATAATACTGTAACATGATCTATTGACAGTACACTCTGTTTTACCCTCAGAATTGATAGAAGACCCCAGGGTGGTGGTCGTGGCCATGTGCTGACCAACCAACAGGAGTGGGCAGTGGTGGAAATGGTGAGTGCATGAACAATGAGGACATTCATTGTGATGTGGATGAGAATTTATGGCCAAATGCTCAAGACAGGCTTGATGCAAATTAATGCATGCTTAACATTGATTTATTTTTCATTTAATTTGTTTTATTTAATTTATATATATATATTTTTTACAGACAGTACAACTGTCGTAATTATATCTGATGGATAAAAAATTAAAAAAATTGCATAAACGATTGTAGAGAATGTCTTCATTGATCACACATCGGATAGATATTATGGAAACTATAGATTTTCTGTCAATTTTGCTAGGTAATGTTACCTAGCATTACCTAATGTGAACTGTGTAATCTACTATAATTTACAGTACTGTAGCATACTACTTTCAGCACTTCAAAGGGCGATTTGAAACACGTATCTTGCATTGTTTGCTATTGGATTAACTGGTAGTTAAAACTACTAAATTAAAAGATATCATTAAATTGCATTTTATTGATTTTGTACTAAGAGTTGTGAAAATGTGCCACATACTTGTGAAAATAGTTCCAAAGCGATTTTAAAAAGAATCTAAGCTTCAGAACAATGGGGACTCATTATTCCATAAGGTTCTCACTGACTGGCTGGATGGCTTGCTGACTCACTGGCTGACGGACCTCTCCACAAACACACGCCGTGTTTATCTCTGCAGGTGAAAAAAACTGCATTTTGAAAAGTTTCCTTTGAGAATATCTGGGATGTGACGCAAATTCCAAGGAAGGAAGAACTCATTATTTTGTCAGGTTTTCACACGACTGTGTTATGTAACCTGCTACATGCAACCAGAGGTGCCATTTTTCAATTGAACCCAGTAATGAAAATAATATGGTGATTAGAAAGCCAGGGGCCCATTTTTATACACGTGCAATCTACTCTACGCATAAACCACTCGCTTCTTACACACACATGTAAATGCACTCCCCCCACACACAATCCAACTGGAGTCATGCACGCACACAAGCACCCCCTTCAACAGAACTACAAATGCCTTCCGGAGAACACTGCTGGACAATTATCCATCTTCAAAGAAGGAGTCTCTCATACTAAACTCTAGTAACTTCATAACTGTGTAAGAGCACACACACACACACACACACATACACAAACACTATGGTTCCCAAAAAGGGTTATTCGGCTTTCCACATAGGAGAACCCTTTGAAGAACCCCTTTTGATTCCAAGTAGAACCCTTCTGGGTTCCACGTAGAACCCTTTCCACAAAGAGCTCCACATGGAACCCAAAAGAGTTCTACCTGAAATCAAAAAGGGTTCTCTTATGGGGACAGCCGCAGAACCATTCCAGAACCCTTTTTTTCTAAGAGCGTACACACACAGAAGAAAGCAAGTTCTGTGCTGGAGTGGAGCAGTGTGTGTCTATGTGAACTCTTCCCACTCTGGCACAGCAGAGTGGGCGAGATCCAGGGCTGAGGCAGGAGCACAGCCGTACCCAAATTCTAATTTCCCTGCTTCAAACAGCCAACATCCAGGCAGGCAGAGTTTCATGTGCAAGTCAAGGCTTCCCTCTGCAGCATTCTTACTAGAGGCAAGTACTCTCTCCCCCTCTCCCTCCCCTGCCGTACAGTCCATTCTCTCCCTCTAACCCCGAGTAGAACATTAACCCCAGGCCCCTTCTCAATCCGTCCTTTAAGCACTACCCAGCTAATTGAAGCATGCAGTCTTAATTAACAGCGTGTCTTGATAGTAAACGGCACCCCTCATCAACCTGCTGTTTTCCCTATGAGGGGGGACTTGCTCTATTCTGATGATCATTAACTCTTTGTGTGCTGCCCGCTCCTCTGTGGCCTCACTCTAACATGTGGTTAGCATTCCAAATGGCAACCTACATAGTGCACTACTACTTTTGACCCGACGCTGTAGTATCTCCACACGTTCAAATGGATGTAGGGGTTGATGGGAGTGAATCCCCGGGGTCGTCGTCATGTGATTTATGGGTGTAGGTAGCAGCAGTGCAGAGCTCTAGGTACATGCAGGAATCAATAGCAAACGTAGTCACACCGAGATGAGGGCATAGAGCAACAGATGCACTTCAAAACTACAGGGATTTCAAATCATGTGTGTGTGTGTGTGGTACAGAGTAACAACAACACACAGACTCATTTGGCCTAGTGTCTTTTCCTGCTGCTGAGTGAATGCTGGTGGCTTTGTAAACATAGACAAATGTGCCCTACAGGAGCACCCGCTGCCCTGCAGCTCCCCCATGCCTCAACCTAATGAATTTTTAAAGACAACATAAATCAAACTGCAGGCCAGATCAATAGACCACAGAGTGGATTTCATCAGTGTTGCAGTGTCGAGCAGAGCACGGCTGTTACACACATCGCTTCCAGCCGGGCGCCTTGTCATACGCTCACTCACCATCTCCATCAGGAAAATAACATGCCTGCCCGTGTAACATACCAATGTAGTCATGTTCTTATTTCTCTCTCTTATGGTTCGATTCAATCGGAGACTCAAATTCAAGTTAATTCTGCCGCTCTCCCCAGCAGTACTGGATGAGCTGATGCAGGTCTGCTTTGTTAAATGCCACACAGAGGGTGTTCTACTCCACAGGGGTTCTCTGAATGTTGGGTCTGTTAATTCACTTTATTTCTCCCATCTGGATGATGAAGGCTGGCTCTCTCCTTCGACTCCTCTTACTGCATGGCTTCACGACACCATTGAACACGTCCAATTACCAAGCTGGGCGAGTGATAAAAGTCCTCCCTTAACTATCACTGCTGTCTCTGTGTGTATCCCGAATGGCACTATATAAAAGGAGTAGAGTGCGATTTGGGACGCAAGCTCTCATACCCACACTTAGGCTCAGCGAGAGGAGAAATTGCTCAAAGATTGGAAACAAGATCTGAGCGGGAACCATTTCTCTGAGATTGGAGAGAAAGATCTAAAGGTGGAGTGATAAAGAATTCAAAAGGGGAGTAATCGTATTAACTTAAATAAAAAATGTAGGGGAGAATACTCAATAAGGACAATATCATGGATGGAAGCCGGGGGAGAGTGATTTCTCTACAGGGAGCCTTGAAATACAGGGAGAAGAGTTTGAGAAATGAGACTTGTACAGACAGACTTTACGGTATGTTGCCTGTAAAAAATATCTGGCAATATTTTTTTTATCGAATCCAGACTGTCCCATTTTTACCAGATTATTATCTCCAGTGCACATGCCGGCAACTTTAAGAGTGGCATTACGTGGCTGATGTGGGTGTCTGTCCAGCCTATCGGCTACGTAGTTGCGCCACGCACATGAAATCAATAGGTATCTTGTTCATTTAACAGACATGGCTACCCTGATCACAGTCAACACACATATGTTACAGTAGGCTACATAATGAAATATAACAGATTAAAATACAAATAATATTTTTACCACACAGCTTGCGTCAAGGCAACATGTGGAACTGCTTTCATATAAAAAAATATATATATTCTGAAACAGAGCCCAAGGCAAGTCTATGCTTATTTGTTCCACGTTTTATGTCTTTCCTACCATCACTCTGCTTTCTTAGGGAATAGGCGTAGGGTCTTACATTGAGAGTATCTTCATAATACTAATAGAAAATAATAATGTGTGTCTCGTGTTCATATTTCACAACCTCCGCAGGCTTTTGGAGTTGCCTATATGTGATCAAGCAAAAATAATAGGCCTACTTGATTTAGGCTACATTATAGCAGTGGCGACCCATCATTCAGTTTTGCATGTTAAATGATTGTCACACTAAAAAAGCATTCCAGGTGAAGCTGGTTGAGAGAATGCCAAGAGTGTGCAAAGCTGTCATCAAGGCAAAGTGTACTACTTTGAAGAATCTAAAATATAGTTTTTGGTTACTACTTGATTCCATATGTGTAATTTCATAGTTATGTCTTCACTATTATTCTACAATGTAGAACATAGTAAAAATAAAGAAAAACCCGTGAATGAGTAAGTGTGTCCAAACTTTTGACTGGTACTGTATATTATTGAGTTAATAAAGCCGCATACAAACATGGTCTCTTTTTTGTTTTCTCATTGCACCCATACAGCTCGCGCACGTCAACGAGTGCCTGGGTAGCCAAGCGCTCAAATAGAACTTGGTTCTATTTGTGACACTTGACGCGCTGCAAGTCTCGCATCTCCTCATTAGTTTTTAGGAGCATTTACCCACATGGGTGATTGAAAGATGAACTGAGGTCCAGTTGGTGGTGTTAATGCACCTTAAAGTTGGTTGTCAACCGCCATATAAAGTCCAAACAAGAAGAAGCCTGAAGGAGGAGAGATCACTAGAAACTAACTCTGCTTACCCTTTTATCTGTGGATTAATTGTCGCAGTAGAGGACCTTGTGCATTTCAGGTAAAATAACAACCAAATGTTTATATCCCAGGAAAGATTAGCTAGCGACAGCTACCTAGCTAAATGGCCATACATGTTTAATGCTTTTCAACCTGTCCCCAAATGAATGTAGTTGGTTCAGAGTTAGTTTTGATATTTCAACCTGCATGACCTGATCTTGTCTGGTGTGGGTGGACAAAATCAACATGCACGCGATGGCACCTGCGGTCTTGTCAGCAAATAAGCCGTAGGCAGAACTTTACCGCAATTATGACTAAGTCGTTTGGCGGAAATAAAAGTAGGCTTTGTCTCCGGCAATACCATTCACATATAACGAAACGTTGGCAAAAAGTTGCCTGGATGCTAAAGTTGGCAGAGAAACATATTGTTTTGAAAGGTGTATTGGAAGGCAGAAGCAATCGCTCCTGCAGATGGACAGGAGGAGGATGGAGCGATCCCTGACAGATGAGGACCCAGATGGAGGGGGAGAGCAATCATTTGTCAAACATCTCCGATTTCGCGGGGTTATCTGATCTAATAAGTGACTACAGACAGAAAACATCATCAAATTGCATGAGTAAAGCAATTGTATTGTGACATTTGACTACTACAGAAATCCAAGAGAAAATGAGGGGGCACCCGGATTTGAACCAGGGACCTATTGATCTGCAGTCAATTGCTCTACCACTGAGCTATACCCCCTGTTGCAATAAAGTGCAAACAGAGGTGTTATCATCGTATTGTTGGTTTTAGGCCAGGGCCATGTGATTACTGCCAGGGCCATGTGATCAGACTGGGGAACCACCTCCTTTCTCTCATTGAGTATCGGTTATTGTGTGTGCATGTGTGTGTCAACAGCACCAGAGGACAGAGAGCCACAACTTCACACTGTAGCATGGGCCATGCACTGCTCTGCTGAGCAAACAATAGCAAACAAAGGAAGCTGCGTGGTGGTCACATACAAACTGGCACTCCGATACAGTCACACAAAACACACCTTTCCATCAGTCATTCTGAATAGGAACTGCTGAACCCTAACAATAACAGACACACACACCGAGAACCTGCATTGTGACCCCTTCATGCTGCTTCTGAAAAGTCAATAAGCATCAGGGCACTGTTTCTGTGTCAAGACTATCAGGTTGTCCTGGCTGAGTGGTCAAGCCAATGGACTAGACATCCATTGAGGTTCCTGTGCAGGTTTGAATACGGCTGACAACAAAAGCTTATGATACTGTCTTATGGATGTTTATAGTTCCTCAAGACTCTTCCCGGGTAGTCTCCAATGTTGTTTTTTTTCATCTAAGAGATATATTGTCAATTGTTGTTATATTGTGGAGTGCCACTTTAATAAACTTTTCTAAACTCTAAACGCTATGTTTGTTAGTTTATAAAGTCTCAACTGAGCAGTATCCAATGTCTTTATACTTTATTTTGTAAATACTCTCTGCCAAGAAGCTGATTCTCAACAGTCCTGTATTTACAGAGTAGAGAGACAAAGAACAAAGAAAAGCTCTCTGACTAAAAGCTGAATTGGTCTAATTTTTAAGGACGCTACAGTGTCCTCTACTCATCCCCATCGGCTCTGTCTCAGTGTCGGGGAAAGCTTGCCCTGCAATTCTCACTCAGCCTCTTATGGAACGTAGAGCCATGTAAGCCAGGAGGGGCTGTGGGAATTGAAAAAGCCAGAGGGCATAGCTAGGAAAGTTCACACTAAATTCTCTCTTTTTCTCTTTTAATTCTAACAGAATGGAGGAAGCACAGTTCTGAGAGCCAAAGTCCAGTGACTTTGAGGGTCGTGTTTCACAGAAAATGGGTTTTCTATAGATTTGACAGGCCAGAGAGACACATAATGATGCAAACACAACTTGAGGGAGATAAACAGAACAAACCATCATCAAAGGAAAAATGATGCGCTGTCGCTCTTTTTCCTCTGTCTCTCAAACACATATTTGAATTATGATGCGTCTCCATAAAGCAAGATCCAGAACCTCATTAACTGTGACCCCAGCTCTTGACCCCTGGGAGTAGCAGAGTAACAACGAGAGGAGAGTAGGCCTTATTCTTCACATCAGCTCGGTAATCATCATCATCATATGGATTTCCTTCCTTTCATCATTCCTGCTCTTCACAAGTCCTTTCACCCACAGTCCCACATGGTCATAGTACCTTACATCAAGACAAGACTCCCTCTCCTGTCCATTGCCATGTCAACGGAACAACAGATTCCAATGGGAAGCATTCTCATGGACCATTAGGTGCTTGTTATGGGCAGGGGGCTCAGATGGCGTTGTCATGGTTTCTCAGTTTTCTCAGACAAGAAAGTACCAATAGAAAAGGCAGGGAAGACAAAACCACTCTAGTACGGGAACCCTCTCAAGGCACAGGTATGGATGGACATATTTTATCATTGTAAAAATACCTAATTTGATGGCAATATGCAGAACACACAAGATCAGCATATTTCACAGATACCAATAACACTGATCCACCATGGTGAGGCAATGATATTGATCAGTATTGATCCCAATATTGTATTGATGGATCAATCCTTCAACAGTCTCTCGTTTAACTGCTTGGCTTATTAAAACACATAACAGATCATCTCTGAAGTAAAGGGATGACACCATAGAACTTTCAAAATGTACAGATGAGATACGCTCTTCTGCACATAAACATTTAGCAACACTTCAATCACAACCCTAGATAACGAGGATCTACAGTATAGTAACTCGGCATCCTCATCAATCACATAGCAGGGGTTGGAACCTCAATTATTTCCCAGTCGTTTTGTTCTGAACATCACTTTATATATATATATGTTTCCTTCTACTGTTCCGACCAGCAAAATAAAGTTCTGAATCGGATCGAACCCCAAAAAAGTACAGGTTCACATCGTTAGTTTCTGTTACTTTTTTAACCTGTGAAATCAACCGTTTTTTACATTTAGCTCATTAATTTAGTCCACCGATCAGTGCGGATAGAGCAGGCAAGTTAGTTGTTTACATGCGTCATGAACAGACAAATGTAGCCTATGGCGCAAGATGCGACTGAAATTCTGCGGGTGGGGAGAGAGCGAGAGAGGGTTGAGGAGGAGGCTTGAAGTGCTGGGCATCTTATGACATGCATTATATGAATTAGTTCCACAGAATTATACCGAGAAGGAGCGGCTTCTATGAAGGAACTTTAAATGTCCTTTGAGCAACCTAGCTAACATGCCTGTGTGTGCAGAGTGGCACCTTCTTACCTTTTTGTAGTTAATACATCCAATGTGATAACTAGTATCCTTAACTATCATTGAAAAAGTTCATCCATTCTTATATACAGTTGAAGTCTCAAGTTTACATACACCTTAGCCAAATACATTTAAACTCAGTTTTTCACAATTCCTGACATTTAATCCTAGTAAACATTCCCTGTCTTAGGTCAGTTAGGATCCCCACTTTATTTTAAGAATGTGAAATGTCAGAATAATAGTAGAGAGAATTATTTATTTCAGATTGTATCTATTTCATCACATTACCAGTGGGTCAGAAGTTTATATACACTCAATTAGTATTTGGTAGCATTGCCTTTAATTAGATTGTTTAACTTGGGTCAAATGTTTCGGGTAGCCTTCCATAAGCTTCCCACAATACGTTGGGTGATTTTTGGCCCATTCCTCCTGACAGAGCTGGTGTAACCGAGTCAGGTTTGTAGGCCTCCTCGCTTGCACGCACTTTTTCAGTTCGGCCCACAAATTGTCTATAGGATTGAGGTCAGGGCTTTGTGATGGCCACTCCAATACCTTGACTTTGTTGTCTTTAAGCCATTTTGCCGCAACTTTGGAAGTATGCTTGGGGTCATTGTCCATTTGGAAGACCCATTTGTGACCAAGCTTTAACTTCCTGACTGATGTCTTGAGATGTTGCTTCAATATATCCACATAATTTTCCTACCTCATGATGTCATCTATTTTGTGAAGTGCACCAGTCCCTCCTGCAGCAAAGCGCCCCCACAACATGATGCTGCCACCCCCGTGCTTCAGGGTTGGGATGTTCTTTGGCTTGCAGGCCTCCCCCTTTTTCCTCCAAACATAATGATGGTCATTATGGCCAAACAGTTCTATTTTTGCTTCATCAGACCAGAGAACATTTCTCCAAAAAGTACAATCTTTGTCCCCATGTGCAGTTGCAAACTGTAGTCTGGCTTTTTTTATGGCAGTTTTGGAGCAGTGGCTTCTTCCATAGTGAGCGGCCTTTCATGTTATGTCGATATAGGACTCAGTTTACTGTGGATATTGATACTTTTGTACCTGTTTCCTCCAGCATCTTCACAAGGTCCTTTGCTGTTGTTCTGGGATTGATTTGCACTTTTCACACCAAAGTACGTTAATCTCTAGGAGACAGAACGTGCCTCCTTCCTGAGTGGTATGACAGCTGCGTGGTCCCATGGTGTTTATACTTCCGTACTATTGTTTGTACCGATGAACGTGGTACCTTCAGGCGTTTGGAAATTGCTCCCAAGGATGAACCAGACTTGTGAAGGTCTACAATTTTTTTCTGAGGTCTTGGCTGATTGCTTTTGAATTTCCCATGATGTCAAGCAAAGAGGCACTGAGTTTGAAGGTAGACCTTGAAATACATCCACAGGTACAACTCCAATTGCCTCAAATGATGTCAATTAGCCTATCAGAAGCTTCTAAAGCCATGACATAATTTTCTGGAATTTTCCAAGCTGTTTAAAGGCACAGTCAACTTAGTGTATGTAAACTTCTGACCCACTGGAATTGTGATACAGTGAATTATAAGTGAAATAATCTGTCTGTATACAATTGATGGAAAAATTGCTTGTGTCATGCACAAAGTAGATGTCATAACCGACTTACCAAAACTATAGTTTGTTAACAAGAAATTTGTTGGTTGAAAAACAAGTTTTAATGACTCCAACTTAAGTGTATGTAAACTTCAGAATTCAACTGTAGCTAATTAAAAATCTCTCTCCCTATCTTCTGAATCAAGCTTGTAACATCAGTACAGTAGCCTATGCTTCGGAGGGGGGAGGGGCAGGTAGCCTAAACACGTACAGGAAAGGTTAAGATACCCAGCTTGCAGGCAGACACTGAAATACGTTTCTGAGTGACAGAGTGAGTGCTTTGCATAGGTGTTTTGTTGTAGGACTAGAAAAACAATACCTGGAATATTATTAACCAGTTCCCATGCTTTTAAAATAACGGTTCTGTTTTCAAACAGTATGGATCACTTTTGTTCCAGGTTCCGTTTCTGTTTCTTGAAGAATTGTGTTATTTTCCGGTTTTCGGTTCTGTTCCCTGAACCGGTTCCAACCGCTGTTCAATAAACCAACAGATGGGATGATATCATTAGTCTCACAGCTCCCCACCACACCATCATACCAGTTGACAGACCAGAAGGTGTATCTCTACGATAATGGTCACTAACAAACCAAGACATGCACGTTGACACTACTGTGATAAATTGTCAGTGATGAATGCTGCCCACCATTTGTGATTATCGGCAATTGATTAATTATTAGTGCTTTTGTGGTACCACAGCTAACCCCCTACCCATACACAGGTTTTGTGTCCCAATGCAGGCAGACGCCGAGGACTACAGATGCCGGGAAAAGGACAATGGAGATATTCTCAGCAGCAAATAGAGCCCAACCGAATCTCATGTTTATCTGAACACTTGAGGTCATTCTCATGATGTATCATTATTGTCACAATGTACGAAAACAACATTTGAAGCTTAATTATTGGACCATTTATCTTTTGGAGGACAATTTATGAAAATTCAGTGTGGAAAAATGACACTTTAATTTCCCTGCTGTAAAACAGTATACTAGCAGGCTTTAGCAGCAATGGCTGCTTTTCTAAGAACTAAAGGAAGTCTAACTCAAAATAACTGTAACTAATCAATATCAAAATGTCTAAATAGTGTGTGATGGAGGCAAACCACACTGAGGCGATCTAACAAACAGAGCCCAGCATCCATTTCACACTGAGCCCAGTCCTGTGCCCTGATGTGGGTTTTGAGAGAGAGAGAGAGAGAGAGAGAGAGAGAGAGAGAGAGAAAAGAGCGAGAGAGAGAGAGAGAGAGAGAGAAAAGAGCGAGAGAGAGAGAGAGAGAGAGAGAGAGAGAGAGAGAGAGAGAAAAGAGAGAGAGAGAGAGAGAGAGAGAGAGAGAGAAAGAGAGAGAGAGAGAGAGAGAGAAAAGAGAGAGAGAGAAAAGAGAGAGAGAGAGAGAGAGAGAGAGAGAGGGATATTGGCATATCAAAAGACCATACCTGGCCATTTCTACTGCATCCTCTAGTCTCCAACAGGGTTAGCTACCACAGAGAGATAAGTTGCACTACTCTCAACTTGGTCTATGGTCACACTCTCCTTCAGCCTGACATTAGCTAGATCTGCAGCTCTAGGTCACACTGTGCAGCCAGGCAGTTTTAATGACAGCAATTAGTTCAATTACACAACAGTCAGAGCCAGGCTCTCTCTTAATTCAGTTCAAGAGGCATTATTGGAGTGGGAAACATTGCTAAAGCAAGTGAAATAGCTAAAAACATGAACAGTAATCGTTACACTCAGAAAAGTTCCAAAAGAATAAAGACATATTATGTTCATATACAGTGTTGTAACGATCTCTCTCTCTCTCAATTTCCATTCAATTCTCTCTCCCTTTCTCCCTCTCTTTATCCTTCTCTCCCCCTCTCGACTGTTAGCAGGAGATTAGATCTGCTGTTATGTTCACACAGCAGCTGCTGACTGACTACTCCTGCTATAATCACGACTACTGCTGCACAGCTCTCTGGCTGAGGATTCTATTAACACTACGCACTCTGAGGTGAGAGGTGGCCCACCTCAAAGCCTGCTCAGAGTAATACTGAACATGGGGTGATAAAGGGGAAACGTACTTTCCGGTTAGCGGAACTGTACAGGGAGGGTACACCTGTATGTAGTCTCTCATGACTCTCATTTTGAAATCGAGTAAATGGCCAAGTTCTGGGTGCCGAGAGGAACCTGTATGTTGCTTTTTGAATGTACAGTGTAGATGCCCTTAATGTGAGGTAATAGACTGTGGCCTGAGATGGATGCGTGTATTGTGGAGTGAACCATTTATATTCCCTACTACCATCAGGTGACAACTACACCCGGCCATCATTCTGCTGGGCGATTCCACAGCAGCGCAAAACATTCTGGGAGAATGTTTTGGTAATTCTCACATAGGAACTTCTAAAAAGTCTAAAAGGCGCCTAAAATGGCCACTTTCATCATCATTTTCAAAACAAATTGTGATACAAATGTGAAAAGCATTTCAAACATAATTTCTCCCAATTAAGTTTTTTTTGTGAGAATTGCCAGAACAATCTGATATCCAAAATATATTCCGCTCCTGCTGGCATGGAATCACCCTGCTTCTGTTACACACAACTATGTTACATTCCCGCTGAAAACACAAGGTGCTTCTCTTGAACAAGTGTACCGGAATGTGTTTTCATTGATTATTTTTCCTTTTGTGCCAGGGTTATTCAAACTCAAACTACATATGATATGCTGGAATTGTAGGGTTTGCTTGCCTGCACACTCCTGCACTAGCTGCCACTCCACCATGACACATTATTCTGATAGGGACAGAGGAGTAAACACTCTAACCAGCCATAGTCTCTGCAAAGAGCCCCTTACTGTATTGCAGGACACAGACATAAGGGTAGCTAGCCTATTATTATCTCCATCACTGCTATCTGGTGCACAGGATACTGTCATTACACACTCGAGCTAGGAGTAGCACAGCAGCATTAGCAGAGCGACGACAAACAAAAGCAACCCATAGAGATTGATCACAAAGAGCTATGTGTCTCTAATCCTCGGTGTCTATTCTGTGAGATCAAGGGGCCAGGCCCTTTCAGTGGGGTCGTAGCAGGGTTATAATATATAAATATATGCAAGATGGTTTTACCCAATGCAAGTAACAGTCATGCGTGCATACTGTACATTTCACGTAAGAGTGGTCCCGGGAATTGAACCTACTATCCTGGCATTGCAAGAACCATGCTCTACCACAGGGTTCCCCAACTGGCAGCCCGCAGGCCAGTGTTTTATTTGCCCCCCCCCAAGTTTTCTGAAAAAAAAAGAAAAAAAAAGTTTTATTTGTATTTTTTTTGTTTGTTGGACATAAAAGACTGTAAAAATAGGATCCAATTGAGGAAATCTGTTTCAAAGTATTCCCACACATTATAGAGAGATATATGTGATCATATACAAATGTAAACCAGGTTTGAAATTCTATTTTAGCCCAATATTATATCTGTTTGGGCTTCTTGCGGTCAATTTGCAGTCTACAAATGATTTGTAATTATGTTCCGGTCACCTGACCATCCCCTCAAGTAAAAATCGGTTGATGATCCCTGCTCTACCAACTGAGCTACAGAGGGCTATCTGACTGTTCATTACACTATCTTTCTTGTCTCAAAGGACTTTAGGTGTAGCCGCAGGAAGTCATTTGGGCCTGGGAGTGCTGTACATTTTTCCTCCAACGGGGTGGGGACTAATCTTTTTGCCCTCGCTGGTGCTGCAGACGATATATCGTCCACTAATAGAGGACTATTAAAGGCCCAGTTAACTACTAAATAAAACTATTAATATATATATTTTATTAAGAATTTTCAGGTGTTGCAGCACCCTCAGCACCCCTACTTGATACCTGAAGGCAAGGGTTTGACGGAGTCTACAACCATTGAACCTATGGCTTGCATGTATTTGATTTCATAATTGATTCAGGGAGTGTGTAACCCTAGCCATAATGTTACGACTATATTTACTGACATGCTCCCCTACATTTAGCTAATGATTGTTATTTTTTTTAAATTAAAAGCTTACCTTTCAGTCCTCCAAAAGATGTAGGCTTCCGAGATCTGATGGACGGGCACGCCATCTAGCGGGTTTTTGAAGATCTGTTAAATGTTGCATTTGTTTATTAATGGCCTATATTAATGGTAAAACAAAAAACGGATGCATTCTAGAGTTATCAAACATTTGACCAAAACACATGAATGTTATGATAATAATACTATACCTATCGGATGCTAATAGGCTGTATATAGCGTATTAATCGGTCTTACAAAGTGAGGCCTAGTACTGAAGACATATTGGTCAATAACGTCAAAAAGGTAGGCTAACAATAAACTATAACCCTAATTATTTATCACCTCTGAAGGGCCCGTGGGTTCGATGAGAGTCTGGTTACAACGAAGTTCATTTCTATAGTTTAATCAGACTCCAAGTGGTTAGCCTGGCTGATGTCACATAATAAAGTCTCAGATATAAATCACATATCTATGATTTTAAAGTTTTTTGTATTATTACAAAATGTATATTTTACTGTTTAAATCTTGTGCATGTCTATAAACCCTGTATTAATAAACTAGGCCTATTTCTTAGCCGTTTGGTTACAAACAAAGTATTTCAGCAAGCGGACCATACATTCTTGTGCGCGCGTAACCGTAATCATTTGCTCATGCACGGCACTGCTAATTTGAGTTCACTCTTGCAAAGTTAGGCGAACTTCCATCACTACTCACTCACCGGCTGCCTGCTCAGTGCTGAGCCGTTCACGTATGGCCTGTGCGCGTTCCCGTTTTGGAGAGGTCGGTGCCATCTCCGCTGGCCTTGAGGAAAAGGTGCTTTGTTTCTCAAAGCTATAATTCACGAAAACGGACAAAATGTATAGGTAAGTCTATTATTCTCCAACACATTTATGATAGGTGTGTTTAGTTTACTTTCCGTATTCAGAATAGGATGATGCAAGTGTGAATTATATTAGGTTGGGGGGAATTAATTGAATGAATTGTATTACTCTATGAAATCTGAACTGTTCCTTGAGGAACAATAATGATTTGGGGGGTTATTTGGGGTTCACTGACCTAACAATTCTGCAAATATTGCAAATGCAGTTCTGATATGTAGGAAGTTAACCACAACACAACTGGGAAACTGTAACTGTAACTCTGACTAGTGAATAGAACTATATATTTATCATTATTTCTGTATTCATTTCAAACATGTATTATTTCAAACGTTGGAGATGATGAGATGGGTCGCTGTTGCTTCTTTTTGCAGAACATTGTTCCATAAATGATCTGTAGTTGGAAATTCAACTCGATTCAGGTCAATCTTTGTTTTTAAAGAGCTTGGTCTCACATTGCAGATATTCCTCAAATGCCTCGATACACCCCTTTCTCACTATTCCATCATCAACATTGTTGCTGTAGTGAATTTGGGGGTGTGGGAACTGCAATCTGGAACAGAATGTGGCCCTTCATGAGGGGGCACAGAGATGTTTACATTAAGCCTACAAAAATGTCTCCAGGCTCTAGTCTACTGTGTCTCACTACATAAGAATCAAAAAGATGATGACCACGGAATATTCTTTGGTCAGATGGTTGAAGGATGTATTAAATTGAAGTACTACAATGTTACGCAATGACACACTATAGGCTGGTAGGGCTGGTCGGGTTAATGAACAGGGGTCCAATGGATCTGGCCAAAATGACAGAATAAAACAGTCATCTGTCTATCAAATCATCTTTTTGCAATGGAAACGTGTGGAGAAACCAGTCAAAACTCCACCCTGAATGAGTGCCTCTGAAACCAGAGGCCCTTGAACAGAAAAGGAGTCCAAAATGATTGATTGAAAGAGAGCGGCGAAAGAACTGTATGATACGGCCAGTGTGCTGCAAATTAATCTGCTTAAAGAATTACAACATTCCAAAGCAGAATCTCATATAATCATCTGGATCAAAATGCTGGTTGGGAATGTTGTAATTCGGTAATTCCGTTGCCCATAGTGACTGCACAAAAAGCTGTGTTTCAATGGTGTCTCTCCACCGTATGAGTGCCAACTCACTACAACGCTATTATGCTGTACCAGAAGTAAATTCGTCTTTCTGCTCATGGCCTCTTATGGTAGTAGTGAGACTCACACGCACACATTGGGCTCCCAGGTCGGGCAAGGCTAGGTTAATGAGTGACTACACCAGGCAGAGGACAGGTACTGTATTTTGTGTAGTCTTTGTTTGACACATCCTGTGTGAAAACTACACACTGTGGTAAGACCATCAGAAGTACATTCCAGATTCGCACAACTAGGACCCGAGAACCCCAAAAGGGTAAGAGGGTAGACAACGGATATTGTTTCTTTTGAAAGGATATTGTTTGTTTTTGCTGTGTGTAAATTTGGATCCTGAACAGCGAGTCATAAAGTACGTCCGATACCAAAAACACAACACTCACAGTACACCGTAAACAGCTCACATGACTCTGATTAAAAGCTTTCGAGAAACTCTGGTTTTGGATCTGAAATAGATTATAAAGCATTCACATCATTTTTATCGTGGGTTTCTTGTAGGAAGGATGTGGATGCACCGGGGGGAAAAAACATGCAATATTATGTTAATCTCCTCCTATAATGTCTGATTATATTATTTTAGGTTGAGATTCAGATGTTATGATCAACTAACTGTGTTGTATTAATGGACAGTATGTACTCTGCTACAGAAAACGAAGCAAACACAAAGGGCTTGTCCGCTGATAGCTTTCAATGAGTTCAGATAAAGATCTGAGTTTTGTTTGTTTTGGAGGTGTTTCATATTTAGTAGCCACGTCACAGGGCATGTTCTCTGGTTTGTGAAGTAGGCTATATCTAACTAGGTAGTTGCACATGGTCGAAATGGAAATTGAAGTATGTCGTTTTCAGATGGCTTTTCAGCTAAAGCGTCTTTAAGGTGTAACCATATGTCTAGAAATCGACTGTCTGTAACTACTAAACTACCAACCACTAATGACCAACTCCTCCACAGATGAGCGACCAGCCATAATCACATAGCCCAGACAACCAGAACCCTGGTCAGAACCCCTTTCTCTCCCCCTGTTGCCGACTGCCGACGCCCTGGGACCCGTCGTCGCCATGGAGACGGTGGTGATCGTGGCCATTGGGGTGCTGGCCACCATCTTCCTGGCCTCCTTCATTGCCCTGGTGGTGGTGTGTCGACACCGCTACTGCCACCCCCACCACCTGCTGCACCACTTCAACTCCAAGTCAGTGCCTAGTATACCTACTAGCTACATACAATACATCTGGGAGGGGGAGGGAGGGAACAGTGGCATCTTGGGTCGTCAGGGTTAGGGCTTTACTCCTAGCCGTGCCTAGTATGCCTAGCTAGCTTCATCTGGGAGGGGGAGGGAGGGAGGGAACAGTGGCATCTTGGGTCGTCAGGGTTAGGGCCTTACTCCTCTAGCCGTGCCTAGTATGCCTAGCTAGCTTCATCTGGAAGGGGGAGGGAGGGGACAGTGGCATCTTGGGTCGTCAGGGTTAGGGCCTTACTCCTAGCCGTGCCTAGTATGCCTAGCAAGCGTCATCTGGGAGGGGGAGGGGACAGTGGCATTTTGGGTGGTTATGGGTAGTGCCCTGAGTTTGTCCAGACAAGGAAAACTCTTGGCCCTAGTGATGGGGTTTGTGGCCTAGACCCTACAATGCATTAGGTGGTGGTAAGGGGTCCTGGATATAGCTGATTCAACTGTATCCCACTCTTACCCAGGCCCAATGGACTGACCTGCTGGTTTGAAGCTATAAGTCTATGGATTGAACAGAGCGACTTCACAGCACTAAGGTCAAAACGATACACGGGATTAATACTAAGTCAACATACAGGGGCAAAGTTCTAGAGCCAGTAATATTTCTCTGTCTCACTCTCTCGCTCGCGTTCCCTCTCTTTCATACACACACACACTTCTATTCAGAATACATACCCTCCCTCTCAAACACCTACTCAGTACACATTCCCTCCCTTTCTCTCTCACACACTCGCTCTCTCTTCCCTTCATCAGAACTTCTCTCCTTCCCCACAGACCCAGTGTTGACCTGATCGGTGCCATGGAGACCCAGAGTGAGCCGTCTGAGCTGGAGCTGGATGACGTGGTCATCACCAACCCTCACATCGAGGCCATCCTGGAGAACGAGGACTGGATCGAGGACGCCTCGTACGTCTGCCATGTGACACTGACATGTGCCAGGAGTAAATCAGGCCAGCTGTTGTAGCTATTCGTATATATAGCCTTCCGTGGTTACAAGAGTAATAACTTTAACATGAGCATAACATCATCAAGTTCAAATAAGTGATAGATCTCTGACATGATCATAACAAAAGAAATGAACCCTTATTTACAGCTTTTCTCTCTTTCTCTAACAGTGGATTGGTTTCACATTGTATCTCCATCTTAAAGGTAATGTCTATGTGCTGTACACCCTCTTTCTCTAACAGTGAATTGGTTTCACATTGTATCTCCATCTTAAAGGTAATGTCTATGTGCTGTACACCCTCTTTCTCTAACAGTGGATTGGTTTCACATTGTATCTCCATCTTAAAGGTAATGTCTATGTGCTGTACACCCTCTTTCTCTAACAGTGGATTGGTTTCACATTGTATCTCCATCTTAAAGGTAATGTCTATGTGCTGTACACCCTCTTTCTCTAACAGTGGATTGGTTTCACATTGTATCTCCATCTTAAAGGTAATGTCTATGTGCTGTACACCCTCTTTCTCTAACAGTGGATTGGTTTCACATTGTATCTCCATCTTAAAGGTAATGTCTATGTGCTGTACACCCTCTTTCTCTAACAGTGGATTGGTTTCACATTGTATCTCCATCTTAAAGGTAATGTCTATGTGCTGTACACCCTCTTTCTCTAACAGTGGATTGGTTTCACATTGTATCTCCATCTTAAAGGTAATGTCTATGTGCTGTACACCCTCTTTCTCTAACAGTGGATTGGTTTCACATTGTATCTCCATCTTAAAGGTAATGTCTATGTGCTGTACACCCTGCACGAATACATCGTTTTCATTACGATCTAACTCAATGATATTTACACACTCTCTCCATTGGCAGATCTGCCACACCCTGACTGAAAAGCTGGTTGCCATGACAATGGGCTCAGGCGCTAAGGTGAAAGCCCCAGCCAGCCTCAGTGACATCATCACTGTGGCTAAACGCATCAGTCCGAGGTAACTGTCAGGTTAGACAGTGCTATCACATAACCCTTAAATTATCTGACCGTGCTTCGTCCTTCATCACCTCCCATCATCCCGTGTGTGTCTGTCTGTAGGGTGGATGACGTTGTGCGGTCAATGTACCCTCCCCTGGACCCCATACTTCTTGATGCCAGGTACCTAATGAAGTTTGCTTTTGTTAGATGACATCATTTATAATGGTTTGAGGGGACAAAGATAGCTGGGCAAATAGACAATATAGACCATAGTTCTGCTGATGGAACTCATATGATTAAGAGGTCTCTGATGGAGAAATTCTAAATGTCCTTTGTCTATTTTGTCCCCTCAGGGCCACCGCCCTCCTCCTGTCAGTCAGTCACCTGGTGCTGGTGACACGCAACGCCTGTCACATGTCTGGCAGCATGGACTGGATCGACCAATCACTGCACGCCGCTGAGGATCACATGGTGGTGCTGCGGGAGGCGGCGCTAGCATCTGAACCAGAACGGAGTCTACCTGGAATAGACGTGCAGAGAGAGCAGGCTATCTAGAACACACAGACATGTACATACACACATGCACGCACACATTCACATAGGCAAGCAGGCACATACACTCCTTTTCTATATATCATACAAATAGACACATTAATGCACATCTCGGGCACATTCTCACGCATACACAATGCTTGATAAACACACAATTTAAAAAACTCAACACATTCCCAAAACACACATTCCCAATGATCTTTCTCACTGTTGTTCTGTGCTGATTTACATACAGATGGGTTGCTAGATAATAGAAAAGAGCTGGGTTTAGAAAAGGATGGGTTGCCAGATCCTTGTGCTATTTTGCTCTTGATCCTTTCACTTTTACCATGTTTCTGGTTTTGTATATAGTTATGTATAACCATAATGTATGTTATGATTAGGATTTATATAGATTTTATGTTACACTCTCAGACTCAGATTGTATTGTAAGTGGAGAGCTCACTGAGACAGGCTTGTGTGTAGTTGTTGCCATGGACGACTGCCCCCTTGACATTCCTTCCTGGGTGTCGTCCATCTCCCAGCGGTGAGCTATAATCCACCCCGTTAGGAGTGCACAGTCACATGGAAGCATACATTAATCCATGTGGGGGAAAACCCTGGACACCCAATAGGACCAAAGGCCTGGGAAATACATGCACACCTACTCAGAGCAATACACTCTTACTCAGAGCAATACACTCTTACTTAGAGCAATACACTCTTACTCAGAGCAATACACTCTTACTCAGATCAGAGCAATACACTCTTACTCAGATCAGAGCAATACACTCTTACTCAGAGCAATACACTCTTACTCAGAACAATACACTCTTACTCAGAGCAATACACTCTTACTCAGAGCAATACACTCTTACTCAGAGCAATACACTCTTACTCAGATCAGAGCAATACACTCTTACTCAGAGCAATACACTCTTACTCAGAGCAATACACTCTTACTCAAAGCAATACACTCTTACTCAGAGCAATACACTCTTACTCAGAGCAATACACTCTTACTCAGAGCAATACACTCTTACTCAGAGCAATACACTCTTACTCAGAGCAATACACTCTTACTCAAAGCAATACACTCTTACTCAGAGCAATACACTCTTACTCAGAGCAATACACTCTTACTCAGAGCAATACACTCTTACTCAAAGCAATACACTCTTACTCAGAGCAATACACTCTTACTTAGAGCAATACACTCTTACTCAAAGCAATACACTGCTACTCAGATCAATACACTGCTACTCAGATCAATACACTACTACTCAGAGCAATACACTCTTACTTAGAGAAATACACTCTTACTCAGAGCAATGCACTGCTACTCAGAGAAATACACTGCTACTCAGAGCAATACACTGCTACTCAGAGCAATACACTCTTAGAGAAATACACTGCTACTCAGAGAAATACACTCTTAGATAAATACACTGCTACTCAGAGCAATACACTCTTACTTAGAGCAATACACTACTACCGTACTCAGAGAAATACACTGCTACTCAGAGCAATACACTCTTACTCAGAGCAATACACTACTACTCAGAGCAATACACTGCTACTCAGAGCAATACACTGCTACTTAGAGCAATACAGTCTTACTTAGAGCAATACACTGATACTCAGAGCAATACAGTCTTACTTAGAGCAATACACTGATACTCAGAGCAATACAGTCTTAGAGCAATACACTGATACTCAGAGCAATACACTGCTACTTAGAGCAATACACTGATACTCAGAGCAATACAGTCTTACTTAGAGCAATACACTGATACTCAGAGCAATACAGTCTTACTTAGAGCAATACACTGATACTCAGAGCAATACACTGCTACTTAGAGCAATACACTGATACTCAGAGCAATACAGTCTTACTTAGAGCAATACACTGATACTCAGAGCAATAGTCTTACTTAGAGCAATACACTGATACTCAGAGCAATACACTGATACTCAGAGCAATACACTGATACTCAGAGCAATACACTGATACTTAGAGCAATACACTGATACTCAGAGCAATACACTGATACTCAGAGCAATACACTGATACTCAGAGCAATACACTGATACTCAGAGCAATACACTGATACTCAGAGCAATACAGTCTTACTTAGAGCAATACACTGATACTCAGAGCAATACAGTCTTACTTAGAGCAATACACTGATACTCAGAGCAATACACTGCTACTTAGAGCAATACACTGATACTCAGAGCAATACAGTCTTACTTAGAGCAATACACTGATACTCAGAGCAATAGTCTTACTTAGAGCAATACACTGATACTCAGAGCAATACACTGATACTCAGAGCAATACACTGATACTCAGAGCAATACACTGATACTTAGAGCAATACACTGATACTCAGAGCAATACACTGATACTCAGAGCAATACACTGATACTCAGAGCAATACACTGATACTCAGAGCAATACACTGATACTCAGAGCAATACACTGATACTTAGAGCAATACACTGATACTCAGAGCAATACACTGATACTCAGAGCAATACACTGATACTTAGCAATACACTGATACTCAGAGCAATACACTGATACTCAGAGCAATACACTGATACTTAGATCAATACACTGATACTTAGAGCAATACACTGCTACTTAGAACCCGGAGTCAAATAATTCAAGCTCTGAAATTCAGCCTAAGAGAAGACTGCCAGTATAACTGCAGCCTACATCAGATAAGCAGAGCTCTGTGATGGAATGATATTGATTGAGATGAAACATGAAAAGTGGCCACTCCTTTATTTTCCTGGTTTCCGTCGTTTTATTACAATTGATTGCTTTTGTATGTAAGCTCTCCTGTGTTTTCTCCTCCCCATCCACCGTTCGTTAGTGATGTTTCCTTATCTCCTGCCTTTTTCACCTTTCTCTTTTTTCCCCCTTCCATTGATTTGTACAGGTAAATTAAAGTTTCATAGGAAAATGTGTAATGCTGTTTCTTCTTCTTTTTAGTTAACATTTCTGAGGGAATCCACAGTCCGTAAGAAAACCACACACTCATGTAAACTCTAGGAATAAGACAATGGATCCAGTTGATTGATTGGGGATAAGGATGGTTGTCCTGCTGTTTGACGGTATAGGCAGTCTTGTCTCTCTGCAAGCGAGAGCGATTGGCTGAGAACGAATAAGGCCCTAAAGCACCATACTTAAAGAAGACACACAGATACAACTTTAATACAGCTACTAAGAAAACACTGTACACGATTTGTCATCACCTGACCGGGAAATATCATTCTCTTAAAAATAGAAAATACAAAAACATTTTCTCCTCGGGATATGTTGACATAAATAAAATGGGATCTTTTTGTGTTTGTTTAGGTTTTCAATAGAGTCCTTTGCTTTTTTTCAGGCTGACTTGTTTCCAGTTTGGGAGGGAGTCATATTCATCTCTCTTCATCTTCAAAATAGTCTGAAACATATAAACAAACAGACATTACTTCAGATACTGTAGGATACTGGAGAAAAGCAAGCACCCACTGGTCTTAGGGATGAACGTTTTGTGAAATATTTACATAGAAACCTACATACGTCACATTGTTTCTATCATCTTGAGACTACCACAAGAAGATGTTTCAATTGGCCACATCATTAAGACGTTAGTGGTGCGACCTAGTGGCTGTCAGGTGTAGCTGCACTCTGTTTTATATAACGTCATAATACTGTACAAAAACATTCAGCAGACGAATGTATCCAAATTGTGCATACATAGTCCGTGCATACACTTTCATATGAGTGGCCCCAGTGGGAATCAAACCCATTATCGTGACGTTGCAAGGGTCATGCTCTACCAACTGAGCCACGCAGGACAAGCGTGTTTGTGTGTCAACCTGGAAGTCGTGGTCGGAGAGGTATATCTCCAGGTGCTGGGGGTCCACTCCCTCGGGCAGAGGGGTCTGCAGCAGCTCCTCTAGGGGGTACTGGGTCTTACTGAGCTGGGCCAGGGCGTCCTGCACCAAGGTCAGCTTGACCCGCCCGGCCTCCCCCTGGACAACAGCATTCACAAGTCAGCATATCTAAATCTAAAATATACCCGACTTTGAAAGACAAAGACTGTGGTGTCGCTATGACACAACAGTCTTTACCCAACCAGATAATACTGAACTGTGCTTACTGCTGTTGTGAAGTTATCACCGATGATGCTACTGATGCGTACAGATGCTATTATTGATAATGAAAATTATTATGAGGAGGAGGACGAATTAGTCCTCTTTTCCTGTACCTGTGTGGTGGGTGTGGGTCTCTTCTCCCAGCGAGGGAACACGTTGGTGAAGGTGAGGGGTTCTACTCCGTCCTGGATGAGGTAGGCCTGAAGGGGGCGCCTCGGGTTCTTCTCTGAAACACCACCAACACACCCCAAACCGTCAGAGAACCACAGAGCAACTTAACCCCTAACTACAGCATATCCCCGACACACTCCAACCATCTAAACAACTCAGATTCAAATTTGGACCTCGAATTCAGTTCCACTGCTTTTTTAACTCGTTCTTCCCCTCTAATCAAGGACTGATTTGGACCTAGGACACCAGGTGGGTGTAATTACCAGCAGTACTCTGGACCTCATAGGGTACCCCAGATCTAAACAATCAAGTTTTTTTTACATGATGTATCTAGCATTGAATGGAATAGATGTAATTAATCCCTGATGTTGAACTAGCCTTTTCTTACTTCCACAACGCATTCCAGGATGTATGCAATAGGCCCCTTTAAAAAAAAATCAAGATTACCAAAGAACTTACAAAAATCATAAGGGAACTAAATGCTATGTGGGCTAAAGAAAAAAGGGACTGGTTTGGCAGATTATCGGATGGCTTTTAAACGTCTTCGAAATATGAGTGTGGCTATGATCCGTAAATTGAAAGCAGACCACTACCTGAAATCTACTTCACATAATTTAAATTATCCATCCAAATTCTGGAAAGGAGTGAAAGGTTTGGAGTGCAAAAAAGATACACAGCTTCCCAAACAATTGTTGGTAGGCACACAGATTGTAACTGAGAGAACCTCCATTCTGAAAGCCTTGAATCGGCATTTTTTAGATGCAGGCAGTTTATTTGAAAAGGTCAAAAGGTATAATTGAGCCCTATGAGTTTACCTGACACCTCTGTGCACTCCTTTACCAGGTTCTCCTTTTCATCCTCTGTTTCAGAAGTGTGTAAAACCCTGAAAGAAATTGATGGAAAAAATCCCCTGGCCCTGATGAACTAGACCCCCGCTTCCTGCACCTATCTGCAGACATCATTGCTCAACGCTTAACATGTATTTTTAAGCTCACGCTTAACGTTAAGGAAATCTCCAAGTTATGGAAATCTGCTTTTGTACTGCCTCTCCTGAAAGGTGGAGATCCCTCGCTACTTGACAGCTATCGACCCATATCAAAATTGTCTGTACTGTCTAGGGTACTGGAGTCCTTATTTAGTAGGCAGCTAAAGGCCTACTTCCAAGAAAACAACATTTTAAATGGAATGCAATCTAGTTTTAGGTGTGGCCACAGCACTGTTTCAGCAACATCGAAGGTTTTAAATGACATCCACTATGCTCTTGATAAGAAGTTACATTGTGTGTCTGTCTTTATTGATTTGTCGAAGGCTTTTGACACCGTGGACCATGCTGTGTTAGTGCAAAGGTTCAAATGTTGTGGAATTACTGGTCATGCTCTAGACTGGTTTATAAATCACCTATCAAATCGTACACAATGGGCAATGACAGATGGTTGTAAATCTATAGAGGTGTGCTCAGGTGTTCCGCAAGGTACTATTTTGGGCCCACTGTTGTTCATTTTGTATATCAACAACATTGGGGATCTTATTGAAACAGCGGATGTTCATTTTTATGCAGATGACACTGATCTTTATTCAAGTGGTAGTAGTTTATCTTCGGCTTTTGAAAATGCCCAAACAGCATTTAACATCATACAACAGAATCTGTAGGATTTAAAGCTGGTTCTAAATTCGGGTAAAACAAAATGCACGCTATTTTCAAATGTCAGGCATGTTACTAATCATGTCATTGCCGCATTGGCAGAACATGCTATAGAGCAAGTTAAAGTGTACAAATATTTGTGTGTGTGGGTTGATGATAAGCTGATCTTCACTGTGCATGTAATGAACTTGATAAGGAAGCTCAAGCTGAGAATTGGTTTTTAATACCGGTATAAGGCTTGTTTTTCTTTTGAGGCCAGGAAGGAACTGGTACGATGTACATTACTGGCGGTTTTATATTTTAGTGATGTTATATATATATATATATATATGCAGGCCTCAAACACTACCCTGAGAGCACTAGATTCAGTGTATCATGCAGCCCTCAGGTTCATTACAAATCAAAAACGTCTAACACATCATTGTGATCTCTACAGAGCTGTTGGCTGGTCGTCATTGACCTTGCGTAGGCTTAAACACTGGTATTCACTGATTTATAAGGCCATATTGGGTAAAATGCCATTTTATCTTTTTTTAGTTAGGTCTGTAAATAAATATCAATTACAATCCCATTCTCATTTGCTTCTAACAGTACCAAAAATTAGAACAGGTCATGGAAGAAATAGTTTTAGTTAGTTAGCTCCGTGGTCCAGGAACTCTCTCCTGAACATTTAAACATTTGATGATCTTGTTTCGTTGGTGGAGTTTAAACACTTGATCGATGTATATATCATAGAAGAGTGTAATTGTCTTTAGGACAGCTGTTTTTAGTCAAGTAAAAGGTTTTTGTTGTACTGTGTGTTTATAGTTTTGTTCAATGTTGTGTTAGTGTATGTAAGTTGTTTTGTCTGAAACGTTGTTCCCCCTGCTGCTATTGGACCAGGTCTCTCTTGGAAAAGAGATGTTATCTTAATGAGAAAAACCTGGATAAATAAAGGTCAAATAAAAAATAAATATTCTATTTGCTGCCTTGCTTTGTCTACATGCTCTCACCTTTGCAGTACTGGAGCACTGTCTGCATAGCACACCTCCTCTCATTCGCCCAGCGGATACAGACTGAGCCAGTGGTCTGACTGTCAGGCTCACCTGCCTGCCACAGATACAGCTCCATACAGTTATCCAGCAGGAACAGGGCTGGAGAGGGATAAGAGAGAGAGAGAAAGAGAGAGAGGGAGAGAGAGAAACAGTGAGCGAGAGAGAGAGAGGGAGAGAGAGAGAGAGAAACAGCGAGCGAGAAAGAGAGGGAGAGAGAGAGAGAGAGAGAAACAGTGAGTGACAGAGAGAGAGGGAGAGAGAGAGAGAAACAGCGAGCGAGAGGGAGAGAGAGAGAGAAACAGCGAGCGAGAGAGGGAGAGAAAGAGAAACAGCGAGCGAGAGGGAGAGAGAGAGAGAAACAGCGAGCGAGAGAGGGAGAGAGAGAGAGAAACAGCGAGAGAGAAACAGCGAGTGAGAGAGGGAGGGAGAGAGAGAGAGAGAGAAACAGTGAGAAAGGGAAAGAAAAGGAGGGATATTAGGTGAGTGTTTTGTACCTCGAGTCCTCGTGATAACAATGGAAGTTGTGTTTAAGAGTATGTGCATGCATACATGTGTGTGTTCGGGCTTTGAGCGGACACTCACCTGGCTGTGGCACAAAGTACAGGCTCTCCTGGACAAAGGGCATCGCCATGACAACCCCTGGCAACCGTGCAGGGCTCTGCAGCTCCTCCCCCTGGAAGGTTCCGGAACGGCCACTCAGATGGAAGAGGCGTGGCGTGAAGTTATACTTCCCTGGATCTGAGAGATAACAACACACAGCATCTCATCACATCAACCTCTCAACCTTCCAGCACTCAGTCAGGTTCAGCTGGTGTAAACCTTCTTACATTAGTCATATGTGTGTTCATTTAAAAAGAAGACATTTGGGCTGGGATATCTGTTCAGGTTATTCTGAGCTTTTAGGTATTCTGTTAAATACAGTGCCCTGAAAAAGTACGTGCCCCCTTTGTCATTTTCTCTACTTTTGCATATTTTTAGTATTGAATGTTGTCAGATCTTCAATCAAAACCTAATATTATATAAAAGGAACCTGAGTCTACAAATAACAAAAAAATATATACTTATTGTATATATTTAATTAACAAAGTCATGCAACAACCAATTCCCCTGTGTGAAAAAGTAATTTCCCCCTTACACTCAATAACTGGTTGTGCCACATTGACTGCAACCAAATGCTTCCTGTAGTTGTTGATCAGTCTCTCACATCGCTGTGGAAGAATTTTGGCCCACTCTTCCATGCAGAACTTCTTTAACTCTGCAACATTTGTGGGTTTTCAAGCATGGACTGCTCGTTTCAAGTCCTGCCACAACATCTCAATTGGGATTAGGTCTGGACTTTGACTAGGCCATTTCAAAACTTCAAACTTGTTGCTTTTTAGCCATTTTCGTGCAGACTCGATTGTGCGTTTTGGATCATTGTCTTGCTGCATGACCCAGCTGTGCTTCAGCTTCAGCTCACCGATGGATGGCCTGACCTCCTGTAGAAGTCTCTGATACATGTCTACATAGAGCCATGACTACATGGAACTCTATTCCACATCAGGTAACTGGTGCAAGCAGTAGAATCAGATTTAAAAAGCAGGCACAGGTAGAAATACACAGCGGGGACTGTGAGGTACAGACACACGTACATTGTGATGTTGTTGTATGGTGGTAGTGAACATTTTGTGTTGTGGATATGTGGTGGTGTAGGGATGTTATATGATGTCCTGTTTTGTCTTTAGCTCATTCAGTACAAACATAGTTCACTGTTTTATATGTAATGTGGGTGCTTTGGACCCCAGGAAGTGTAGCTGCTGCCTCGGGAGCAGGAAGCATCTGGAATCACCTGGATGATCATCAAGACTCTTGGAAGAATGTTTTATGGACAGATGATTCAAAAGTCTAACTTTTTGGACGACATGGGTTCCATTGTGTCTGGCTAAAACCAAACACTGCATTCCACAGTAAGAGCCTCATACCAAAGGTCATGCATTGTGGCAGTAGTGTGATGGTTTGGGGATGCTTCGCTGACTCAGGTCCTGGAGGAATTCCGCTCTGTATCAGAGAATTCTACAGGAGAATCTCAGGCCATCTGTCTGTGAGCTGAAGAGCAGATGAGTCATGCTGCACGACAATGATCCAAAACACATATTAGCAAGTCCACATACGAAAATGGCTAAAAAGCAACACATTTTACGTTTCGCAATTGCCTAGTCCAGACCTAATCCCAATTGAGATGTTGTGGCAAGACTTGAAATGAGCAGTTCATGCTTGAAAACCCACAAATATTGCTGAGTTTCAGCAGTTCTGCATGGAAGACTGGGCCAAAGTTCCTCCACAGCGATGCGAGTGACTGTTCAAAAACTACAGGAAGCGTTTGCTTGGAGTCATTGTAGCTAAATGTGGCCAAACCAGTAATTGAGTGTAAGGGGGCAATGACTTTTTCACACAGGGGCATTGTGTGTTGCATAACTTGGTTTATTAAATAAATGAAATAAGTATGTCATTGTTGTGGTATTTGTTCACTCAGGTTCCCTTCATCTAATATTAGGTTTTGCTTGAAGATCTGATAACATTCAGCATCAAAAATATGCAAAATAGAGAAAATTAGAAAGGGGTCAAATACTTTTTCACGGCACTGTATATGAAGGTGTGTTTTGTTCAGGTATGAACAGGAGCTGAGAGGTGTGTTTTGTTCAGGTATGAACAGGAGCTGAGAGGTGTGTTTTGTTCAGGTATGAACAGGAGCTGAGAGGTGTGTTTTTTCAGGTATGAACAGGAGCTGAGAGGTGTGTTTTGTTCAAGTATGAACAGGAGCTGAGAGGTGTGTTTTGTTCAGGTATGAACAGGAGCTGAGAGGTGTGTTTTGTTCAGGTATGAACAGGAGCTGAGAGGTGTTTTGTTCAGGTATGAACAGGAGCTGAGAGGTGTGTTTTGTTCAGGTATGAACAGGAGCTGAGAGGCGTGTTTTGTTCAGGTATGAACAGGAGCTGAGAGGTGTGTTTTGTTTAGGTATGAACAGGAACAGAGGTGTGTTCAGTACCTTGCAGCATGCAGTCATAGGTCTTCCTGTCCTGCTGCCCAATAGCGTTCCAGAACTCCACAGGCTCCGCCCCTTCCTCCACTTCCTGCACCCTCGAAAGGCTATCACTGCTGAGGCCCAGTTCAGGAGGGCACCTAACACAGAGACAGCAGAAAGCACACATAACCACGTATTAATACGGTTTGCATTCCAACGAATGAATACATACAGAAGCACAATAACACATCCATGAAGGGAGACTTACATCTGAGTGAGTCGCTCCACAGCCCTCTTACCCGCCTCCCGGGAGCTGGCGTGGACCTTACAGCCGTACCACAGGTAGAGCGCCCCCTGTTGACTGTTGAGCAGTATGAGAGAACCTCGGGAGCGCAGGCTGCCACAGCGACAGTCCACCTCCAACAGACTGGCCTCCTCAGGCAGCTCCCCACGCACACAGAACAGACGCCAGACCCCTGCAAGACACAGAGAGAGTGCAGTTAGGAACACACATCTATGCAGAACACAGACACACAACCAGACACACACACCACCTAAATCAGAGGAGGTAAAGCCAAGGTAATATCCCACCTGTGTTGTTGGTGGCTCGGCAGCCTTTGTGGATGACCAGACCTCCCTGGAAGAGCTGAAGGAAACACGGAGGCTCCTGCCCCTGAGGCACCATCACCTTCAACAGGACAACAACAACACAGGTAGAAACATCAGTCAGAGAGCCAACTGTACTCAACAGCAATAACACTGGTTAAACTCAGGCCTCTGAAATGCTAGGCAGGTTTAACCATAGACATCCTATAACGTGCATGTTCTATATGTGACTATGGTTTTAACTGAGGCTATGGGTGGTTTAAGAGTTTAATTGGAAGAACCACCCACCTGTGTTCCCTCATGACTCCTGAGTGCAGACGCGCCTCGCCCATTGATACTGGAGTGCCGGCCCTGCCAGATGAAGACAGCAGAGCACTCCCTCCCAGGCTGCCCGCTTTCATCCGCTGGGCTGAGAGTATAGGTCCAGCGGATCAGGTATGTGTCTCCTTCATGCAGCTGCCCTGGGCTCTCCAGCTGGGCCTCGCTGTCCTCAAACTCCTGAATGTGCCAGGTATCCACGGCAACAGTGCTCAGCTCCACCTGCCGTCCATCCTCCAGGGGTACGACCCCATGCCCCCTCCGAACGTCCACCCCCTCCAGGACTGTAGAGACCACCCCGTCCCCTGGCAGCGCCACCCCCTGCCCTGCCACCAGCGCCTTGGCATCGCACGCACACAGAGACACACACTCTATCTGCTGCTGGGGCAGGGGACTCTGCTGGGGCCACACTGGCATGGCAGTCTGCACAGAGAGACACAGTAGAGAGAGGAAGGGAGAGGAGAAATACAGTCAAAGAAGACCAGGCATCTTTCTCACAGTCACTCTGAATCTGTACAGGATGGGTCCTATTAGGCTTTGAGTCATGTGTTTCGCACATTGACTCGGGACCGGTATCCCCTGTATATAGCCTCGTTATTAGTATTTTATTGTTGCTTTTTTTTAACTTTTTTTAAAAAACTTTAGTTTATTTAGTAAATATTTTCTTGACTCCTATTTTTCTTCAAACGTTATGTTGGTTAAGGGCTTGTAAGTAAGCATTTCACGGTAAAGTCTACAGCTGTTGTATTTAGCACGTGACAAATACAATTTGATTGAATCTTTCTCTAACTAACCTGTGCCTCCTCTACCACCATTGCAGCAGTCTCCTCCTTATCTGCAGCCCAGTCCAGAAACTTCTCCCTGAAGAGGGCTGTCTCCTTGTGCTCAGAGACACAGCCAAACAGGGCCCAGTTGGGCCGTCTTTCACCTTGCCTGTACACAAATCACACACATAATGTATCAGTGAATATGTAAATGAGGTATTTTACTATGTAAGCGCCTGTGTGGTGTGTACCTACGGCTGTATGCTGGGGTTGCAGTGTGTGGGGTCCAGTGGGTTGACCCTACAGTTGCTATAGTCGTAGGGACCACCCCACACCTGCTGGGCCAGCTGTACAGCCACACTCCTGTCACCAGGGGCAACATCCTTCCCATGCCACAGGTACACCTCACTGCCAAAGTCAAACACCAGGGCCTGGTAGAGAGACAAGGGAACAAACAGAGACAGAGAGACAGAGGCAGAGAGACAGAGACAGAGAGACAGAGACAGAGAGACAGAGGTATAGAGATAAGGGAACAAACAGAGACAGAGAGACAGAGGTATAGAGACAAGGGAACAAACAGAGACAGAGAGACAGAGGTATCGAGACAAGGGAACAAACAGAGACAGAGAGACAGAGGCAGAGAGAGAGAACCATTCAGAGATCAGATTCTATCTGTAGTGTTGAAAATCACACACACGAGTTGACAGATGGCATTCCAGTTTATAATCTTTGTATTGAGTTAAAACCCATTGATTGATATGTAGCACCAAGGCAGCAATGGCTGAGAAGCCACAGAAACACACAGGGGGATCCAGGGAGGGACTGACCTCAGTGGATCCCAGTAGGGAGACAGTAGGGATGGCTGCCCAGGCCTGCTCATGGGGTACCAGTCTGTTCTCCACCAGCCTGTACAAACAGTTAGACTCCACCACCCCACTCTCATACAGCTCATCCTCTTCTGGGGCTCCCGCTCCTACAGGGAACACACACATATACGATCACACCTACAGTACACAAAGACAGATGCAAATGGCCACTTACTGGTTGCTTGCATACTTACGTTCTTGGTTTCTTACTTACTGACTGACTTACTTAATTACTTAGTTTACTGACTGTTTGACTAACTTTGTTTACTGACTGACTGACTGGACTGACTTATAGTTTACTGACTGACTGACTGACTGACTGGACTGACTAACTTAGTTTACTGACTGACTGACTAACTTAGTTTACTGACTGACTGGACTGACTTATAGTTTACTGACTGGACTGACTTATAGTTTACTGACTGACTGACTTATAGTTTACTGACTGACTGACTGGACTGACTGACTGACTTAGTTTACTGACTGACTGAAAGGAATCCACAGACTGTACCTAAAAGGACGTTCTGGTTGTTTTAATAGGATTTTCACATAGTTTGTCTACTGAGTGTGTGACAGAGTGGTTGGTGACTAGTTCTAGTCCGACCTCTGTATTGTGTCTTTCCTCCCAGAAGGTTCCAGAAGTCAGAGGCCAGGCTGTTGTCAGTATTGACCCCCTCCTCTAGGTGGATGACCTCACAGGCCAGGCAGCCCAGGTCCCCCTGTGTCTGGATCAACGAGGCCAGCTCTGACGCCTGGACCGAGACAGCAGAAGACAGGCAAACATCATCACCAGTTATAACGGACATGAATCAGTGGCTTCACATTGTGTTAAACTGCAGAATGTTAAATGTACTTCAGTGGTATTATTCAAAAGTCATATATAGTTTGAATTACAGACGAATAAGACACCCAACGGGAATCCCTCATGAACAATACAAGACAGGGATCTAGAGAGTAGACCGTCAGTACGTGATACAATGTGTCTGTCGCGTGGAAGTCGTACCTTGGCTTTCTCTGTGGCGTTGGCGAACTCTCCGCTCCAGAGGATGCAGTGAGTGGGTGTGACCAGCAGGAAGCAGTCTCCACTGTTCAGAGACCTGGCTGTGGGCTCCACCAGACGCACTTGCACATGATGCCAACCTGGCACCGTAGGAGACACACACACACACACACATGTTGAATAGAGAGTTTGTATCCACACACGCACACGTACACACTTATAAATGCAATCATATGCACGCACACACACACAATCTGTGCTGACCTTTGATGTGAATGAGCATGAGGTTGCTGATGGGCAGGTTGTTGCTGTTCCTCACTGATTCTGTGGAAGTGACATCACGCAGGTGGACGTTACTGAAGTCCTCTGTACTGGCCAGACCTGCTAGAGTTCAGGACAGACATGGGACAGAGAGATCAGAGATGAGAAAGCCGTAAACAGTATATAAGAAGACTGATGAAAGAAAAGAGAAAGAGAGAGAGGAGAGAGAAAAAAAAATATAGAGAAAGATATCTCTCTGGTATATGTTAACATCACTCACACTTCTCCACTTGTGTCCTGTTAGTGTTCACGGTAGCCATGGTGATTCTCTCTCCCATGAAGTCCTGTCTGATGTCATCGCGGGCCGCCAGAGCACGCAGAGGGTTCCGGGAGCCCTGGGTCCTACGGGAAGGACGCACCGACCGCCTGTGCTGCGCTACTTCTGATGTCAGCCTGCACACACACACACACACACACACACACACACACACACACACACACAACACAAAGGGGCATTAAGACACAAACACAGGCAATGAACACACTCATACAATTAGATAGAAGTGTACATGTAAACACATACACACAGCCCCCCCCCACACACACACAAACAAACAAACTCACATGGGTGTGTTGGTCTGGCAGAGGACACTCAGGTCCTGTTCTGGGTCAGTTCCAGTGGCAGCTCCAGCCCCAGCAGAGAGGGTAGAGGGTGAGTGGGGAGACACCTCCCTGTAGAAACCACCACATGTCTCCTGGTCATCAGGGGTCATGACCTCCTTCTCCCCCACTGAGGTCACCTCCAGGGGCGTGTCCTGGGGAGCGGCTGGGGATGGAGAGGGGGACAACATGAGAGAAGTTACAGGTATTCTACTTCATTAGGATACTCAAAGCATCACTGAGAAAAACACAGTAAGTGATACAATAGACACTAGTGGATAGACTTCCTCTCTTAATCTGAGGTTTGGACAAATCATCCTAGAATAGATAATAAGACGTACTATTCAACCTGTCCACAATGGAATCCAGTTTGTCCAGCTTTGTGTCCTCTTCCACCTCCATCCCAGGGTGACTGGAGATCTCTGTTGAGAGGAGAACCAGAGGTCAGGGATAGGATCTACAATCACAAACCAGACACAAACATATTTTCTCTTTTCTGGATGGGGTATGTTTACCTTCATATGGGCATGCTGTTGCTGTGGCCCCTGTGGAGGGTCTCTTAGTGTGAGATGGAGGGGTCTCGTCTATGTCTGATACAGGGGTCACCAAACCTGCAATGGGACAATCCCACACAGGTCTGAGTGAGGGAAAGAAAGAGAGAAAGAGAGAAAGAAAGAGAGAACGAGAGAAAGAGAGAGACAGAGAAAATGAGAAAGAGGGAAACCTCACCTCTTTTCGCCATGCGTCCGGCCACAGTGTACTGGGCTGAGTCGTTGGCGGCTCCTCTCCCTCTGGTCTTCCACTGCTCCTCGCTGTCCTGTAGGGTTCTCATGCGCTCAGCCACCGATGCCTGTGGCAGCTCCTCCGCTTCTACTGGTCTAGTCTGCTGCATGGGCAGAGAACGGGATCAGATGCCATACAGTAACACCTACCAGTATGCGTGTGTGTTTTTTTTTGTGTGTATGTGTCACCTTCTGTCTCCATTGGGGCTGAGAGCAGACCTGGGTAGGAGAGGAGACCTCCTGGGCCTCATAGGAAGAGCTGGTCTGAGGAGGGAGAGAAAACAGGATATATGAAGGGGAACTACGTCAACATGTTTCACTGCAGTATCAACACAACTCACATCACAGCACTCAAACAAGTACATTTAAATGGACTATTGAGGGGCAATGGCGTGCAATGGACACACTTCACACTCACACACCTGAACGGGTGCTTGCACACACACTCACCTGATTGTAGCACATGACATATTGAGGTGTACTGTTAGAATAGACAGAGGAAAAGACAGGAACCTGGGAGGAGGATAAAGGAATAAGCCCAGGATTGGGTAGAACAGAATAGAATAGATGTGATATGACTTGAACGAGCAGCATAGTCAACAAACCAGGGTAATAAGTTCGGTTGAAATAACCAAACACAGAGCTTTGTAGGCAATGAGGTGCACTATGTAGGGAATAGGGTGCCACAGAGCCTGCACTCCGCTTACCCAGCACTGAGGGTTGACGACTGGTGCATCATGGGAGATCTCATTGTCTTCCTACAGGAGCAGAGAGGGGGTGTGGTCAGCAAAGCCGAGAAAAAAAAGAGTGTGAGAGGAGAGAGCAGGTGAAAAGAGATGGCAAACAGGAGAAAGAGAGGGTGAAGAGCGATGAGAAAATGTATGGAGGTCTCTCACACACACACACACAACCCAGAGAACTGTCAACACTGTCCAGCTAAGGGGGCTTAATTGGGTCAAGGGGGTGTTCATGGAAGCATCTCAGTCTATCTGTTAACATTCCATGTCATTCAGAGCCATTCAGCCCATTCCTGGGCATTAGCACCAGTAGAAACTGCACCCATATCTAAGTAAAGCAAGGTAGCTCTCAGTGATTTAATACATAGTAAGATATAGGGCTGGTGTAGAGGTGCTATGATATTAAACACATACCATAGTAAGATATAGGGCTGGTGTAGAGGTGCTATGATATTAAACACATACCATAGTAAGATATAGGGCTGGTGTAGAGGTGCTATGATATTAAACACATACCATAGTAAGATATAGGGCTGGTGTAGAGGTGCTATGATATTAAACACATACCATAGTAAGATATAGGGCTGGTGTAGAGGTGCTATGATATTAAACACATACCATAGTAAGATATAGGGCTGGTGTAGAGGTGCTATGATATTAAACACATACCATAGTAAGATATAGGGCTGGTGTAGAGGTGCTATGATATTAAACACATACCATAGTAAGATATAGGGCTGGTGTAGAGGTGCTATGATATTAAACACATACACATACCATAGTAAGATATAGGGCTGGTGTAGAGGTGCTATGATATTAAACACATACCATAGTAAGATATAGGGCTGGTGTAGAGGTGCTATGATATTAAACACATACCATAGTAAGATATAGGGCTGGTGTAGAGGTGCTATAATATTAAACACATACCATAGTAAGATATAGGGCTGGTGTAGAGGTGCTATGATATTAAACACATACCATAGTAAGATATAGGGCTGGTGTAGAGGTGCTATGATATTAAACACATACCATAGTAAGATATAGGGCTGGTGTAGAGGTGCTATGATATTAAACACATACCATAGTAAGATATAGGGCTGGTGTAGAGGTGCTATGATATTAAACACATACCATAGTAAGATATAGGGCTGGTGTAGAGGTGCTATAATATTAAACACATACCATAGTAAGATATAGGGCTGGTGTAGAGGTGCTATGATATTAAACACATACCATAGTAAGATATAGGGCTGGTGTAGAGGTGCTATGATATTAAACACATACCATAGTAAGATATAGGGCTGGTGTAGAGGTGCTATGATATTAAATACATACCATAGTAAGATATAGGGCTGGTGTAGAGGTGCTATGATATTAAACACATACCATAGTAAGATATAGGGCTGGTGTAGAGGTGCTATGATATTAAACACATACCATAGTAAGATATAGGGCTGGTGTAGAGGTGCTATGATATTAAACACATACCATAGTAAGATATAGGGCTGGTGTAGAGGTGCTATAATATTAAACACATACCATAGTAAGATATAGGGCTGGTGTAGAGGTGCTATGATATTAAACACATACCATAGTAAGATATAGGGCTGGTGTAGAGGTGCTATGATATTAAACACATACCATAGTAAGATATAGGGCTGGTGTAGAGGTGCTATGATATTAAACACATACCATAGTAAGATATAGGGCTGGTGTAGAGGTGCTATGATATTAAACACATACCATAGTAAGATATAGGGCTGGTGTAGAGGTGCTATGATATTATGATGCTCTTTTAGTTTCAGTAGAATGGCAAAACTCTAACAAACTCTCAAATTAAGCACTGCTTGCTGAACCAGCCCACACAACATATCTGTTCAACCTTCAAGAACAGATAGGACAGCTAACTAATTCCTCCTACCTGGCCTCCTACCTGGCCTCCTACCTGGCCTCCTACCTGGCCACGCATCATCATTCCTGGGTGGCGTGCGGACAGCATCCCCTCTTATCTCCCCTGTGATCAGTCCCCCTGGTGACCCTCATCCTCCCTTCTTTCCCTGGCTGACAGGTTACACTAAACCCACTGGTTCCAGACAGCCACCCAGAGGATTAGAGATTACAAGTGGAAGCCAGGGCCTTTTCTCTGGGCTGGTGTGTTACAGTGGGGGCCAAGCCATAGTATCACAGGCCCTGAGGACTAGGGATTGTCTGGGAGCCTCCTGTGGATCTATATATCTATATCTGACTGAGAATGATATGTCCACAGCTGTCCGCTGCTCTGCTTTCCAGGCTAAGACTGGATTTGCCCCACTGTAATTCTGAGCCAACATATTCAAGATGCTAAACACAAGTGCAGACCCAAATCAACTATAAACAGCCAACCAACTGGCTCCAAAACACATGAGCTCAGTCCGTGTGAGATTTCCAATGCAAAACAGTGATGTCAGCATCTATCCACTGTCCACCATTCCCAGCCTGCTCTGACTGAGGTGTGTCTGTGTGTTTAGACTAAAGCGAGGTCCAGTAAGACGGCCGCTGGTCTTACCTTCCTCTGGTCCGCCAAGGTCACCTGGACGTGTTGTCTGGGAGGAGTGTCTCTTCTCACCCTGCCCCCCTTCTCCTCCCTGGAAGCATCTGACAGCCTGCACAGAGGCAGAGGGGAGGTCTAAAAAAATAGCCATGCAAATCTCTCTCTCGTGCTCATGCTTGCTTGCTCGCACATACACACACACACACACACACACACACACACCAAAAACACAAAGACAAACCTTCCATGACACTCAGCAATAGAGATCCCTCTTGCAGCACACAAATGTCAATACACGCTCAGGGTCACAACGTTCCCTCAACGTTCACACACAAACACAATTTAAAAGGCCCGTATGTTGGCTCTGTGTTAATTGTGTACCTGTCTCTCCCAGAGGTGTTCCCAGGGGGGTCCATCTGCTTTCTCTGTTCAGCCAGGGAAGGCCTCTCCTCCTGGGGGTGACCCTGCTCTGAGGAGGGCCTGGCTGGGCTACACACAGCCACCGTCTCCCTCCTGTTCCTGTTCCTCTGTCTCCAGGGGGCCGAGGAGGCTGGTCTCTCTCTACAAGGCACTGGTACATTGTCATGTCTTTCTGCCCTCCTCTCCTCCACCTCGTTCCCCCTCTCCCCTCCTCCGTCCTGGTCCTGCTGTCTGTCCTCCCACATAGTGTCTCTGTCTCGGTCCCGTACTGGTGCTCCAGAGGCGCTGTTCCTCAGGATGCCTCTGATCTCTCCTGGCTCAGAGTCCCTGCGCTGCTGCTGGCCCTGCTGGGACGGGTCAGGTCCTGTGGCAGGCTCCACATCGGCCCCGGGTCGAGGCTGGGCCTGACGCACCTCAGTGGGCCTCAGATTGATGGACCGCTCCTGCTGCCTGTCGGACAGGGTGGGGGACAGGCGCAGCGGGGGCAGTCGGATGGGACCTTTCTGGAGCTGAGGGAGGACAAAGCGAGGAGAATACTGTCAGAGACATGGAGATTATAGATTCTACTCATCACAATAGTGTAAATTAGTATGAAAACTATAAGAAGAAGAGGTTCCTACATATTTCTGAGTCATCCATTTGGACCTGTCTAATTTTAGTGTGATTGAATTGGACGCGAGTGTAGTGTTCCCCTCTGGACAGTGTTATGGTCGATATTGGCTTGATACTGATCAAATATAACTATTGATCAATCAGGTGCTCACAACAGTTAGAAGCACAGAGTGTGACATTCAGTTTGGTGTACACATACACTTACTCACTCCCTCATGCTCACGTCAACATCCAGTATACACACACACACTCACTCACACTCGCACTCATACACACACTCACCTGTGTCACAATCCACATTTCTCAGTTAAAGAGTGACACACACGCAATTGCCAATCATCTCTAATATTCCCTCTTCCATTCCTCTGAGGATGTCTTGGTCCCACTCCCACTCACCAGGCTGACCTCCTCCACGGTGATGGGCTGTGTGCGGTAGCGCGCCCCCTTCTGCCTGCGTCTCTCTGGGGGGGCATGGGGAGCGGCATCCCCCTGGTTCCCTGGCAGGGACAGCTTGTTGAACAGAGCCAGCTTCTCACTCATAGTCAGCTTATTGTTCTCATCGTCCTCCACTGCCTCCGCCTCGGCCTGCACAGCCTGGGCCTCGCCTGACTCTGCTGGCTGGGGTGTGCTGCAGGGACATGGGGTAGATAGGTAGGAGAAGGTGGTGAATGGAAGTCATGGATGAAGAGTTAATAGTTAAAACAGAGAAACAGCCATGTTAATTCAAATGTGGATTGACAGGAACTGTGGAACACAATGTGAGATATTTTTAACGCATGGCAGTAAATCAGTGTTTTAGCCTCCTCTCTGACTGCCCCCTGTTCTAATTAGGGGTAGGAATCTCTCTGTCTAACTCAGTAAAGGTCTCATCATTTTTTATTTTTTTTATTTAACCTTTATTTAACTAGGCAAGTCAGTTAAGAACAAATTCTTATTTACAATGACAGCCTTCTGGGGAACAGTGTGTTAACTGCCTTGTTCAGGGGCAGAATGATAGATTTTTACCTTGTCAGCTCGGGGATTTGATCCAGCAATCTTTCAGTTATTGGCACAATGCTCTAACCACTAGACTACATGTAGTTAGCCAGACAGGACGTAATTATGAGTGAACAAACCCTGCCAGCTCTAGGTTTCCAATAAAAAACAGTGCCACATTAAACCTGCTCAATGTAATGGCAAAATGTAGATCTCTACCTAAATAGACATACACTAAATTAATTTTTATAATGAGAGGGCCATAAAAAATGTTTTTACTGTGAGAAATATTAAAATCTCACCTTTCTGGTAAAAATTGTTTTAAATTCCTGAGGTGTAGTCACTTTTGAGGACACAAGCTCAAGAACACAGCACAAATATGATACAAATACAAAATGTTTTATATTATGTATTTCCTACTCAACAAAACTGTATGAATAAGACTTGAAATTACTTCAATGCTTCCTAAATATAGTACAATCAAATTATAAAATAACTTAACTATAAGATTTCACCTTCCTTATAACTGTAAAATAAATATTTGTATGTTTAGTGTTCGAAAAAATGTGGCATATTTTCTTAAGGTCTCTCTCGTTTAAAACTTCTACACCCTTCTGAACATCACACAGGGCTCTAGCTTGGCCTTTCATCTCATATTAATCCTGTCCATCTATGACAGATATAAATCGTTTTATTGTTTAATATCTATGAATTATTTTAGGTTACTTTGATAAAAGTTGGTGATAAATTGTTATCTAAATGTGCTAGAGCGACGAACCCACGCTCTCCTGCTGCGCTAGGATCTAAAGTATTGCAAGCATGTGCTTTGTCATCCAGGAGTTGATGGACAGTCGGAAGAGCGAATGAAATGGTAGGTGGGACATCCCAGCTTCAAGTGGTGTAAGATTTCACAGACTGAGTCACACAGGCGGAAGAGAACTAGGGCTGTTGCTGAATGGAAGCCATTTCGATCTACGGTGTCCATACACTGTTTCATATGTGAAAATGTCGGTCGGAACCGGTACCAAACGCACGCTAGTCCCCTCTTTAGGGGAGTTTACACCTAAGCGGTACCATACCAAAATGCATTATCTAGAATGCTATACATAAACCAAATACCATAAACCGTATCACAACTATAATCAGTTGTGATCTCATGACCATTCCATGTGGATTCCATAACCCACTGGGCAAGGAATTTTAATGTGTGAGAGGCAAATGTTTTTTGCATACGGTATGCCAACACCTCATTGCCAACAGATACAATATATCGTTGTACATTGACCATCGAGGTGTGACCCTTGACCCTGCTCACCTGGTGGCCACCACCATCTCCTCACAGGTGATTGGCTGAGTGAGTGAGCGGTGCTCGTTGCCACGGCGTACTCTGCGTTCATACGCGACGCTGCCAGAGCGAGGCTTCAGAAAGGAGGAGGCCTCAGGGGCTGCTGACTTCTCTAGCTCCTGCAACAGAGAGAAAGACGGAGACGAGAGAAAGAAAGAGCGAGAAATAGTCGTTCATAACATTTATGTTCATATTTGATAGGTAATACTACATCTTGAACAATAATGCCTTTGCCACAGGTGTATAATCAACATTTAGATCAAACAGAGCATAAAATAGTGACTGAGAAATGACCAAATGTCCTCTCCTTTTTTCATCTCTTTCATTGAAAGTGTCCCTCTTTCCTGGAATGTGAATGGAGGTGCAGTAGGCAGAGGAAGTGGGTGCGATAGCTGGTGAATAAACCAGGGATCTGTAAGGTGCTGTGGGTGGCCTATGTAAGAAGGTAGAGAGGGATAGAATGCCAGGCCTGCAGGTCACAGTGTAACCAGAGCTCACTTAGTAGTGTACCGTTACCCCCCTGGCCCTCCCCTCAGCCCCCTCCCTCCTGGCCCTGCCTCCCTCCTCCACCAGCCAGCCTGACAGGAGCTAGCTGTGGGCTAATTATAACCACCTGTTAATGGCTGTTCATGGCTTGATGGTCCCTGGCTACTTTTCACCTAGGTTTTGACAGATGCTACGTGACTAAAACCCACCAGAAAGTGAAATATTGTCGGGGGGGGGGGCAGTCTGTCTTGTTAACAAAACAGACTGCCAAAGGCTACTTAAACAATAAAACATTAACCAATGGGAGTAAACTAAGAACAGAAGGGTCCATCTGCATGCACTCTGTGGTCTGGCTTCCTATATGTCTTATACTACACTCTGTCTGCATACCTGGTCTTATTCAGGCGCCATGTACTGATATATTAGTACAGTACTAATATACAAGGCCCTGTCTGGATCAGAGAGCAGCACCTGTTTGGCCATTCATATTCCTCAACATTCGTTCAGTGTATTCAGTTCTGCATGCTCAGCTCAGCCTGCTGGCTCATCATGTGTTGCTCCGTGACTGTAAGGTGAGCAGCCTCTCTCTCTCTCTCTCTCTCTCTTTCAATTCAATTCAAGGGGCTTTATTGGCATGGGAAACATATGTTAACATTGACAAAGCAAGTGAATTAGATAATAAACAACTCTCTCTCTCCTCTCAACATGGGCTCTGTCGTGTCTGTTGATGTGCTGTTGTGAGACATAAGCCCGGTGTAGCCCCCCTGGTCTCCATGGTGATGACCTTTTGTGATCAGGCATGGAGACGGACAGCATGGTACAAGGGAACAGGAAGGGGGTCCTGGGAGGGGGTCCTGTTTCACAGCCAAGGTTGAGCGTGCTTACTTTAAACAGAGACATCTTGGCCGCCACACTCATCTTGGCTCTGTCGTCGGTCTTCACATCAGCTGGGGGGGGATACATGACATTAAATATATACATCAAGTCAGGCAAACAGAGGTAAATACATTAGAGGTAAGTGCATACACACTCAAAGACACACTAAATCCCTGTCAGCCTGTCTGTGTCATCAGCAGGGATATCCTTTTGGCATCACTGAGCCTGTCAAACACATTAAGCCGAACCCTCTAAATAAAAATAGGCAAACAAAAAAATGTAACAGCACCCCCACACACCTTGTGATCATATAGCAGTCCCTGTCATACAGAAAAACACAGTTAACCTGCTCATAGTAGCCTGGGGAGAGATACAGTCCAGAGAGGCTACCTGTTAGTCAAAGCCGCCAGTCCACTGCGACACAATGAGATGGACAGATCTCTGATCCCTTCATGTGAGGCCATCGCTCTGCACCTGGCACTCAGTAGACTGTCACATGTCACCACCACCACTATCTCTCAGCTGGCACCGCTAGCTGCCTGCTTCTCCTCTCACCTGGCCTGAACTTAATGACCACACAGTTCATCCTTTTGACCAGGTAGTTGGACTGCAACACCGATCGAGTGAGTGTCAATTGTCTCTGTTGTTTCTAACACTGCTCTCAATGGCCATTTAATCATGTATTTTAGGTGGACAGTTAAATGAATGCATGAGAGAGAACTTATTGGACAGCTACTGCGTACAAGCGGGGACTATTTTTTATAGTGGCGGTGTGGTGCTCAGGCATGCTTTTATGGCTCATAAATCCATCGCCACCGAGGAACTTCAACATTCTACCGTCACCCTGTGCCCATCTGGGTCTGGTGGAGTGTTTAAAAATAAAAGCACTTGATTTATTTGATGTTCTGTTTATTATAGATGTTCTGTAAAGGCAGCTACAAAGTGGGGTTGAGTGTCAGTAGAGGTCAGACTATATTCATCAGGATAACTGTTAAATGCACTGTTATACAGTAGCTATTAGTTGATATACAGTGGGGCAAAAAAGTATTTAGTCAGCCACCAATTGTGCAAGTTCTCCCACTTAAAAAGATGAAAGAGGCCTGTAATTTTCATCATAGGTACACTTCAACTATGACAGACAAAATTAGAAAAAAAATCCAGAAAATCACATTGTAGGATTTTTTATGAATTTATTTGCAAATTATGGTGGAAAATAAGTATTTGGTCACCTACAAACAAGCAAGATTTCTGGCTCTCACAGACCTGTAACTTCTTCTTTAAGAGGCTCCTCTGTCCCCCACTCGTTACCTGTATTAATGGCACCTGTTTGAACTTGTTATCAGTGTAAAAAACACCTGTCCACAACCTCAAACAGTCACACTCCAAACTCCACTATGGCCAAGACTAAAAGAGCTGTCAACGGACACCAGAAACAAAATTGTAGACCTGCACCAGGCTGGGAAGACTGAATCTGCACTAGGTAAGCAGCTTGGTTTGAAGAAATCAACTGTGGGAGCAATTATTAGGAAATGGAAGACATACAAGACCACTGATAATCTCCCTCAATCTGGGGCTCCACGCAAGATCTCACCCCGTGGGGTCAAAATGATCATATGAATGGTGAGCAAAAATCCCAGAACCATACGGGGGGACCTAGTGAATGACCTGCAGAGAGCTGGGACCAAAGTAACAAAGCCTACCATCAGTAACACACTACGCCGCCAGGGACTCAAATCCTGCAGTGTCAGACGTGTCCCCCTGCTTAGGCCAGTACATGTCCAGGCCCGTCTGAAGTTTGCTAGAGAGCATTTGGATGATCCAGAAGAAGATTGGGAGAATGTCATATGGTCAGATGAAACCAAAATAGAACTTTTTGATAAAAACTCAACTCGTGTTTGGAGGACAAAGAATGCTGAGTTGCATCCAAAGAACACCATACCATATATGGTAAGTACCATACCATACCATACCTACTGTGAAGCATGGGGCTGTTTTTCTGCAAAGGGACCAGGACGACTGATCCGTGTAAAGGAAAATATGAATGGGGCCATGTATCGTGAGATTTTGAGTTAAAACCTCTTTCCATCAGCAAGGGCATTGAAGATGAAACATGGCTGGGTCTTTCAGCATGACAATGATCCCAAACACACCGCCCGGGCAACTTCGTAAGAAGCATTACAAGATCCTGGAGTGGCCTAGCTAGTCTCCAGATCTCAACCCCATAGAAAATCTTTGGAGGGAGTTGAAAGTCTGTGTTGCCCAGCAACAGCCCCAAAACATCACTGCTCTAGAGATCTGCATGGAGGAATGGGCCAAAATACCAGCAACAGTGTGTGAAAACCTTGTGAAGACTTACAGAAAACGTTTGACCTCGGTCATTGCCAACAAAGGGTATATAACAAAGTATTGAGAAACTTTTGCTATTGACCAAATACTTATTTTCCACCATAATTTGCAAATAAATTCATTAAAAATCCTACAATGTGATTTTCTGGATTTTTTTTCTCATTTTGTCTGTCATAGTTGAAGTGTACCTATGACAAAAATTATAGGCCTCTCTCATCTTTTTAAGTGGGAGAACTTGCACAATTGGTGGCTGACTAAATACTTTTTTACCCCACTGTAGGTTTGGGTGTTAATATTAACGGTTGTTTATGAATGAAAATAGAAAAAAAACAGTTATTCCTTCTGACCCGATGTTGTCCTCCCCCCTTTTCTTTCTCTCTCTCTCTCTGTCTGTCTGTCTGTCTGTCTCTCTCTTTCAGCTACTGTGTGATGACAAACGCCTATTACAGTAGCTGGCTGAGCCATTTTATCACACACTACTTGTAGAGACAAGTGCTGATCAGAGAGCTTTGCCACCTCCTATCGCCTATGTCGGCATTTCTGTGATATAGAGAGAGTAGAGAGAGGGGAGAGAGCGAGAGAGAGAGCGAGAGAGAGCAAGAGAAGGAGAGCGAGAGAGAGCACATGCTCTTCTTTGTCACCGTGTTAAACATTAACACTGGCAAGCCACATAGCACTATGCCTGTGACCCCCCCCTCTCTGTCCCTCTCTGTTTCGCTCTCTCGCCGTGTCTCTCTCGGTGTTCCTCTCTCCCTCTGTCCCTCTCTCACCCCACTCAGTTAACACAGAGGCAGTACAGAGGCTGTACAATAGGCAATGGATCAACCGTTTGTGTGTGGCAAAATAAAACAGGCCACGTGAGAGCCAGGTGGGTGGGGTTCGGTACCTTTAGCTTTCTCCTCTTCCTCTGCTTCCAGCAGCCTGAGAGAGAGAGAAAAAAAGAGAGAAAAAGAGAGAGAGAGAGAATCAACACGAGGTCAAGACAAAAGATGAGAGGAGTTTGACCATGCTCATTCCTGCCTGGTATAATTCTCTCTTTTCACTCTCTCTCTGATGTCTGTGCGGGTTACTGTATCTCACACACAGGGTCATATCTGCATGCTCAACAAAGCAACACTGTTCATGTCATGGTTGCTATTAAGCGCCATGAACAGATGCAAACATACATGCAAATCATGCCTCCTGCCAGTGTACCAAGACCAAACTATTTCAATAAATAACCACGAGGACCACCAAAAGCGATGCTCCGATATGGGAGGACAGCAAATATCTGGGAAACATTTATATGCACGCAAACCATTATCACACACTATCAAAACAATCAGCAAAGAAAAGAACCACGGCAATGGCACAAAACACTGCAAACCTCTCCACCTGAAGAGTAACCAAACTAGGGCAGAGCCCCAGGCTTGACCTGCATGCTCTGATACGACATGGTTGATAAGGCTGGCCTCAGCACACAGTCCCTACCCGCCGCTCTCCTGCACCTCACAGGCTGTGATCGGCTGTGTCCTGAAGCGCTCGTTGGTTTTGCTGCCCCCGCCTGACACCCCAGGGACATAGCGACGGGTGCGCCGCCGTCCCCCCTCCGAGCCCGGCTTTACAGCCAGGTCAAGGGAAGAGGCCGCACGGCCACTGTCAGGACTACTATCCCCAACCACAGAGGAACAGGGTGAGCATCGGGAGAGAAGGGGAGAGAGAGAGATGAGAAAAAACTCTCCAACTGGAAGCAGTGGGACAACTCCCACTGACACACACCGTAGACGCATGCAAACAGAAAGAAATAGAAGACTGACGCCCACACATATTCAGAATAACAACACACACACACATAGGCCGTTTCATGCAGGAGACCCTACACTTTCTCAGGCTGTGTTCCAGTCCCAGTCTGCTGCAGCAGGGCACACCTCAACTGGCCCACCGACACCCGCGTTTGCAGCTGGGCCGCGTCGGGTCCAGGGGGGCCTGGAGGAGCTAGGGGCTCCACCCCACTCAACACGCCGGCAGAGTCAGAAGAACACTTCCTGGAGGCGGGGGAGGAGGGAGGTGGGAGAGAGGTGGCGTACGGAAAGTGGCAAACTACCACAACTACACCCATTCCTAAAGAGCACCCCTGACAAAGTATTGTACCTCTTAAAGGAAAGGGAGCCCAGGTCAGGAGGGTATAAAACACACATGGAGGAATCAACGGGATCTCTGCTGTACTAGTACTGCATGACGCTGGGAGTCGGGTTTAGCTCGCTCCATATGAATTAGCAACAAAGGCCATAGAGCACAGGTGAACCCTGACAACTGTTTTATGAGGCTGAAAGGTCGCAGGATAGAGTTTTCACTGGAAAAGGAGCTTGGCGACTGGAAGGGGGTTGTTTTAAGAGGTGGTTACACATAATATGGTTGTTTCTATTCATCAATCTGTTGTTAGGGAACCGGGAAAAGAAACATGGCCTGATACTGTATAACACAACAATTCACTGGCCAGCAGGCATTACCTGCATTCGTTCAGCATAACTAGGTTCAGTGGTCTGAGTCAGCATGTTGGGTGACATCACAGACAGAAACAAAGTAAATTGTCAGTGTCTGCCACCTGTCTGCTGCATCACTCTTTGTTTACTTGTCTTCCTGATGCGGTTGAGACGGATCGTCACTACTGATTGGCTAATGGCTACACATGGAAGGGACTCACCTTTGGAGGTATGTTGGGTCTGCAGCGGTGTCTGCCTCAAAGCCGTTGGAGAATCTCCGAGGTTCTGACTCCAGAGGGGTGTTGCTCTCCAAGTGGAGGCCCCTCCAGCCACCCTCCGGCCCCTCCGCTCTGCCGTTCAACCCCCCAGAGAGGGTCCTATCTGTGGAGGGAGGTGCACTGTCTGAGTTCATGAGAGCCCCATCCCTCCTCACCCACTTGGATGGGAGCTCCTCCATGTTGCCATAGCGTTCTTGCAGCTCCCGCCTCCTCTCGGCCTTGTAGCGGGCGATCCGCTCCGATCTGGGCTCCAAGTCGGGGTTCTCGATAGTGTCCATGCTGCCTGTTCCACTCCCTGTCTGTCCGTTAGTCAGAAGGTCTCAGTAGGTCTCCTTTAACAATGGCCTAGGCATTGATGACTCAAACCTCAAGAGACTCCCTCCCTACGTCACTTCTCAGCTATCAGACACCAAAGGATAAATGGATGTTCAAAAATCAATTCCTCCTCCAGTAAGTTAGTGTGTGCTCCAAACAACGGCAGGCACCAGTCAGATATCCTAATGTGCTTCACCAATCAAAAAGTCCAAAGTTGGCATGTGGAACCAATCAGCACCTCCGTCGTTGGCATTGGGAACGTCTTCTTCCAGTCAGCAGGCTGTCAGACAGATGAATCCTTCCTTTGAGCTCATCGCACTGCTGAGACAGAGGGAGCAATAGAAACATCAGATAACTGCGCCATCCCACTTTCTCAATCAGTTAGCCACGCATTCATTCCCTGCCAGTTGAATAACTCATTCACCGTTTGTTTCACATCCGCATGTTCTTCGTTAAGTCAACCACCGCGACATAAACAGAGCACCAGCCTACAAGTGCACTATTAAATCAAATAACATGTCGCTATGATGACAACAAACAAAAAAAGCTAAATAATTGACAGTCTCATGGTTGCCATCTGTAGGCAACCAACTACATTATAGTTGCCCCCTCTTTCCCTTCCCACGACCCTGTCGCCCGTCTCCCCTCTCTCCTCTTTCCTGCTGAAGCCCTGTAAGTTGACCTGTTGTAGGCTGCTCTGCAAAGCAGAAATCTCCCCTTGCACTGAAACCCTATACTGACAGCCAGCCAGCCAGTCAGCTCCACTTCAGTCCTACAGTACATGGCTGACTGTCTGCAGGTTGGACAAGATCAGTCCCTCTTGCTTTCAACGTTAGTTAGTGCCTTTCTATGTTAGCGAGCTGAAAAGTTGGAGACGCTGTCCGGCAAGCACTAAGTTCACCAACAAAACAAAATATTGCATTTACAAAGTAAATAATATTTCAAAGAGGTATAGTTTGCTGGTTGTTCAAACCCAATCATGGTTCAGGTAGGCTACAGCATTCTGATCCTCTACCAATAACATGGTACTAAACATGTCATTGGGAATGTATGTCCCTCGAAATATCCCTGAGCAGGAATGTCCATAATCACTCATCTGACAGTCTAATGTCTCTCTCAACAAGCAAATACATGCAAAACCTCCATCCTGGTTACTAGGTTGCCTGGCTGTTTGAACACAAACAAGGATCTGAACCACAAAACATACAGTTGAAGTCGGAAGTTTACATTAGGTTGGAGTCATTAAAACTTGTTTTTCAACAACTCCATAAAATGATATGTTAACAAACTATAGTTATGGCAAGTCGGATAGGACATCTACTTTGAGCACGACACGAGTAATCTACCCAACAATTGTTTACAGACAGATTATTTCACTTATAATTCACTGTATCACAATTCCAGTCGGTCAGAAGTGTACATACACTAAGTTGACTGAGCCTTTAAACAGCTTGGAAAATTCCAGAAAATTATTTAATGGCTTTAGAAGCTTCTGATAGGCTAATTGACATCATTCGAGTCAATTGGAAGTGTACCTGTGGATGTATTTCAAGGCCTTCCTTCAAACTCAGTGCCTCTTTGCTTGACGTCATGGGAAAATCAAAAGAAATCAGCTAAGACCTCAGAAAGAAATTGTAGACCTCCACAAGTCTGGTTCATCCTTGGGAGCAATTTCCAAATGCCTGAAGGTACCACGTTCATCTGTACAAACAATAGTACACAAGTATAAACACCATGGGACCACGCAGCTGTCATGCCGCTCAGGAAGGAGACGCATTCTGTCTCCTAGAGATGAACGTACTTTGGAGCGAGAAGTGCAAATCAATCCCAGAAAAACAGCAAAGGACCTTGTGAAGATGCTGGAGGAAACAGGTACAAAAGTATCTATATCCACAGTAAAACGAGTCCGATATTGACATAACCTGAAAGGCTGCTCAGTAAGGAAGAAGCCACTGCACCAAAACCGCCATTAAAAATCCAGACTACGGTTTACCTGCACATGAGGATAAAGATCGTACTTTTTGGAGAAATGTCCTCTGGTCTGATGAAACAAAAATAGAACTGTTTGGCCATAATGACCATCGTTATGTTTGGAGGAAAAAGGGGGAGGCTTGCAAGCCGAAGAACACCATCCCAACCGTGAAGCATGGGGTGGCAGCATCATGTTGTGGGGGTGCTTTGCTGCAGGAGGGACTTGTGCACTTCACAAAATAGATGGCATCATGAGGTAGGGAAATTATGTGGATATATTGAAGCAACATCTCAAGACATCAGTCAGGAAGTTAAAGCTTGGTCACAAATGGCTCTTCCAAACGGACAATGACCCAACCATACTTCCAAAGTTGTGGCAAAATGGCTTAAGGACCACAAAGTCAAGGAATTGGAGTGGCCATCACAAAGCCCTGACCTCAATCCTATAGACAATTTGTGGGCCGAACTGAAAAAGCGCGTGCAAGCGAGGAGGCCTACGAACCTGACTCAGTTACACCAGCTCTGTCAGGAGGAATGGGCCAAAATTCACCCAACTTATTGTGGGACGCTTGTGGAAGGCTACCCGAAACATTTGACCCAAGTTAAACAATTGAATTAAGGGCAATGCTACCAAATACTAATTGAGTGTATGTAAACTTCTGACCCACTTGGAATGTGATGAAAGAAATAAAAGCTGAAATAAATAATTCTCTCTACTATTATTTGGACATTTCACATTCTTAAAATAATGTGGTGATCCTAACTGACCTAAGACAGGGAATTTTTATAGGATTAAATGTCAGGAATTGTAAAAAACTGAGTTTAAATGTATTTGGCTAAGGTGTATGTAAACTTCCAACTTCAACTGTCTATAAATAATGACATCACCACATTTGTATTCTCAATCAGTAGGGACTTGAGCCATTTGCTAGGCTGCCAAAAATTGGTGTGTGAGTGGTGTTCTGAAATGGCTAAATGTTAGCGTCAGCATTCCTGTCCCTTTCCCACCACCGCTGACACACAATGGGGCCTATGGAACAATGAGCAGAGAGAGCTATGGGACTCATAGGACTTAGTACAGTAGAGCTACTGCAGGCTTAAAGGGCACCGTGTACTCTGTGGTGGTCTGTAACAGTCATGGTTTCACCATATACAGATAAACACAGACATTGGTTACACTATAGATCACTTGCTCTGGGAGTATTGGGAATGGTGTGAGACAGAGTGTCTTCCAAATTGCAAGCTTGTATACGGAAGACATGATTGACTTACATTGATTTGGATACACCCCTGACTTTGACTACAGCTCTCAGACAGTGTGAGCAAGCGACTAACATAGAGCCAGGTGGATCTCCAAATCTGACGTGTCGCAGACGACAGCAAAAGGCCACGCACCGAAAGCTGAGCTGTCAGACGCAGTGATCCCTACGGAACATCAAGATCAGAAGGGCAGCTGTGTTTGTGTGCTAAGTCTGTGTATGTGTGTGTGCTCACGTGTGTATGTTTGTGTATGTGAGGTCAAGTTCAACACAACCACAAAATTGACTACCACAAGAATAGAGACAGCTTGGTTGGTATAGCCCTAACTTCCCAAGAGTAACAGAGGGCAAGATGAGAAACGTCCCAATACCATGTAATTGACTGAGAGTAAGACAATGAAGACGGAGACAGAGTGCCCATCTTTTTGGCAGACCGGTGCAGAGGTCATGTCACGGGCTAGGCAGGGCTGGATTGGGTGAGAGAGATTGGTTGCCATTGGAGCTCAGCATGGATCATCAGTCTCTAATCCAGTAACACTCCAGTAACAAGCTTGTTCTAAAGCACCCGGAAGAACAGACTAGTTAGTACTAGAATCAACTTGCAAAAGTAAGTTCACAGAGAAGTTTTAATGAGGTAAAACGGAAGGTGAGTATCATATCTCCCCGCATGTCATTGTAAACAGAGCTGAGGTGAAGTAGTCACAGACACCATCTTTTATGTCCCTCTTTCACCCCAGTCCCACGCTGACCCTGAGGACACACAGGGCATTGAACGAACAGCTTTAATGTACACTATATATGCAAAAGTACACTACCGTTCAAAAGTTTTGGGTCACTTAGAAATATCCTTGTTTTTGAAAGAAAAGCAAAAATGTTTGTCCATTAAAATAACATCAAATTGATCAGAAATACAGTGTAGATATTGTTAATGTTGTAAATGACTATCGTAGCTGGAAACTGCAGATTTTTTTGTGGAATATCTACATAGACGTACAGGCTAATTAATCATTAGAAAACCATTTTGCAATTATGTTGTTCTGATTAAAGAAGCAATACAACTGGCCTTCTTGAGACTAGTTGAGTATCTGGAGCATCAGCATTTGTGGGTTCGATTACAGGCTCAAAATGGCCAGAAACAAAGACCTTTCTTCTGAAACTCATCAGTCTATTCTTGTTCTGAGAAATGAAGGCTATTCCATGCAAGAAATTGCCAAGAAACTGAAGATCTCGTACAACGCTGTGTACTACTCCCTTCACAGAACATGCTGGCCTTCTAGGGAGAGCTCCTCTGTCCAGTGTCTGTGTTCTTTTGCCCATCTTAATCTTTTTATTGGCCAGTCTGAAATATGGCTTTTTCTTTGCAACTCTGCCTAGAAGGCCAACATCCCGGAGTCGCCTCTTCACTGTTGACATTGAGACTGGTGTTTTGCGGGTACTATTTAATGAAGCTGCCAGTTGAGAACTTGTGAGGCATCTGCTTCTCAAACTAAACACTCTAATGTACTTGTCCTCTTGCTCAGTTGTGCACCGGGGCCTCCTACTCCTCTTTCTATTCATGTTAGAGCCAGTTTGCACTGTTCTGTGTTCTGTGCATGAATGCATAGTACCAACTGTAAAGTTTGGTGGAGGAGGAATAATGGTCTGGGGCTGTTTTTCATGGTTCGGACTAGGCCCCTTAGTTCCAGTGAAGGGAAATCTTAACGCTACAGCATACAATGACATTCTAGATGATTCTGTGCTTCCAACTTTGTGGCAACAGTTTGGGGAAGGCCCTTTTCTGTTTCAGCATGACAATGCCCCTTGCACAAAGCGGGGTCCATACAGAAATGGTTTGTCGAGATCAGTGCAGAAGAACTTGACTGGCCTGCACAGAGCCCTGACCTCAACCCCATCGAACATCTTTGGGATGAATTGAACGCCGACTGCAAGCCAGGCCTAATCGCCCAACATCAGTGCCCGACTTCCCTAATGCTCTTGTGGCTGAATGGAAGCAAGTTCCTGCAGCAATCTTTCAACATTTAGTGGAAAGGCTTCCCAGAAGAGTCAAGGCTGTTATAGCAGCAAAGGGGGGACCAACTCCATATTAATGCCCATGATTTTGGAATGAGATGGTCGATGAGCAGGTGTCCACATACTTTTGTTCATGCAGTGCAGGACAGTGGCAGCTCCTGAATGGAGGACGGCACATAATAATGGCTGGAAAGGAGCAAATGGAATGGCATCAAACACGTAGAAGCCATGTGTTTGATACCATTCCACCTGTACAGCTCCAGCCATTACAACAAGCCCATCCTCCCCAATTAAGTTGCCACCAACCTTCTGTGATGCAGGACATATTACCTCTCTGATTCAGAAGGGTTGGGTGAAATTGCGAAGACATATTTCGGTTGAATGCATTCAGTTGTGCAACTGGCTAGGTATCCCCTTACCAGTGGCGACCCGTCATTCGGGGCAGGTGGGGCAGAGCCCCAAAAATAAAAAGGGAGGCTTGCCTGTTTTGCATGTTATTTTGTCAGATATCAGTTTGAAAACAATCTAATATATATATATATATATATATATATCATTGAGTTAATAAAGCTGCATACAAACATAGTGTCTTTTCTGTTTTCTTGAGTAAGGCAGCTCCAAAATGCAGGTGTTTCAGCCTAGCTCAGTGCTTTCTGTGGTGGTGGGGCAAGCCAGCAGAAAAATACAGAGTATTGTGTTGGGATTGGCTCAGTGTTTTGTCACTCATGGGGACACTACGTCACCGCCAAGTCTAAGGGTAGACCTCGAAAATTCAAGCCCCTTGGGTGCTGCCATAGAGTTAGATTAGAAGTGCCTATTGAAGAAAGCTCAAGGTTATTGGCTACAGAAAAAAATCTTAGCTAGCAGTCATCATCATGAATCAAGTCAACAATCTACTGGAAAATCCTTTTTAATCCTTGTCATATTTTAAAATTGTATTTAACCTTTATTTAACTAGGCAAAATTCTTATTTACAATGATGGCCTAGGAACAGTGGGTTAACTGCCTTGTTCAGGGGCAGAACGACAGATTTGTACTTTGTCAGCTCAGGGATTCAAACGTGCAACCTTTCAGTTACTAGCCCAACGCTCTAACCACTAGGCTACCCTGCCGTGTGGACCCAGGTCTAAGATTAAATATATTTTTTCCTAGTTTAAAATTATAAACATTCAACATTGGCCATACTGTCAATTAAGCATGATTTGTGCCGCGTTCAAAACATCTGTTAACCCGGAACTGCAAAATCGGACTTTAGTGAGTTCAAAACAACTGGGAACTCTGGAAAAATGAGCTACGACTGGGAAAATACATTTTCAACTTTCATCCAACTCGGAATTGTAAATCCGGAACTCGGACCTCTTTCTAGAGCTACGACCTAAAGATCACTGACATCATCATGATTCAAATTATTATTATTTTAATTCCCAATTGTCTTGAAAGCACCATAAATCCAGAGAACAGACTTTGATGACAAAATTTGCCCAGATGGACCTCTGTGCCAACTTCATGTCCAAGTGATCACAGCACAACAAGGTGAGTCCAAAAATATATTGTATGTTGCTGCATAAATTATGTAATATTCCAGGGAGATATGTATACTGTAGCTAAGCAAGTAATACTAAGTGTATGTTGTGTAGTAAGATGTTTGTAGCCCATGTGCCTCATCCTAATAATTAGGTTTATTTTCACCTCTTAATTTCACCTACTGTTCTGACTTGGTGGTGCACATGTAGCCTATAACCTGTTTTGAGAAATATAATCATTGAATATTGTAAGAGTTTTCATTGTCTGCTTATGCCCCTTTCATTTATCCCACGGTTCTGACTTGTTGTACAGGGAGAACACTGTAAGAACGGCCCATGTTCTGAATTCTGTCGCTGTACATTTCAAAAGTGCTGAACATATAGTTATATTGACTACGTCCGTTCTAGCTCGCTCATTTATGTCTTAATCGAAATTACGGATTGCCTCTTATCCGTTTGTTGTCCCCTTATGCCATAGTTTGTACATCTCAATTGTTAGTAGAAACTATATTATTTCAAGCAATTTAGCCATATCAGCTATGTTTTTTTTTAAATGAGGCTGAATGAACTGTCTCACTGCCAGACAAGGCTCAACTGATAGCCAGGTGTATCAGTGCTAAGGTGTTGGGACAGCTTTGTGCAGGCCCTAACAGTTTGTGGGTACCGTTTGTCACCATTATAGTGCAATTGATGTCCCAACGGTGTGATTTGTTTGATCGTAGCTAGCTAGCTACATAGCCGTCTTTGTTTCAAAGATAATTGTGTAGTCTAGAGCGATTTTCTAGGTTAGCTAGCCAGCTATTGTCGTTCTCCTAACGCAACGTAACGTAACCAACACTGCTAGCTAGCCAGCTAGCTCCCGAAAAGCAGCATTGTAGAAACTTCACACTCAACGGTACGACTTGATTAGGGTAGTGTCAACAACGCAGCTAGCCTACCCCAGCAGTACTGTATCATTTTAATCATTTTAGTCAATTAGATTCTTGCTACGTAAGCTTAACTTTCTGAACATTCGAGACGTGTAGTCCACTTGTCATTCCAATCTCCTCTGCATTAGCGTAGCCTCTTCTCTAGCCTGTCAACTATGTGTCTGTCTATCCCTGTTCTCTCCTCTCTGCACAGACCATACAAACGCTCCACACCGCATGGCCGCGGCCACCCTAATCTGGTGGTCCCAGCGCGCACGACCCACGTGGAGTTCCAGGTCTCCGGTAGCCTCTGGAACTGCCGATCTGCGGCCAACAAGGCAGAGTTCATCTCAGCCTATGCCTCCCTCCAGTCCCTCGACTTCTTGGCTCTGACGGAAACATGGATCACCACAGACAACACCGCTACTCCTACTGCTCTCTCTTCGTCCGCCCACGTGCTCTCGCACACCCCGAGAGCTTCTGGTCAGCGGGGTGGTGGCACCGGGATCCTCATCTCTCCCAAGTGGTCATTCTCTCTTTCTCCCCTTACCCATCTGTCTATCGCCTCCTTTGAATTCCATGCTGTCACAGTTACCAGCCCTTTCAAGCTTAACATCCTTATCATTTATCGCCCTCCAGGTTCCTCGGAGAGTTCATCAATGAGCTTGATGCCTTGATAAGCTCCTTTCCTGAGGACGGCTCACCTCTCACAGTTCTGGGCGACTTTAACCTCCCCACGTCTACCTTTGACTCATTCCTCTCTGCCTCCTTCTTTCCACTCCTCTCCTCTTTTGACCTCACCCTCTCACCTTCCCCCTACTCACAAGGCAGGCAATACGCTCGACCTCATCTTTACTAGATGCTGTTCCTCCACTAACCTCATTGCAACTCCCCTCCATGTCTCTGACCACTACCTTGTATCCTTTTCCCTCTCGCTCTCATCCAACACTTCCCACACTGCCCCTACTCGGATGGTATCGCGCCGTCCCAACCTTCGCTCTCTCTCCCCCGCTACTCTCTCCTCTTCCATCCTATCATCTCTTCCCTCTGCTCAAACCTTCTCCAACCTATCTCCTGATTCTGCCTCCTCAACCCTCCTCTCCTCCCTTTCTGCATCCTTTGACTCTCTATGTCCCCTATCCTCCAGGCCGGCTCGGTCCTCCCTCCCGCTCCGTGGCTCGACGACTCATTGCGAGCTCACAGAACAGGGCTCCGGGCAGCCGAGCGGAAATGGAGGAAAACTCGCCTCCCTGCGGACCTGGCATCCTTTCACTCCCTCCTCTCTACATTTTCCTCCTCTGTCTCTGCTGCTAAAGCCACTTTCTACCACTCTAAATTCCAAGCATCTGCCTCTAACCCTAGGAAGCTCTTTGCCACCTTCTCCTCCCTCTTGAATCCTCCCCCCCCTCCTCCTCCCTCTCTGCAGATGACTTCGTCAACCATTTTGAAAAGAAGGTCGACGACATCCGATCCTCGTTTGCTAAGTCAAACGACACCGCTGGTTCTGCTCACACTGCCCTACCCTGTGCTCTGACCTCTTTCTCTCCCTCTCTCTCCAGATGACATCTCGCGTCTTGTGACGGCCGGCCGCCCAACAACCTGCCCGCTTGACCCTATCCCCTCCTCTCTTCTCCAGACCATCTCCGGTGACCTTCTCCCTTACCTCACCTCGCTCATCAACTCATCCCTGACCGCTGGCTACGTCCCTCCCGTCTTCAAGAGAGCGAGAGTTGCACCCCTTCTGAAAAAACCTACACTCGATCCCTCCGATGTCAACAACTACAGACCAGTATCCCTTCTTTCTTTTCTCTCCAAAACTCTTGAACGTGCCGTCCTTGGCCAGCTCTCCCGCTATCTCTCTCAGAATGACCTTCTTGATCCAAATCAGTCAGGTTTCAAGACTAGTCATTCAACTGAGACTGCTCTTCTCTGTATCACGGAGGCGCTCCGCACTGCTAAAGCTAACTCTCTCTCCTCTGCTCTCATCCTTCTAGACCTATCGGCTGCCTTCGATACTGTGAACCATCAGATCCTCCTCTCCACCCTCTCCGAGTTGGGCATCTCCGGCGCGGCCCACGCTTGGATTGCGTCCTACCTGACAGGTCGCTCCTACCAGGTGGCGTGGCGAGAATCCGTCTCCTCACCACGTGCTCTCACCACTGGTGTCCCCAGGGCTCTGTTCTAGGCCCTCTCCTATTCTCGCTATACACCAAGTCACTTGGCTCTGTCATAACCTCACATGGTCTCTCCTATCATTGCTATGCAGACGACACACAATTAATCTTCTCCTTTCCCCCTTCTGACGACCAGGTGGCGAATCGCATCTCTGCATGTCTGGCAGACATATCAGTGTGGATGACGGATCATCACCTCAAGCTGAACCTCGGCAAGACGGAGCTGCTCTTCCTCCCGGGGAAGGACTGCCCGTTCCATGATCTCGCCATCACGGTTGACAACTCCATTGTGTCCTCGTCCCAGAGCGCTAAGAACCTTGGCGTGATCCTGGACAACACCCTGTCGTTCTCAAATAACATCAAGGTGGTGGCCCGTTCCTGTAGGTTCATGCTCTACAACATCCGCAGAGTACGACCCTGCCTCACACAGGAAGCGGCGCAGGTCCTAATCCAGGCACTTGTCATCTCCCGTCTGGATTACTGCAACTCGCTGTTGGCTGGGCTCCCTGCCTGTGCCATTAAACCCCTACAACTCACCCAGAACGCCGCAGCCCGTCTGGTGTTCAACCTTCCCAAGTTCTCTCACGTCACCCCGCTCCTCCGCTCTCTCCACTGGCTTCCAGTTGAAGCTCGCATCCGCTACAAGACCATGGTGCTTGCCTACGGAGCTGTGAGGGGAACGGCACCTCAGTACCTCCAGGCTCTGATCAGGCCCTACACCCAAACAAGGGCACTGCGTTCATCCACCTCTGGCCTGCTAGCCTCCCTACCACTGAGGAAGTACAGTTCCCAGTCAAAACTGTTCGCTGCTCTGGCCCCCCAATGGTGGAACAAACTCCCTCACGACGCCAGGACAGCGGAGTCAATCACCACCTTCCGGAGACACCTGAAACCCCACCTCTTTAAGGAATACCTAGGATAGGATAAAGTAATCCTTCTCACCACCCCCTTAAAAGACCTAGATGCACTATTGTAAAGTGGCTGTTCCACTGGATGTCATAAGGTGAAAGCACCAATTTGTAAGTCGCTCTGGATAAGAGCGTCTGCTAAATGACTTAAATGTAAATGATTGTTTAGTGTTGTGTATTGGCTTTGCTGGCATGCATCACACATTTGAAAGATTTTGCCCCACCAAGATTTACATGATAAAATCACAACTGCCCCTTATCCTATTAGCATATGTTTTTTGTTTAACAGAACTCAAAATGCCCACACAGCAATCTATAATTATTAAAGGATTATTCATAGATAATGTCCATACTAAACCTGTCACGTTCTGACCTTAGTTCTGTTATTATATCTTTGTTTTAGTATGGTCAGGGCGTGAGTTGGGTGGGCAGTCTGTGTTTGTTTTTCTATGTTGGTTTTTGAGTTCGGCCTAGTATGGTTCTCAATCAGAGGCAGCTGTCAATTGTTATCCCTGATTGAGAATCATACTTAGGTAGCCTAGGTTTCACTTTTGGGTTGTGGGTGTTTGGTCCACACGGTACTGTTTTCGGTTTTGTATATTCACGTCATCGTTTGTTGTTTTGTTCCAGTGTTCTATTGTCTTTATTAAAAAAACATTATGGACACTTCCCACGCTCCTCTCAGAAGAGGAGGACGAGAACCCTTACAAAACCTTAGAACTTTCAGTACAAATGCAATGGATTTTTCCCAAAAATGGGGTCTCTGAACTCACATCTTCCCCCATTGAAGTTAAAGGAGTTACATCAGATGATGTCATCGGGTTCAGGAATGGAACAGACTGCGAAGGCCAGATTAAAGAGAGGAATTACACGGGATTAGATCTGTAGCCCCCCACTGGGCAGCAGTGTAATTTAAGGGCAAATGAGCGGTGGCTTCCCATCCACTCTTCCCATTCTAAAGGCGAAGTCTACGCCCCTTCTACGGTGATTGGTGAACAGTATGGATTCTTTAATGAAGTGTTTGTTGTCATTCAATGAGAGACTAATCGTTTTCATGCAACATTTTTTTCACTTGAGAAATACTGCACCAAACATCTTAGTTGGATGTAAAAAGTTCTCCTCGGCAGAAAATGTCAAAATTAATGACCGATTTCTTGAGTTATCTTAGATTACTTCTATTTTGAGGAAGTGTATACTGGCTATGGCGTCTCAAGATGGACAAACAGTACTATTGCCACTTTTTTCTCGCTTTTCAAGTGAATGTCTAAGGGAGTATGCGAGCACACTCGTTCGGTTCGGCTAGCATGCGGAAGGCATAAGGGGTGTTACCTCTCTCTGTACCCATGTTCTGGATAATCACTGGACACAATGGACATGTGATGCAGGTAAATTGGGGATAGATTTAACCAGAGCCTTGTATTTAAAATAAAATGCTCTGGGTTTAAATAGCTTAGAATGCTTCTATCACTGGGGCAGACTTCTGCAGAGCCTATACAAAGACACTAATTGAGTCTAGAAATGATAACAACTGCAGCTTCTAGGACTTGTCTACACTACGGAACATAATGCCTCTAGAGCAGCTGTAGCTCTCCTCCTCCTCCACACTGTAACCCACCCCTCAGCCCCTGGAATGATATGACACATTAACAGTTGTCTACTGTGTGACATCCAAGTGTGAACTATTGGGAAAATTTTGCTCCACCAATGCCAGATGGCATCCAAAAGATCTAGCCTAAATCACATGAATTACAATGTGTATCAGTGATGACATCACTGTTCCTTTCTGTACATATAGTTCAGTCCTAGATGACATGCCAGTCCACTCTAACTTCCACCCTCTACATCAGCCACAACACAGTCAGTAGCTCACCACTTTAAGAAAACACCATGGCAACAAACGTCATTACCACCAAATATTTATCCAAAATAGGATCTCACAGTATAGTATGTAAGAACGCAAACGAAGAACAAAAAAACAAAACACTGACAAAACAAGACATGAGTCATGGCACGAATGAGCAATTTTCCTATGCAAACAAGTCTCAAGTCAAATGTTTGGAAAGATAATGACATTAGGCCGAACAAGTCTCTCCGCAGTTTGATATTACAGATCTGTTAACAGAGTATAATCACTATTTGATACCAAATGCCAACGAAAAAAAAACATGGGGGAAGACCTTCCAATCGGGACACAATTACTTGTCAGTAACTGACGCGTAATGGACACAATTCGAGGGTCTATTTTCCTTGCCACTCGTGCGCACTGAAGAGGTTTTTCTAACTGTGTACGATTACGATTAATAGATCAAATTAGTCTTTAAATGAACTATGTCCTTAAATGTGTCAGTTTATTTGAGTCAAATCAACTGTTGTAATCTAGTTGTGTCAAAGCGCACTAAAACTCACGGTGTCATTTACAATGAACGAAAAGCTAAACAATTCCCATTGTACGTTGGCTTTCAACATGTTTTGTTTTAGAAGCCTACATAAAGGAATTTTGCTAGGGTACTTACATGTACTCGAATCGTAGGGGACCGGCTATGGTCACTAACAACAGCAGGGACTGGGCATTTGTGCGCCGCAGCAACAGAGCGTGAAAGCCCATTTACGGCGAGCGCAGACTGTCCCGGTTAAAAATATAACCCCCTCCCCTTGCCCGGGCGCTGCCACATGCAGGGGACAAGGCTGGGAGAGCTATAGACAGCAACTGACAGAACCAGTACAATGTCAGCACACTGTCAATAGAGCATGGTCTTCTCTATCGTTTAAGCTATGATTGGATGTGTTCATTTTCTTTGCAACAGCATAGGCTACATCTACAATGTCAAGTCTGGCCATTTCATGGATCAAGATACGCTTGAATAAAGATAACTTGAAACCTAAAGACACTTGTATTTATCCAAATATGACTCAGGAATAAAAATCACCCGTTTGAAAGATAACACAAAATACTGTAAGGCAAACTCATTTGAGAAGTACCCTACCACCTCAGTATAAAATACTGACTCCGGTGCCCAAACAGGCACTTTGCCATTTCACTTAAAGGTAGCGAAATGTCGTTGCACAAGCAGTAACGAAAATATTGCAATGAGTGAGATGCAAGACTTCGCTCTCAAACAGTCTAACTAGGGCAGCAGGGTAGCCTAGTGGTTAGAGCGTTGGACTAGTAACCGAAAGGATGCAAATCCCCGAGCTGACAAGGTACAAATCTGTCGTTCTGCCCCTGAACAGGCAGTCATTGAAAATAAGAATTTGTTCTTCACTAATTTACCTAGTTAAATAAAAACTGTAACTGCGCTTGCGCAAAGGTTCGCATCACACGCTTATTACAACGTGGAAGCCACGGGACCAAAACAGTGAAATTTAGCATTGTGCTCCAATGCTCTTCGTTGTTGCGGAAATTGACCCACTATGCTGTTTACTTTGTGCATCCACGTCATATAGTTGACTCTGCCTTTAAATTATCAGAGTACAAGGCCCAGAATATATTGAAAGGAGGGGGGGGGGGGGTCAGATCAGAGAGCTGGGACAGAGGCCCGTGTACAAATTAGGCAACAAGGGAGAGGGCAGGATGCAGCACTGGCAGTCCCACATTTGAAGAGGCCAAAGATACAACTTCTAAAATAACACCAAGTCACAGATAACTACTTAGAATAACCTCTCCCTTAAGTGCAGTATGCCAGAGGAAGTCTGAAGTTTGATTCATACTCTAGCTTGGACCACTTCAGGCCTAGAACAATAAGAATATAAACATTATTGCACTTGACCCTGTGTGGCCATACTAAGGTCAACGGTCATGAAAGGAAAGGATAAATAGCACTGTGGCTGTAACCACATAAGGTCATGGAGGTGTGACAACCTTATAGCCATGTTTCTTGTACAAAATAGTAAAACAGACATTTGGTAACATGATATTGTGAAAATATCTTCATTAAAATTACTTGTAAGATGTGGGTGAAATCAAACCAAGTCCAATAACAGGTGCCGCTCAATTGAATGAATAAAATGAAGACAGTAACACTGTCGAAAGTACTAATAATCAAATGAATTTACATTTGATCAAATAAAACAAGATCACAGAATGTTCTCTGTCCTGAAAAAAATGCCCCTAACATTAAAATTGCACCTCAAAACTGAAAAAAGTGTATGTTATGGCCAATAAAACAGCTGCACAGGTATATGACCTTTCCAAGTATCTAAACAGAAAAGATATATGAAATAAAAAAAGGGCCATTAAGAACCAAAGGTGCAGTTGGAACAATAATAAACAAATAATGCATTCACTTATATGCTCATACAGCAAGGTCATCCACTTGCAGCAACTTCAGATGAATAATATCACTTGTAACAACAATATGCCTCAGTAATAAAGTAAAGCATACACATTCTGAATTATTAACATTTTGTTCTCCTGCAAAATGTTCTAGCAGCTCTTGTTACTGCATTCTTACTTCCTGGTGTCAAATACAGAGTGGAAAACAAATCAAGCAACAATGTATTTGTTTTGTTTTGTTGAAACAATAACAAAGTGGCCACCCCGCCTCTGATTGGTTAAAAGCTGAGGGATGGGCCTGGGGACATGTAACCACTCTCAAATGCAAAGACAGAGCTATGGATGCAAGGACTGACCATCTATAATATGAAAATTATCGGTTTAAACATGTTTTGAGGTTATACAGTGTTTGTTTACATTTACATCGTTCACAAACATTGGAATAAAACAAGCTTATATTTTGGTTTCTGATGGGGTACAACAGTTGAACTAAGCTCATGAGGCATTTATAAGTTATATTCTTCAATAATCAATGGGTATGTATTATTAATGTATAAGTTAAAAAAAATGGATGTAGCAATTAAGGATTCTAGCTATAAACTAATTTGTTGTAGTAAAGCAATATATTTATTGTAATTTAAATTACTGTCAACTTTCCTTTTCCTTCCACTTTGGGGGTTTTCATGCCATATGAACTGCAGTTTCGACATCGCTTGATATGAATGTGTTTTTTCATAATACGAAACTAGTCTTCAGAAACGCATTTCAGATAAAAACCAGTCAAGATTTGGATATTCATGTTGAACAAATTACCTTTAAAAGGGCCGACGCTACATAAATGTTTTGACTTTTAAATTGATGATCTATACCCATTGATTGTTAAAAAACATAACTTATAAATACCTAATTATCTTAGTTCAACTGTCGCACCCCATCGGAGTCCAACAAATAAGCCTGTTTAACTTCATTGTTTGTACATAATGTAATTATAAACAAACACTGTATAGCTTTAAACACAGTTAAATCTATAATTTTGATATCATGGATGGTCAGTCTTTGCATCCTCAGCTCTGTCTATGAATTTGAGATTAGTTCAATTTCGCCACCCCCATCTCTCAACCTTTTACCAAAACAGTGGCATGGTGCCCACTTTATTGCTTAACCTGCAGATTTACCTTCTAAAGAAAATTCACTTTTATTTCCATTCCAAAAAATTCTACATTTCGATATAGGTACATTGGATCTTACGGCATGAGCACCCTCAGTGTTCTATAGGCTAGGTAAAAGGATTCCAAGGGAAATGAACCTCTGTCCCGGCTCTCCTCCATCCTCTCCACATCCTGCCAGGTTATGAGTCCTCAGGCGCACACCAGGAAAGGGTGGGAGAGGGCTCTGGAAGCTGAGATGCGATTGGTCGGGCTGAACTCTAGACATTGCTGCAGGCAGAGAGCAAGTGTGTGCTTTAGAAGTACAATAGAATTCAATGATTCATTTACTTGGAAAATGCCTTGTAACAGAAACATGACTCAAAATGTGTATATTGTACATACAAGGAGTAGGTTGTTCTCCTCCTGGCCCAGGTTGGATAAGAGCTGGGTGCAGGGGTCTCTGGGGCACCAGCTACGGGAGTATGAGATGGGGCTCTCCCTGGGCCAGTCCTCCTCGCTGGGCAAGCCAATCACCCTGTGGGACATGGGGAAGAGCACAGGCACACACCCAACACAAGGCACTGGTAAAACACACAACATACATTATTCAAATCAAAAGTTGGGCACGGTAGAAGAAAAAACTCACTCAAAGATTTTCAGGAGCTGCTGAGCCTCAGTGTATCCACGGAACAACGGTCTCAAAAGGAACAGTTCGGCAAAAATGCAGCCAGCGCTCCACATGTCCACGGAGGACATGTAACCAGAGTGGAGCAGCACCTCGGGGGCCCTGTACCACAGTGTCACCACCTGAAGAGAGAGAGGAAGGAGGGAAAGGAAGGGAGAGGGTGTGAGACGTTGGATAGGATATAGAGGAAAGATACTTTTTACTTTTAAGTATAGCTCCTTTACCTTAGCTAGGCTGGGGGACAATGACACTGTGACAATTGAACAGATTGTGCATTGAAAGGAGGATGTTCTACTCTGTAGACTTACACAGGGTGTAAGGGCGATGTGATAGGTGTAGATGCGTGCCAGCCCAAAGTCAGCGATCTTCACCTCTCCACGGCTACTAACCAGTACATTCTCCGGCTTCAGGTCGCGGTGCACCAGCATGTTGGTGTGCAGGAAGTCCAGCCCCTGCAGCAGCTGCACCATCACATCCTGTACAGACAGGAAGCAGCATGACAGCATTGCTCAAACACTTTCTCTGACTGTGGCTTATTCTGAAAAGATATGAGGACATTTGTTATGAAAAGTTCAAAAGAGAGTACAGTAAAATGTTAATACTAATTCTTAATGGCGTGCTTTGGAATCATTGAGATTTTATTCAGCTGCAGGTATATAAGGGGGAGAATTCACACTTTAATTTTGTCAAGACTCAGTCCAGTGCTGGGGACCGTGGTGAGGAAGGTAGACAGGTCTTGGTCGATGTACTCAAACACCAGCGTCAGGTCCAAACTCCTGTTCTTCAGACCAGCAGATACGTCCAACAACCTTTCAGTAAGATCAGCAATTAAGGTCAATCATTGTGAACCATTTCTGCTAATGAAATGGCATGACACCATGGTATACAATTATAAAACACCATCAAACTAATTTTAATCCTAAAGATAATTATGTATAATTTATAGGCTATGCAAACATTTTCAGATATAATTACATTCCAGAAAAATGTACTTACTTTACAATGTTGGGATGGTTGAAATACCCGATCTTACGCAAGAGCGCCACCTCTCGGATCATGAAAGCAGGAATCCCACTCTCCGTGTGTCCGGGTATGTTCAACTTCTTCACCGCTACGAGTCGCTGTTGATCGCGGACCTCTCTGGCCTTGTACACCTTGCCATATGCGCCTTCGCCTATCTCTGCAAGTATTTCATAATTCTGATGTTCATCGCACCCATTGACCTCCATGACCGGCCGATTTCGTAGTTGGTTGCAACTAGGATGGAATAGACCATGCGTAAATGCCTGTAAACACGCGGTCAAGTAATACACTGCTTCCACAAGCCTAGGCCTTTTACTGGTAACGTTAGCCAGAGGCCTGGGAGGTGAATAAGTAACCGATACTTATTGACCTAGCTAAAGTAACTACTTATGCAAGAGAGAAGTTCATTATTGAACAGTTTAATCCCTCTAGTGGTGCAGAGGCTGTGCTTTTACACGAAACAACGATGTTATGCATTGCCACGACATAGTTAACGTTCGCTAGCTAGCCAGCAGCTAAGTAACCAGCAATCTTCCTCCAGCTCCACCTAGCAACCACTTGCTAGCTAATCAAAAGGGAATCTTAAAGATGCTTTGTGCAATGTGTGGTTAGCTACACTTAGCTAGCTAATATTGAATTCACTGTGATGAACTTACCTTCTCACACCATAAACTGCAGAGATATGATATACATTTTCAAGATGCTTATAAATGATGGGACCACATTCTGGTACGGCCCCTAATTCTCCTCAACTAATCAGATCTCTCACCACCATCCGATAGACATCTTGCAGAAGACCTCTGTGCGCGTGCCATCATGTCTTGCACATTATGAGCGTTTTCTTATTAATATATACACACCACAGTTTAATCATGGGATATTTTATTACTTTTATCATAATAATAACCAATCAATATTCCAGGCCAGGCAGTATCAATAGAATTCTAAGGGATAATAATGACAGAAAGGTTGGGGAAAAAATCTATTCAATCTCTGAGTCCTTCATTATCACAGTTTGTGCTATTGTTACAAAGTCTCCCCATACATTTAGAGTGGAATAATTCATTAATTAATAATTCAACGATCAGCGTGAATATGTTTTTGTATTCAATGTTTAATAATGAGCAATTAACTTTGTACATTTGAAGCAAAGCATGTTGATTCAAAACAATCCAGTCTGTACATTGTAAATGTCTAATGCCTCCGTTTGAACACAATGGTTAGTGTTACAGCGCTTTTAAACCTGGTCCACAATTTTATTGTTTTATGGCTATTTTGCACCAATAGAGAGAGTTACAGTTTCACCCTACATTACTGTATAGGAGCATTTAGCATAGCTGGTTGAAAGACTGTCTGAACACTTAAGACATAAGCCACCGTTGTTCACAGTATATTGAGTTATGACAGATTATTAACATGTGTGGAGCAGTTGTATTGGTACTGGTATCAAAAGTATTGGTAACTTAATTTACTCCACCCAACACTTTTTTTCTCAATATATTAAGAGTGAAAATATGAAATGTGCTAATCACATCTATCTGAACACTTGATTTCTGAAAACATTTTTTTTATTTTTTAAAGCTATCTATCCCTGGGCAATAATTTCCAAATGTCGAAGGGAATGGCAGCTTAGTGGAGTCTGCCACTAACTAGCACAGTCAGTGTAGTCAGCTCAGGTATCCCCATTGAGACCATGTCTGTGCCTCGGTCTAGGTTGGTCAAAACTAAACATGGCGGTGTTTGCCTTAACAATCTCACTGGAATAAAGACCTCCTCCATTCCTGTCATTATTGAAAGAGATTGTGATATTTCACATCTCAAAATAGGGCTACTTAAATGTTAGATCCCTCACCTCCAAGGCAGTTATAGGCAATGAACTAATCACTGATCATAATCTTGATGTGACTGGCCTGACTGAAACATGGCTTGAGCCTGATGAATTTACTGTGTTAAATGAGGCCTCTCCTCCTGGTTACACTAGTGACCATATCCCCCGCGCATCCCGCAAAGGGAGACTGCACTTGTGAAGGTGGTAAATTACCTTTTAAATGGCGTCAGACCTAGGCTCTGCATCTGCTCCTAGACCTTAGTGTTGCTTTTGATAATATCAATCACTACATTCTTTTGGAGAGATTGGAAACACAAATTGGCCTGCACGGACATGTTCTGGTCTGGTTTAGATCTTATCTGTCAGAAAGATATCAGTTTGTCTCTGTAAATTTCAGTGTTCCTCAAGGCTCAGTTTTAGGACCACTATATATTTTAACTCTTGGTGGTATCATTTGGAAACATGTTAACTTTCACTGCTATGCGGACGACACACAGCTGTACATTTCGATGAAACATGCTGAAGCCCCAAAATTGACCTTCCTGGAAGCCTGTGTTTCAGACATAGGAAAGTGAATGGCAGCAAATGTTCTACTTTTAAACAGACAAAACAGAGATGCCAGTTCTAGGTCCCAAGAAACAAAGAGATCTTCTTTTGAATCTGACAATTAATCTTGATGGTTGTACAGTCGTCTGAAATAAAACTGAAGGATCTTTGCGTTACTCTGGACCCTGATCTCGCTTTTGACAAACATATCAAGACTGTTTCAAGGACAGCTTTTTTCCATCTACGTAACATTGCAAAAATCAGAAACTTTGTCCAAAAATAATGCAAAAAAATTTAGCCATGCTTTTGTCACTTCTAGGTTTGACTACTGCAATGCTCTACCTTCCGGCTACCCAGATAAAGAACAAAATAAACTTCAGTTAGTACTAAACACGGTGGCTAGAATCTTGTCTTGACAAAATATTAAAAAATATATCATATTACTCCAGTGCCAGCCTCTCTACAATGGCTTCCTGTTAAGGCTAGGGCTGATTTCAAGGTTTTACTGCAAACCTACAAAGCATTACATTGGCTTGCTCCTACCCATCTTTCTGATTTGGTCCTGCCATACATACCTACACGTACGCTACGGTCACAAGACACAGGCCTCCTTACCATCTCTAGAATTTCTAAGCAAACAGCTGGAGGCAGGGCTTTCTCCTATAGAGCTTCATTTGTATGGAATGGTCTGCCTATCCACGTGAGAGACGCAGACTCAGTCTCGACCTTTTAAGTCTTTATTGAGGACTCATCTCTTCAGTGGGTCATATGATTGAGTGTAGTCTGGCCCAGGAGTGTGAAGGTAAACGGAAAGGCACTGGAGCAACGAACCGCCCTTGCCGTCTCTGCCTGGCCGGTTCCCCGCTCTCCACTGGGATTCTATTCCTCAAACCCTATTACAGGGGCTGAGTCACTGGCTTACTGGTGCTCTTCCATGTCATCCCTAGGAGGGGTGCGTCACTTGAGTGGGTTTAGTCACTAACGTGATATTCCTGTCCGGGTTGGCACCCCACCTCAGGTTCATAGAGTGGGGGAGATGTTCATGGGCTATACTCAGCCTTGTCTCAGGATGGTAAGTTGGTGATTGAAGATATCCCTCTAGTGGTGCAAGGGCTGTGCTTTGGCAAAGTGGGTGGGGTTATATCCTGCCTGTTTGGCCCTGTCCGGGGGTATCGACGGACAGGGCTACAGTGTCTCCAGACCCCTCAGGTCTCAGCCTCCAGTATTTATGCTGCAATAGTTTATGCGTTAGGGGGCTAGGGTCAGTCTTCTATCTGGAGTATTTATCCTGTCTTATCCGGTGTCCTGTGTGTATATCCTCTCTTTCGCTCACTCTCAACACTACCTAGCCTGATGACTCCTTGCTGTCCACCTGGTTGTGCTGCTGCTACAGTTTCAAACTGTTCTGCCTGCGGCTATGGAACCTTGACCTGTTCACTGGACGTGCTACCTTGTCCCAGACCTGTTGTTTTCAACTCTCTAGAGACAGCAGGTGCGGTAGAGATACTCTGAATGATCGGCTATGAAAATCCAACTGACATTTACTCCTGAGGTGTTGACCTGTTGCACCCTCTAAAACCACTGATTATTATCTGACCCTGCTGGTCATCAATGAACATCTTGGCAATGTTCTGTTATAATCTCTTCTGTGAGAATCTCCCATCTTACGTCAGAGACACTAGTCACATGATCCCATTGATAGAGGGCTTAGGAAGGATACTAGAGGGCACCCTGCTGGCCACTTTTGATGTGGAGAGCTTGTACACTAAGATCCCACACACTGGAGGCTTGCAAGCGCTGCAACACTTCCTCCAGCAGAGAGACTCTACCCTTGCACCATCCAATGATTGCATCTTACAACTTACTGAACCGGTATTATCCAATAACTACTTTGTCTTTGAGTTAAGACTTTTTCCTTCAAATTCAGAGTGTAGCCCCCCCCATACTCCTAATATGTTCCCCCTGTTGATGACACTCATTATACATGAAGATTGAACCAAAAGATCACATGTAACAAATATGAAATACAAAACAATGTGAATTTGAATTCAACAATAATGTATGTTGATTCTAATATGTATAATATTCAATTACGTTTCTATATGATAATAGCGTAATATATGTACTATGACATAAACATGTTTGTGCCTTCCTACCCTGAGGAAGGTACAGTGATGCAGAAACGCTGGTAAATATCCATTAAAATTGCTGGGAGTTTATATGCTGTTAGTCAGAACCTCCACACTCTGGGTGTGCGCCAGCTCATGATTTTTTAATAACTCTTCACCAGGCACAGCCAGAAGAGGACTGGCCACCCCTCATAGCATGGTTCCTCGCTAGGTTTCTTCCTAGGTTCCGGCCTTTGTAGGGAGTTTTTCCTAGCCACCGTGCTTCAACACCTGCATTGCTTGCTGTTTGGTGTTTTAGGATGGATTTCTGTACAGCACTGTGACATCAGCTGATGTAAGAAGGGCTTTATAAAATACATTTGATTGAAAGATTCCTTGACTTTCAAATGTGTTTTCCTTTAACAGTGAGAGAGAGCACAGTTCTCTACACTTATTGATAAGAATAGTTACACACTCAAACACACAGTAACCGTCTTGAGGCATCTTTTCACTGTGTTGACTGTAGGACCAGAGATTGAAGCCTGTCGCTGCGCTTGTGTTATTGTAGCTTTGGTGAGTTGGATGGAGTAGAGGTGAAGTTGCCCCTAGATGCTGATCCTGGGTATTTTCCCCCACTAATGTGGATTTGGGGAGAGGAAGTTGATCCTAGATCTGTACTTAAGGGAAACTTCACCCGGAGCAACAACGGGTTGAGGGAGGTGGTCAGTAGCGTGCTACTTCAACTTCTTAGTGTCGACACGTTTGGTCTTCTTAGCCAGAGTGATGGCATCCAGGTGCAGGTTACGGTTGAGGATGACAGAACCACAGGTCAGAGCCCCAGCCAGTGCACCAGCAAAGCCACACACAAACACATCCTGACCTGTACACAGAATACAAACATCAACGCGCAGTAGAAACCAGAGCCGATAGACCTTTAACACTGAAGTCAAACGTATGACTTATCCAAATGCTAAGCCATTAGTTAGCCTATCGAAAACAGACATATAGCTAGCTTCTCTATGATATATCCTTGGACCCTATCAGCCATATAAGTATCTGACCTGTGAGGTAGAGGTTCTTCAGGGGTGTCTGGGGCCTCACGGTGGCATTGCACTCAGCGCTGAAACGAGCTGTGCCATGGTCTGCTCCATAGATCTCCCCTTTTGGGGCTCCAATGTAGTGTGTGTTTGTTATGGGTGTTCCAGCCTCGATGAACTCAACCTAAAGACAGACCGAGAGAGTCAAGGGAGACGCATGTTTCCAGCGAGCTATTAAGTTACGCCCATTTGTCAAAATTGAAAGGAAGGGTGTCTATGTTACAACCTACTAGTGCATCCTCCATTGAGATGTTAGGCTTCCTGGAAAAAACATTCTAGCAGAGTTTAGTACAAATGGGCTAAATGCTCTACCTTGTCCCTGGTAATCTTGGGGAAGACGCTCATCACCACCTCCAGAATCGAGTCACAGAATATCTGCTTCAGCTCCTTGTAATCAGTCCCTCTGTTGGTCACCTTGTCATCCTTCCACTCCTCAAACCACTCATAGTTAGCAAAGCTCACCAGACTCAGGGTGGACTTGCCTGTGGAGAATGGGAAACGAAAAGGGGTCATAGTTAGCAAAGCTCACCAGACTCAGGGTGGACTTGCCTGTGGAGAATGGGAAACGAAAAAGGGTCGAAACATGTCTGTTCTGCCTTCATTCTGATGGCATCAGATATAGTTAGTTGTGTGCACTTCCAAGAATCGATATTACAAAATGATTTGGTATGGTGTAGATCAGAGAGCAGCAGGCTGGGGTTAGGAACACATTGCAACACTAATGCATTAACATTGGACAGTCAATAGAATGGAACTAATCAACTTAAGACTTTGAAAAGACTCTGAAAAGGCATTTGATAGCCTGGACAGAGCAACCATCTGGTACCTAATAGAAACAACAGGATTCTGTAGTTATAGTGTCTTTAGTATTTTGTTCCAACTGTTGGCTTGTCTGTGTTTCCATTCATAAAACATTTCACAAGAAAAGAAAAAAAGACAGTTTCACATCAGGAATAAAACTAGAACAAACATCTAACACGGCAACCCTCAGGGGAAAGGGTCAACCTAGAAACACCTGGAGGAGAGGTGTCCAGGCGAGAGCAGCCTCAACTGGCACAACCTGGAAAAACTTGCCTCCGAACCGAGTAAGATGTAGGACAGTAGTCAATGGATTATACTCCTTATTAGGAGCCAAATGTTTAAATAAGTAGTCAGTCAGTGGATGATTCATTTCCAAGGATAAAATAATTTATTATGGTGAATATCAGTGCAAACACCAGTCTCGTTTCTGTACCTGGTGATCGTTCCTCCCAGGTGGGATCTTTGGCTGATGGAGAGGCAACAAAGAGGATGGGAACACTTTTCGCTGACTCCTCCCTGTTACCCTTCAGATAGGTCTCAACCCTGTAACATCCAGATAAATGGGTATAGTAAGATACTGTAGGCTCTTTAAAACTACAGGAAAGAACACGTCACCCTTCTCAGACTCCGATGCACATATACAGTGCATTTGGAAAGTATTCAGATCACTTCTTCCACATTTTGGTACGTTACAGCAGTATTCTAAATTGTATTCAATTGTTTTTTCCCCTCATCAATCTACACACAATACCCCATAATGACAAAGCAAAAATGTTATTTTTGTTATGTTTGCAAATGTATTCATATAAAATATTACCTTAACATAGTATTCAGATCCATTAAATCAGTACTTTGTGGAAGCACCTTTGGGTATGACACTACAAGCTTGGCACACCTGTATATGGAGAGTTTCTCCTATTCTCTGTAGATCCTCTCAAGCTCAGTCAGGTTGGATGGGGAGCGTCGCTTCACAGCTATTTTCAGGTCTCTCCAGAAATGTTTGATCGGGTTAGACTCTGGCTGGGCTACTCAAGGACATTCAGAGACTTGTCCCAAAGCCACGTCGTCTTGCGTCGTCTTGGCTGTGCACTTAGGGTAGTTGTCCTGTTGTAAGGGGAACCGTCGCCTCAGTCTGAGGTCCTGAGCAGGTTTTTAATCAAGGACCTCTTTGTACTTTGCTCTGTTCATCTTTCCCTCGATCCAGACTAGTCTTCCAGTCCCTGCCGCTGAATAACGTCCCCACAGCATGATGCTGCCACCACTATGCTTCACCGTAGGGACGGTATTGGCCAGGTGACGAGCGTTGCCTGGTGTCCTCCAGATGTGACGCTTGGCATTCAGGCCAAAGAGTTCAATCTTGGTTTAATCAGACCAGAGAATCTTGTTTCTCATGGTCAGAGTCCTTTAGGAACCTTTTGGCCAACTCCAAGCGGGCTGTCATGTGCCTTTTACTGAGGAGTGGTTTCCGTCTGGCCACTCTAAAAAAACGGATTGATGGAGTGCTGCAGAGATGATTGTGTTTCTGGAAGGTTCTCCAAACTCCACAGATGAACTCTAGAGCTCTGTCAGAGTGACCATCAGGTTTTTGGTCACCTCCCTGACCAATGCCGCCCCCGGATTGGCCAGGGAGCCAACTCAACGAAGAGTCTTGGTGGTTCCAAACTTCTTCCATTTAAGAGTGATGGAGGCCACTGTTCTTGGGGACCTTCAATACTGCAGACATTTTTTGGTACCCTTCCCCAGAAGTGTGCCTCGACACCATAATACTGTCTTGGAGCTCTACGGACAATATCTTCGATCTCATGGCTTGGTTTTTGCTCTGACATGCACTGTCAACTGTGGGACCTTATATAGACAGGTGTGTGCCTTTCCAAATCACGTCCAATCAATTGAATTTACCACAGGTGGACTCCAATCAACTTGTAGAAACATCACAAGGATGATCAATGGAAACAGGATGCACCTGAGCTCAATTTCGAGTCTCATAGCAAAGGGACTGAATACTTATGTAAAATAAGGCATTGTATTTTCTATACTTTTGCAAAAAATTCTAAAACCTTTCTTCGCTTCATCATTATGGGGTATAGTGTGTAGATTGAGGATTTCTCTTTTTTACTTTTTAGAGTAAGGCTGTAACAACAAAATGTGGAAGAAGTGAAGGGGTCTGAATAATTTCCGTATGCACTGTAGACCGTGCTTGTTAAACAGTGTGATTATCTATTGAGGTTCCAACATGTGAAATTAGTGTAGTGGCGAGTGTGAACTGATACTATTTTGACAACACCACATTTTAGTTTATACCAAACAGATTACTGTAACAGCACAATCTTTGATGCACAGTAAAGGTAGTGAAATACAGAATGTGACTACATAGACTCACTATCACAGTCTCATGTACCATAGGTTATGTAATGTCACTTCTCTCTCTCGAAGTCCACACCACGATACCTTACACAATATTTGCCTATGCAACACATCAGATATATGTTAATAAGGACAAATAAGGTGTAAATTCAAATAAAATCGACAAGTCATTAGACAGTGGGGCCTACGGGGACACACCAAACATTTAGGGTTAAACAAAGAGAGGAAGGACCTACAGTTCATCCATGTTGTGCTCTGTGAAGATCCAGTAGTTATCTGCTTTGAGGCCCAGGTCCTCCTTGGTTCCAGTCAGGCCCAGGAAGATGCTCAGACCTCCCGCCCCGTTTTTCATCATACCAAGCTGCTTCTGGATGGCTGAAGGGCATCACACGATCATACAACATTCATGATTAGTAGGGATGTGCATCTTTCCCTTTCAAGAAGATTCTATATGTATCAAGATAAAATGGGCTCCGACACACTAAGTTTTAGTTTGAAATTATTTGGTTTGATTAGAGGAACAAATCGATGCGGTTCGATGCACTAACATTTATTGCATAAACACATTCATTTTCAATTCAAATCTGCAGCTGATGGAGCTGTGTGTGTGTAAGTGATGTATAGATCTATGGTGTATGATTAGTAATAGGCCTTCTGCTCATTGGTCAAAGCAATGGACAGAATGCAGTTTAACTAGGCTACTGACATTGCCTGGGGTTGTTAAATATGACTTGAAGATCAATGACTGTCAACATAATTCCACGCTTAGTTTGACACTGAAGTAGAGGAAACAAGTGTCACAAAATATATTTTCAGAAGGTAGAAAGAAAGTAATTTGAGCCCCAAAAAATTCCTGTACCTGCAATTTGTAACATTTGAATCGATTCTCTGACCGATGCATGCTACATTTGGATCGGGCTGGGGTCTCGATGCACAGATATCTTTTGAACCGGGGACCGATGCCCAGTGGTGAACTGTTACATCATTAATGATTAGGCATCACAAGAAACATTATCTACACAAGTGTCAACTAACAATTCAGTCTTAAACGCAGACATCTTGAACATACACCTTAATACCCTCACCCACCTGGCATGTCCTGGAGTTCCTTAGGCAGCAGCTGCTGATAGGTGTTGAAGATGCCGGCGTTGGAGATGACCATTGGAGCATGCACATGGATCTCCTCCTGACCCTTCATCACGCTCACACCTGAAATCATGGGAAAAAGAGGTGGTCAAATCTGACCATCTGTGTGATCAATCAATTAATCTTTCAACCAGTCCTATTCACCAATAGCCTCCTTGTTGTCGTTGAACAGGATGCGGTTGACTCGGGCGCGGACGAGTACGGCCCCCCCGGCTTTCTCAACGATAGGGATCATGTGATAGGCGATCTCACTGGCTCCTCCTATTGGGTACCAGGCACCAGTCAGGTAGTGGCAGACCATCAGGCTGTGCATGGAGAAGCTGGCTTCCTTGGGCATGTTACCTGCAGTTACACAACAAAATGGAGTCCTAGAAAAACCAAACACTCTACAAAATTGATGCAATTAATTTGTTCCACGTGGAGAGAATGTGTGTCCACCAAAACGGCACAAATTAGTGAACCACATAGGGAATAGGGACACAGTCTATCATTTGAGATGACTGTGGTTATGCTCTCCACTATCAGGAACTACAGCAGCCTACCCTACCGTAAGTGCCAAAAATGTAGCTGAAGATGACCCTGAGGTCATTGTTCTTAGTCAGCTCGTTGACCACCTCTGTCACGCTGCGAGACGCCATGCGGAAGAAGAATGACAGACGATTGGCCAGGCCTGTGTACACCAGGAACTTGGCCAGGGGGACAGGAATGAGCTTCAGCAGACCCAGGAACCAAATGTTGTGTCCTGCTTTCTGTAGATGGAATACATACAGTACCAGTCAAAAGTTTGGACACACCTACTCATTCAAGGGGTTTTCTGTATTTTGACTATTTTCTACATTGTAGAATAGTGACGACATCAAAACTATGAAAACACACATGGAATCATGTAGTAAGCAAAAAAAGTATTAAACAAATCAAATGATATGTCCCATGCACCAAATACAGCCTTCACCTTACAGTGAAATGCTTACTTACAAGCCATTAACCAACAATGCATACAGGAGGTACCGGTACAGAGTTAATGTGCGGGCACCGGTGTCGAGGTAATATGTATGTAGGTAGAGTTAAAGTGATTATGCATAGATAATAAAAAGAGTAGCAGCAGCGTTCTGGGGGGGGGGGGGGCAATGCAAATACTCTGAGAAGCCATTTGATTAGATGTTCAGGAGTCTTATAGCTTGGGGTTAGAAGCTGTTTAGGATCCTTTTGGACCTAGACCTGGCACTCCAGTACCGCTTGCCATGCGGTAGCAGAGAGAAAAGTCTGACTGGGGTGGGTGGAGTCTTTGACCATTTTTATGGCCTTCCTCTGACACGCGTAGTATAAAGGTCCTGGATGGCAGAAAGCTTGGCCCCAGTGATGTACTGGGCTGTACGCACTACCCTCTGTAGTGCCTTGCGGTCAGATGCCGAGCAGTTGCCATACCAGGCAGTGATGCAACCAGTCAGGATGCTCTCGATGGTGCAACTGTAGAACTTTGAGGATCTGAGGACCCATGCCAAATCTTCTCAGTCTCCTGAGGGGGGAATAGGTTTTGTCCTGCACTTTTCACAACCGTCTTGGTGTGCTTGAACAATGTTATTTTGTTGGTGATGTGGACGCCAAGGAACTTGAAGCTCCCAATCTGCTCAACTACAGCCCGGTCGATAAGAATGGGGCCGTGCTCGGTCCTCCTTTTCCTGTAGTCCACAATCATCTCCTTTGTCTTGATCACGTTGAGGGAGAGGTTGTTGTCCTTGCACCACATGGTCAGGTCTCGGACCTCCCTCCTATAGGCTGTCTCGTCGATGTCAGTGATCAGGCCTACCACTGTTGCATCATCAGCAAACTTAATGATGGTGATGGAGTCGTACCTGGCCATGCATTCTTGAGTGAACAGGGAGTACAGGAGGGGACTGAACACACACCCCTGAGGGGCCCCCGTGTTGAGGATCAGCATGGCGGATGTGTTGTTACCTACCCTTACCACCTGGGGGCAGCCCGTCAGGAAGCCCAGGATCCAGTTGCAGAAGGGGGTGTTTCGTCCCAGTGTCCTTAGCTTAGTGATGCGCTTTGAGGGGACTATGGTGTTGAACGCTGATCTGTTGTCAATGAATAGCATTCTCACGTAGGTGTTCCTTCCAGGTGAGAAAGGGCAGTGTAGAGTGCAATAGAGATTGCATCTGTGGATCTGTTGGTGCGGTATGCAAATTGGAGTGGGTCTAGGGCAGTGGTTCTTAACCTGGGTTCGATCGAGTCAGTCTCAGGGGTTCGGCGGAGGTCAAGACACACATCCGACTCATATGATTCGTGATGACACGCCCTGCTTGGCCATCATTGGCTGCAGGTGATCACGCTACAACGCTTGGCCTATCTGTGCTGCAGGGAATTTGGCGTGCCCAGTAGTCTACTTGTGACTGTCGTTATGGTATGTCTTGTGATTTCTTTCTTAATATTTGAATCCCTTCATACTTACTATGTCGAGCAAAAAATGAGTGGTCAGACGAATATGTACAATATGGATTCACATGTATAACGGAACGTGATGGGAGTCAGCGTCCTAACTGCATGATTTGCAATGCCAAGTTGAGTAATTCTAGTCTAGCACCGGCAAAACTAAGAACACTTCCTTAATTAAGCTGCATGGAGATGGAAAATACAAGAACACAACGCTCGCTGAATTCAAGGTGAAGAGAGCCAGATTCGATGAAAAGGCTACTCTGCCTGTTCTCGGCTTTGTACCCATCAACAAACTGATCCTCACAGCATCGTACGAAGTTGCTTACCTGATCGCAAAGCAGGGCCAACCACACACCATTGGTGAAACACTCATAAAACCAGCTGTGTTGAAAATGGCGAATATCATGCTGTGAAAAGAGGCTGAAGTTATGTTATCCCAAATTCCTCTTTCAAATGACACTATCAGCGACAGAATAGAGGACATGAGCAAAGACATCTTGGCTCAAGTAGTTGCAGATCTGATTTCAAGCCCGGCAAAATTCTGCCTTCAACTCGAGGAGACCACAGACGTTTCCAATCTAAGCCCGCTTGCTGTATTCGTGCGCTATGTGAAAGACGACGTGATAAAGGAAGATTTTTTATTTTGTAAGCCTCTTACAACAACAACTAAGGCAGCCGATGTGAAGAAACTTGTGGATGACTTCTCCAAAGACAATCTTTCGTGGGATATGGTTTCTGCAGTTTGTTCGGACGGAGCTCCAGTCATGCTGGGAAGAAAGTCTGGTTTTGGTGCGCTAGTGAAAGCCGATGCACCACACATCATTGTTACGCATTGTATTCAGCACAGGCATGCGTTGGCAACAAAAACCTTGCCTCCAAAACTGGCAGAAGTATTAAATATTGTAGTGGAATGTGTGAACTATGTGCCAACTAGTGCTCTGAGGCACCGCATCTTCAGTGAGCTGTGTAAAGAAATGGGCTCTGAATTCGAGGTACTTCTGTACCATTCTAACGTTCGGTGGGTCCCGGGGACAGGTGCTGAGTCGTGTTTTTGCCGTGCATGTGGAATTAGCCCTGTTTTTGCAAAATCACCAACATTGTCATGCAGATTGCTTCAAAAATGAGTTCATTCTCATTTTAGCGTACATGGCTGATATCTTCGCAGCTCTCAATCATCTCAATCAAAAGATGCAGGGCGGTGGAGTCAACATCATCGAAGCGGAGGAAAACCTGAAGGCTTTTCAAAAAAAGCTACCGTATCTGGAATCGGAGACATTTCTGTACCCGCGGAACTGAAGCAAGCAATTGCCACGCACTTAGATGAGCTTGTCTCTCGACGGATACTTCCCTACAAGAGAGTCATATCCAGCATGGGTGAGACAGCCGTTCACGTTTTGTGTTGAGACAACAGATGTCAATGATGAATACCTCGATGAAATCATTGAAATTCGGCAGAGCCAGGTTCAACAGGAACTCTTCAGAACACTTTCAACATTTTGGTGTCAACAAATGGTAACGTACCCTGTTATTACGAAGAAAGCTCTCGAGATTTTCATACCGTTTGTTACAACATATCTTTGCGAGCAATCCTTTGAGGATGCTGGACATAAAAACGAAGAAAAGGAACAGACTTTGTTGCGAAAATGACATGAGAGTGGCACTTGCCAAGGTGAAGCCGCGCATTTCTGAACTGGTCTCAAAGGCAACAGCAGAAGTCACACTGATTTGCAGTAAATATTCATTATTATGTTTTTGTTTTGTGTGAAAATCATGTTTTGATGATTTTGTTCTTTGAACACAGTGATGTTGACGCACAGTTCATTTTGTGCCCCAGTAAAATATATACCTATGTTTTGAATTTGAAAAAATCATAATTTATTTTTCCAATTAAGGGTTCGGTGAATGCGCATATGAAACTGGTGGGGTTCAGTACCTCCAACAAGGTTAAGAACCACTGGTCTAGGGTTTCTGGGATAATGGTGTTGATGTGAGCTATGACCAGCCTTTCAAAGTATTTCATGGCTACAGACGTGAGTGCTACGGGTCAGTAGTCATTTACGCAGGTTACCTTAGTGTTCTTGAATACAAGGACTATGGTGGTCTGCTTGAAACATGTAGGTATTACAGACAGAGAGGGAGAGGTTGAAAATGTCAGTGAAGACACTTTTGCCTGTTGGTCAGCGCATGCTCAGAGTAGACGTCCTTGTAATCCGTCTGGCGCTGTGGCCTTGTGAATGTTGACCTGTTTAAAGGTCTTACATCGGCTACAGAGAGTGGTCACACAGTTGTCTGGAACAGCTGATGCTCTCAAGCATGTTTCAGTGTTACTTTCCTTGAAGTGAGCACACAAGTTATTTAGTTAACCTGGTAGGCTCATATCACTGGGTATATGTAGTCTGTAATAGTTTGCAGGCCCTGCCACATCCGCCGGTGTTGTACGAGTCGATCTTAGTCCTGTATTGACGCTTTGCCCGTTTGATGGTTTGTCGGAGGGCATAGCGTGATTCCTTATAAGCTTCCGGGTTATAGTCCCGCTCCTTGAAAGAGGCAGCTCTACCCTTTAGTTCAGTCCGGATGTTGCCTGTAATCCAAGGCTTCTGGTTAGGGTATGTATGTACAGTCACTGTGTGGACGACGTCCTCGATGCACTTATTGAAAGCCAGTGACTGATGTGGTGTACTCAATACCATCGGAAGAATTCCGGAATATATTCCAGTCTGTGCTAGCAAAACAGTCCTGTAGTTTAGCATCTGCTTCATCTGACCACTTTTTAAATAGACGAGTCACTGGTGCTTCCTGCTTTAATTATTGCTTGTAAGCAGGAATCAGGAGGATAGAATTATTGTCAGATTTGCCAAATGGATGGCGAGGGAGAGCTTTGTACGCAAAGCGAGGGAGAGCTTTGTACGCTTTGTCGGTGTGTGGAGTAAAGGTGGTCTAGAATTTGTTTCCCTCTGGTTGCACATTTAACATGCTTATAGAAATGAGGTAAAACTGATTTCAGTTTCCCTGCATTAAAGTCCTCGCCCCCTAGGAGCTCCGCTGCTGGGTGAGTGTTTTCCTGTTTGCTTAGTGGTATACAGCTCATTGAGTGCGGTTTTAGTGCCAGCATCGGTCTGTGGTGGTATGTAGACAGCTACAAAAAGATGCAGATGAACACTCTAGGTAGATAGTATAGTCTACAGCTTATCATGGGATACTCTACCTCAGGCGAGCAAAACCTTGAAACTTCCTTAAGATATCGTGCACCAGCTGTTGTTCACATAAATACGTAGGCCCCGGCTCTTACCAGAGGCTGCTGTTCTGTCCTGCCGATAGAGTGTATAACCTGCCAGCTGTATGTTCTTAATGTCGTCGTTCAGCCCGTTGGTAGGATAACCGTGCTTTCAGTTCGTCCCATTAATTTTCTAGCGATTGAATGTTAGCTAGCAGGATGGAAGGCAAGGGCAGATTAGCCACTCGCCCCCTGATGCTCACAAGGCACCCTGATCTCTTAATGCGAAGTCTGCTTCCTTCTTCAGCAAATAACGGGGATCTGGGCCTGGTGTCTGTATTATATACCTCCCATCTGACTCATTGAAAAACTCTTCATCCAGTTTGAGGTGAGCAATCGCAGTTCTGAAGCTCTTTTCGGGGATAAGAGACGGTAGCAGCAACATTATGTACAAAACAAGTTACGAACAACGAAAAAAATATATTACAAAATAGCATGGTTGGTTAAGAGCCGATAAGACAGCAGCCTTCACCTCCCGGCACCATCAACCAAATATATTTTATGTTTGAGATTCTTCAAAGTAGCCACCCTTTGCCATAATGACAGCTTTGCACACTCTTGACTCCACAACCCTTGCCCTCAACACAGATGACAAACAGACCAGTCCCCAGATGGTAGCTCCTCTTCGCCAAAGTGCAATCTCACAATTCCTTGCATTTGGCATAGAGTCCAACTTATCCCTGAATTAAGTAGGGAAAAGGTTCTGAGCTCAGATAACAGCACAAGGCAGTTAGCATAAACCAGCATACACCACAATTTCCAATAACAGCAGCAACATTAGCACAAGCATAGCAGTCTATTCATCTTGCAAAGCTGATTACTTAATTGACCTTAAACATCAAAATAAACAATCACCATTACTGTTCCATTCAACCACTTGTCATCAATAACTTCATACCGTAGACATCGGTTGACATCATGTCACAGCACCATACCTTGACCAGCCTCATGTACTCATCGATGGCCGCCTCCTCCCCAGGAAATAACTTCTTCAGCTCGTCAGGGAAACGGTTCCTGCCACTGTAGATGGGGTAGGTGCGCCTGTTTCCAGGAGGGCCCAACACCACCTGGTCAAAGGGGTTGTCCAGTGGCTCCCACTGCAGCTGACCATTGGTCAGCTGGTCAAGCATGCAGCGGAAGGGCTTATGTTCCAACAGGTCCCCGATGTAGTGGATACCTGAGGTGGAGGCATGATTGATAGATGTATTTGATTATTAGATAGTCTTATATATTTAGGATGTCTAGCTCACATCACATGGGCTTATAAGACACAGTATTATTGATACATAAGTTTGCATTTACAGTGTTTCACACTTGGACACAAACTCACAATTGTTCAGTTGTTGAGACAAAACCAGGCTAGGGTCAGCCCAGGACATGTGGTCAGGACATGCGTTACATTTTTTTAGGAACTTATTCTGGGTCTCAACTAGACCAAATAGACTTGGTTCGTCGCCACTACCACTTCTGAGTAAAGGAAGGTATCTACCACATTTAGTAAGGAAAGGTAAACTGATAAGAGCCTTCTAGGTAAGGGAAGGTAAACTGATAAGAGCCTTCTAGGTAAGGGAAGGTAAACTGATAAGAGCCTTCTAGGTAAGGGAAGGTAAACTGATAAGAGCCTTCTCACCCACGTCAAACTCAAAGCCTTTCTCTGTGAAGGTGTGGCAGCAGCCTCCAGCCCGATCATGTTGCTCCAGAACCAGGACCCGCTTTCCAACCTTAGCCAGCAGCACCGCCACCCCAAGACCACCAATACCACTGCCAATGACAATGGCATCTAGTTTCTCAGGTACTTTACTGGCCAAGAAACCTGGTAAGGAAGAGTAATAAAAACATACAATTAACACAGATATTGTCAGTTAAATCTTCTTGCATGAAACAAATAACGATGTGTTCCAGCAACATTATCCCACGGACTGTGCAAAGACAGCCTAGAACCACGTTTCCATCTAACCATTTCATGCTGATGAATTACCTGACCCATGAAAAAAAAAGTTACGACCGCATTTTCATGGAAACATTCAAATGCAGTACAATTATAAAGGCATAAATGCAAATATCATTTGTTCGTTCGACATGTTGGGATCTTTGTGTCGGTAAAATGAATTATGCGATAAATTAATTATGTGCACTACGTAATTACACACAGCGTTTTATCCGCAAAAAAAGTCTGATGGAAACACATGTCTGGTGGTTTTATGCAGATTTTTGAATATTCGAATGAAAGTCTGTCACAAATTGGATGAAAACCTAGCTGGTGGTACTGAAACAGGTGTTTGTGTAGCAGCTATAAACATGACATAGTGCGGAGTGGATTTCGTTTCAAGAATGAGTTTAGTCACGAGTGCAGTACAGCAGCTTTGGCCAGCTTGTGACCCAGTGCCGTCGGTGACAATTAGTGTAGTCATAAGATATTGTAGAACCATTGACATGGTTTAACAGACGTGATTTAACAGACGAAATATTTGCCTGACCTGCTTTCCTACTTCAAATGAATGCTAATATTTTTGCGATACATGTGAACTACAAAGCCATTTAATGATGCAAGAAGATATAACTTTCGAAACACACACACAGGACAAGGGTGACTGCCCAAAAAATATGTACAGAATGTAAATCTATTTGCGCACATATTCCTAGGAAACTATATTTCGTGCATGCATTGGTGATCGGTCAAGCCTTGTGTCCACGAGACTCACCCTGCTTCAGAACTTTGTTTTTCTCCTTCTTTTGGGTGACCAGTGGTTTAAGCGGCTCACGAGTGTCGATATCGAAAGGATTTGGTCCGGATGTACGGAACACATATTTGCATAGTAATGCAGCTAGAGCAGCACAAATGATTGCTACAATGATCCACATTTTACGAATTTTAATCGGGGCACCTTCTCACTTTTCGAAGTGGACACACACTTCCGCGTGCGAACAAGTGGTTCAGAGCCACTTGGAACCCTTCCACGCATGACAGACAGCACATGTGTTTATGGTCGTATCTCCGTCGTTTTCAGCCAAAGAACACCAGGATGACTAAATGGTGTAAAAACGACGCCCACAGCTGATTCGCCCAGACGGTATAATGAGGATTCTATTAAAGTGACCCGGGCTCAACGCGCGAAGTTTCCACCGGGTGAAAAGCGAGCTGCCTCCCAGGCATTAGCCGGCTGCACGTAAAACTCAGTTTTAGTCGAATTAACGTCAGATTTGACTTTTCGCAGCAGGTTAGGAGAATTCACGTAGCAGGTTATGATGATTAGGTTGAGGTTAGGAAAATAGTTATATACTGAACAAAAATATAAACACAACAATTTCAAAGATTTTACTGCGTTACAGTTCATATAGGGAAATTAGTCCATTTAAATAAATTCATTAGACCCTAATCTACGGATTTCACATGACAGGCCCCCACAAAAGGGCTTTATTACAGACACAAATACTCCTGTTTCATCAGTTGTCCAGGTGGCTGGTCTCAGACGACCCCACAGGTGAAGAAGCCAGATGTTCACTAACAGGGATGTAAAACAAATTTGTTTAGCTTTTTGTGCATATGAAAAAATTCAGCTCATGAAACCAACACTTTACATGTTGTGTTTATATTTCTGTTCAATATAAATAGTCTCAAAAGAAAAGTGACGTAGGTCAGCACGTGGAGTAATGAGTAGGATTCTGTTTTCAATTGCAAAAGTGTTTGCTTTTGACAACGTATCTGCCTTCCACATAAAACTAGTTTGAAAATGTGAACATATAACATATGGAAAAGAGATGTTTCTGAATGATGGATCATGCTGCCTTATTGACGACATAAGGGAGTGGCGCAGATTGTTGGGCACTCCTTCCTCACTGGCTTCACCTGGTGAAGTGATGGCCCATAGGCAGGTTCAACCGAGGCCATATTAGACTGCTGCCACCAATTGAACATAGACTATACAAAGAACATATCACTTAGTCATGCATTACTTAAATGTGTTGACAGAACAGAAAATGATACCATTACATACCTCACCAGTTTTCACATATTCAATCTTTTTTTTATTTAAAAAAAAGCAAACCACAACAGTATCATGAGCAAGTTAAATACTAAAGCAATTGAGCAAAAACTGAAAAGGTATCCTAAAGTACAACATACAGTATCATTTCCCCCCACAGAAAATTCATACAAGATGTTAGTTTTATGCAAGTATTTGCATTGTCAATGAGAAGCTCAGTGAATATACAGTACCAGTCAAATGTTTGGAAACACCTACTCACTCAAGGGTTTGACTTTCTTTTTACTATTTTCTACATTGTAGAATAATGGTTAAGACTTCAAAACTAGGAAATAACACATATGGAATCATGTAGTAACCAAAAAAATGGTTAACATATTTTTCTATTTGTTTATTTGACATTCTTCAAAGTAGCCACCCTTTGCACACGCTTGGCATTCCCTCAACCAGCTTCATGAGGAAAGCTTTTCTAAAAGTCTTGAAGGAGTTCCCACATATGCTGAGCACTTGTTGGCTGCTTTTCCTTCACTCTGTGGTCAAATTCATCCCAAACCATCTCAATTGGATTGAGGTCGGGTGATTGTGGAGGCCAGGTCATCTGATGCAGCACTACATCACTCCCCTTCTTGGTCAAATAACACTGGAGGTGTGTTGTGCCTGTTGAAAAACAAATGATAGTCCCACAAAGCGCAAACCAGATGGGATGGCGTATCGCTGCAGAATGCTGTGGTAGCCATGCTGGTTAAGTGTGCCTTGAATTCTAAATAAATCACTGACAGTGTCACCAGCAAAGCACCCCCACACCACCTCCATGTTTCACAGTGGGAACCACACATGCAGAGATCATTCTTTCACCTACACTGAGTCTCACAAAGACACGGCGGTTGGAACGAAAAATCTCAACTTCGGACTCAGAATTCCACCGGTCTAATGTCCTTTACTCGTGTTTCTTGGCCCAAGCAAGTCTCTTCTCCTTATTGGTGTCCTTTAGTACTGGTTTCTTTGCAACAATTTGACCATGAAGGCCTGATTCACGCAGTCTCCCCTGAACAGTTGATGTTGAGATGTGTCTGTTACTTGAACTCTGAAGCATTTATTTGGGCTGCAATTTCTGATGCTGGTAACTCTAATGAACTTATCCTCTGCAGCAGAGGTAACTCTGGGTCTTCCTTTCCTGTGGCGGTCCTCATGAGAGCCAGTTTCATCATAGCGCTTAATGTTTTTGTGACTGCACTTGAAGTAATTTTAAAAGTTTTTGAAATTTTCCAGATTGACCTACCTTCATTTCTTAAAGTAATGATGGACTGTCTCTTTGCTAACTCTTTGCTTATTTGAGCTATTCTTGCCATAATAAGGATTTGGTATTTTACCAAGTAAAACTGATTGGCTCAAATATATTAAGGAAAGAAATTCACAAATTAACAAGGCACACATGTTAATTGAAATGCATTCCAGGTGGCTACCTCATGAAGCTGGTTGAGAGAATGCCAAGAGTGTGCAAAGCTGTCAAGGCAAAGGGTGGCTACTTTGAAGAATCAAAAATATATTTTTATTTGTTTTACACTTTTTTGGTTACTACATGATGCCATATGTGTTATTTCATAGTTTTGATGTATTCACTATTATTCTACAATGTAGAAAATATTAAAAATAAAGAAAAACCCTTGAATGAGCAGGTGTGTCCAAACCTTTGACTGGTACTGTATAATGAAGGTATAACACCAGTGATCCATCAGCATTGCTCAGTTCAGTCTGATGTACTTTAATTTTGGGGCAAATCCAGAACATAGTAAAGGAGGTGTTCTGTAAAGGACGGCTATAATAAAATATTTAAAAAATAAAAGGTAAGTCTGTGAGGCGAGTTCAATTCTTGTATAGACCTATGCCTTCTGTCAGGAGGGCATGTGGAGCCGTGATAAAAGTTCAAGCACTTTTGACCCCTTGCCACTGGGGGAGTCATGGTTATCTTGTGGGGTCATCTCCAGCCCATACAGGTGCTCAAGGAAGCCATACAGGGAGGCTAGCTGATCTGGGTACCCCAGTTCAAACACACGCAGAAGCTTGAAAAGCTTGTCCAGTGCATTGCTCAGGCCCTCCTGAGGCAGGGGGATTGCAATCCTATCAACAGGGAACACGATGCAAAGCTGCCGGCCAGGGGCCTCCAGGGGCCCCACGCTCAATATGTAGGGCTGAGCGTGGGACACAGACTCTGGGCCCTCCAAGGAGGTAAGGTCACAGAATAAGGAGGACACCATGGTGTCTATCTGTAGAGGAACAAAGGAGGAAAGGTCTTTCAAGGGGATTCTTCAATTACATTCCTTCAAAACATCATTGTTACCTTACCTTCTAAAATTCCACTAGTTCACAAACTTAATCTATATGGCAATGAGGAAATGTCTGGGTTTACTGCTCAGTCTGACCAGGAAGAAAAATACTGTGTTGCTCACCGGTACAATGTCCACCAGATACCGAATGGCCTGCCTGACACTGCTCCTGGTGGGTAAGGAGGCTCTACTGGTGTTTGTTGGTGGTAGCACATAGATCAGGACTTTCAGCATAGTCATGGTGTAGGAGTCTGCAGAGGAATCAGAAAGGAACAAATATGTTAAAAAAAACTTAATCACAGCAATCTACTCTCCTATTACTCTAACCACTGAGTAAATCATACAGATCATTTTCAGTCAGTCTGTCAATGGCTGATTAGGAGGTTGACTGTAAAGTCTCTATTCCGTGTATACTGGTGAAAAAAAAGAAAAGCAACATGCAACAATTTCAAATATTCTACAGAGTTACAGTTCATATAAAGAAATCAGTCAATTGAAAAACGTATTAGGCCCTAATCTATGTATTTCCGATGACTGGGCAGGGAGGGGTGCAGCCTTGGATGGCAGCCAGGCCCACCCACTGGGGAGCCAGGCCCAGCCAAAACAGAATTAGTTTCCCCCTATAAAACAGAAATACTCCTCAGCACCCCAACCAAATTATCCCACAGGTAAAAAAAAAAAATAAAAAATGTGGAGTTCCTGGGCTGGTGTGGTTACACATGGTCTGTGGTTGTAAGGTCGGTAGGACGTACTGCCAAATTCTCTAAAACGACGTTGGAAGCAGCTTATGGTAGAGAAATTAACATTAAATTATCTGGCAACAGCTCTGGTGGACATTCCTGGAGTCAGCTTGGCTCCAACAAAACTTGAGACATCTGTGGCATTGTGTTGTGTGACAAAACTGCACATTTTAAAGTGGCCTTTTCTTGTCCCCAGCACAAGGTGCACCTGTGTAATGATCATGCTGTTTAATCAGCTTCTTGATATGCCACACCTGTCAGGTGGATGGATCATCTTGGCAAAGGAGAAATGCTCACTAACAGGGATGTAAACAAATGTGTGCATCAAGTTGAGAGAAATAAACTGCGTATGGAACATTTCTGGGATTTCATATTTCAGCTCCTGAAACATGGGACCAACACTTTACATGTTGGGTTTATATTTTTGTTCAGTGTAGTTAACCTCTGACCTCCTTGCTGTGTGGCAGCCAGTTGGAGAAGTGCAGAGATGTCCGGGTGTTTTTCACACTCTGCAATCTGGTACAGCCTGGGCAACACGAACGACGACCACTGGGCCAGGAAGGAGTGGCCTTTACCTGGGAACATCCTCTCAAACTCCAGGTCAATCTGAACAAACAAACACCTTCAGATCCCAATAATACACTTATTTATCATTCCTGCAACATTATTTTGTTTAAATCTAATTTGATCTGAGAAATTTAGGTAATTGATCGCATCCAAATTGTCCATTTGAATTTGTAGGATTCATATAACATTCAATAAATAGACATGAAGAATCCAAAGGAATAGTCAAAAGCCACACACAGACCCACCACGACAATCCCACCCCAACAACTAGTATATAGTATCAGTTCTCTGTGTTTGTCAAGTAGTATGGAGCTGCGGAACAGAGTATTGTTTCTTCATCCTATCTAATGTGTTCTCAGAGAATTTAGTGACGTTTTCTATCCCCCTGTTCAGAGAAATGTGTCATTGAAGTTATTTATGTCCCATCCTATGGACTGATAGTACCAGGTTGACCAATAGATGGCGCTGTTCCTGCTATTAGGTTTTTAAAACAAATTTGAAGCTACCCACCCCCCAAACTCAATGTTTAAAGGAACTGTTCCCAAATTACAAAATTATTGGTATCCTTACCCTGTAAGCAGTCAACAGACAAGGTATGACAACAACCCATGCTTTGGTTGTTGGCCACTGTTTCAAATGCTAACTTTTAAGCATTTGTGGCAAAAATCAAATTCAAGTCAATGGTACCTATATTAACATTTCATGTTCAAAATCAGCCTAAAGTATTTTAACATTTATTGTGTAACTCAATGATGTTACTTATACCGGTAAGTATCAAAATAATGGAAACACTTGAGTAAATGAGGGATACAAAGTCTATTGAAAAAGCAGGTACTTCCACATAGGTGTGGTTTTTGAGTTAAAGCAACACACATCCCATCAAGTTTAGGGTCATATATAAAAATGCTGGGAAGGCCATTATTTTGGCCACCACAGGGCACGAATGGTTTGATGAGCATGAAAACGATGTAAACCATATGCCATGGCAGTCACCAGATCTCAACCCAACTGAACACTTATGGGAGATTCTGGAGCGGCACCTGAGACAGCGTTTTCCACCACTATTTGGGACGGCAGGTAGCCAAGTGGTTAGAGCGTTGGACTAGTAACCGAAAGGTTGCAAGATCGAATCCCCGAGCTGACAAGGTAACAAGCTGTTGTTTTGCTCCTGGACAAGGCAGTTAACCCACTGTTCCTAGGCTGTCATTGAAAATAAGAATTTGTTCTTAACTGACTTGCCTAGTTAAATAAAAGGTTTTAAAAAATGATGGAATTTCTCATGGAAGAATGGCGTCGCATACCTCCAATAGAGTTCCAGAATCTATGTCAAGGAGCATTGAAGCTGTTCTGGTCACCCTATTAAGACACTTTAAGTTGGTATTTCCTTTATTTTGGCAGTTACCTGTCGATTATTTGGATAGGAAACGCAAAAATGCTAAAATTAGGTACCACTGACTTGCATTGGATTTGTGCCACCGATGCTGAAAAGTTAGCATTTTAAACATTTGTCAGGTAAACAAAACCAAACAATTGGCTGATGTCATACCTTGTATATAGACTGCTTACAGGGTAATGAAACCAATGTGTAATTTTGTAATTTGGGTGAACTATCCCATTAACATTGAAGGGGGGGTTATCATCTAATAAAATGAACAGCACCATCTAGTGGTCAAATCTGGTAATATCGGGATGTAGGATGTGAGGGGGGGTCTCAGATTACATAGGATGAAGAAACAATTCTCTGGGCCGCAGCTCCATACTACTCGTCAGACATAGAGAACTGATACTGTATACTCTGTTGGGCGTGTGTGTGTGTGGGGAGGGAGGGGGGAGGTTCAGTGGGTGGCTTTTGACCACTTCTTTGATTCCTCATACAGTATCTTACCTCATTGTTAGAATGGAATATTGGAATATTATATGAATCCTATCAATAAAAAAAAAGGGCAGTTTTGGGTGCAATCAATTAGCTTAATTTCTCAGAAATTGAATTATATTTCATCAAAATAATGTTGCAGGAATGCTGATCTTATCTGTTTCTAACTTCAGAAACAATTTCATATCAATTTGAGATGGTGGGTGTCATATCTGGCTAAAATGACATGGAATGACCCGAATACAAGTTTATCTGTGGCCTTTCTAGTCTTGTGAGCATCCGTAGCTTTCTCCATGAAGACTGGACTCACCGTGGTGGGAACGTCAAGAAAACGTGGGTACTCGGCCAACACAGCCCTCATACTAGGCCGTGTGTTGCTGATCCACCTCCTGCGTGCGTTGAATGTGAGGTCCATAGCACTGTGGATGGCAGGCAGGTTCCTGGTCAGGGGCCTGGTTCTCTTCATCAGCTCCATCCACCTCTGGGTCTCCTCACTGGACTGTCTCTCCAGGAGCCCAGACCCCAATCTAGGTACAGGAGGGTCCGCCAAGCCTGGCTCTGGCCGACGCCTCTTCAGCACATACTTCTTCTTGTGGTCTTCAAGGGTGCGTCGAGAGTTGCGCAGGCGCGTCTCAATGTAACCCGTACGGGACAAAGGGTCGTACAAGTGTTCCTACACAGGGAGAAAAAATTATAGGACAGTCGTCTACTCAGTAACTGAGAATTATGTGAATCTTACACTACTAATCAATTTACTAGCTCACTATGCCGTTGATGCCAGCAGAGGGTGCACAGAGCCTGAGTCCTGGGAAGAGCTCCACTATGTGCTCTGCCAGCATGGTCTTCTGAGCAGAGGTAGGGTAGCTGCAGAGGACAGGAGATTAAACGTCAGAAACACTCACAAAACATTGAGTCTAAATAGAAGAGCAACATCTCTGCTCTCTCAGACACGTCCCTTCTCAGCCCAAATACACATACAATCAGCTCCTCACAATCCAAACTCCTCCACGATGAAGGACACAGAGAACTTGATAAGCTTCCTGCGGGACAGCTCACACAGACAGCCCTCCCTCTCGTACTCCCGGACCACCTCAGGACACAGCTGCTCCAGCCACAGGCGCAGGCGACCTACAAAGTCCTGTGGACCAGCCTCCACCTGCTCCTGCCCAAACTCACCGGCCTCCACACCACTCTGAGAATGACAGGTTTAGATCAGGACTGAGGCGCACATTATGTCAGTGAACATTTAGTGCCTTATATTGTTTATGAGATTGCGAGGTCGGCGTTTGAGGACTGAGTAGATGTGCTTTACTCACATTGGCAGGATGAGCCAGAGGCAGAGCAAGGGCCTCCTCAGCCATGCAGCATCTCTCTATCTCAGGTCGCTCTGTTTTGATGTTGGCTGGGCTGAAGCAGGGGTGCAATGCGTCCTGGGGCTTGGCAGCCATCTCTCCCTCCAGGGGCACAGCCACAGTCCTCTGGTCTCCTTCATGCAGCCTGTGGTCATCTGCAACTGAACATTTGCAGAGGGGAGACAATGGGGAAGCGCATGAGAGGTAGCCTAGCAAGCCGCCAGACCTCACGAGCTTACATGAATGGTTCGCTGTACGGATATACCATTCATGTAAGCTGGAGATATCAGGCAGCTTGCGAGGCTACATGAAAATACTGCAAGTCAAGACATCAAGAGAGGCTCTCACTAAAGCTGCCTTTTCTCTGTGAAACTACATCACAACCATCTTTCACTACATTGAGTCAGGACTTACATTGAGTGCTACTGCCCCCATCAATAAGGGCCATGTCTTCATTGTGCTCCGTCTTGTACACTCTGTTCATCAGTTCCCACTCCTCTGGGATCCCCATGCCCTGACCCTCCTCATAGTCCACCATCACTGGCCCAGCCGACACAAGGTCAAACGGGTCAGGCAGTCCAGCACAGTCCTCCACCACCTCCTGGGGATGGGGCTCCACGGTGGTCCTTTGTGATGCTTGGGAGGTTGAGCAAGTGGTCTGACCCATTGGATTCTTAGTGTTGCAGCGCCCACCACTAACCCTCGGTCCTGTGTTACAGAATGTCCCTGAAGACCCAGCCTGCACCCTCCAGTCACCCCCACTGGGGGCCTCAAACCTCTGCTTCAGTCCCAGGGTGTCCTGGTCCCTCTGGGTCACTGAGGAAAGTCCATGCTGCTGGTCCCCTTGGAGCCCGGTTAACAGACGCACAGTCTCACACAGCACAGACTCCACTGCTGTACGCACTGCCTCGTCAATGGCCCCGCCCAGTCTGTCCCTCAGGAAGCTGATGGACAACTGGACATCCATTCTGGCACAGCTCTACCTGGTTGTCTCGGTGACTTTAGACACCAACCACAGGTTAGAGCTCTATGGGATTGTATGTAGCTAGTCTATTAAAAAAACACAAAAACTGGGTATTGTCAAAGATTTTCTAGTGTAAGTTATTGTTTAATTTATTCCTCTCTGATAATTGATATGACCACAACATCTCGAAGCCGCACTCGCTTGGAGCGTCAACCAGAGAAACACACTGAGTGATATGAATTTTACTAAGAACAATCATATTAGCTAATTACCCTAAAACTACAGCTATCTTGGCAACTCAAAAAACAATGTCAACATAGCTAGTAGATACTGGATCACTAACTAGTTACATTACTACCAAATTATGCTGAAGACACATATCGGTTGAATACATTGTTGTGCAACTGGCTAGGTATCCCCTTTTCCCATTGTTGCTCCCATTACTCTTGCTAGCAACAAAACAAGCTCGCTAGCTAATCATTTCCTACAAGCTATCTCTGTAAATGATTCGATTAATTAAATTAGTTAACGTCACCAACATTTCACTGCAAATGATCGAAACAATACTTGAAGTCTACGCAGGATTGGGACTTTGAACCAAAGCTACAATGCGTAAAACATGAATATATACATTTTGAAACGTTGTAGCTAGCTATCGATTCTAGCTAACTGTCGTCCCCTAAATAAAACGTCATCAGCAAGAGACCGCAAGCGTCAAAAAAGAGAACGTGTGAGGCCAGTCAGTGTACAGAGATTTGACTGTAATTATTCAGCAGTAATGGTGCCTATTACACATAACATTTGCCTACACACCGCAGAGAGGAAATGTCATAAAGATAATTGTTTCCCCAGAGACTCGACCCCTTTGCTTTTAATGGATAAATATAAAAATGTAATAGTTCTGACCAGCCCCCAGACAGGGTTGTAAGAGCTGACAAAATACACTGAACAAAAATATGAACGCAACATGTAAAGTCCCATGAGCTGAAATAATTTTCCATATGCACAAAATACTTGTTTCTCTCAAATGTTGTGCTCAAATTTGTTTACATCCCTGTTAGTATTTTCCTTTGCCAAGATAATCCATCCACTTGACAGGTGTGGCATATCAAGAAGCGGATTAAACATCATGATCATTACACAGGTGCACCTTGTGCTGGGGGACAATAAAAGGCCACTCTAAAATGTGTGGTTTTGACACACAACACAATGCCACAGATGTCTCAATATGAGAGAACGTGCAATTGGCATGCTGGCTGCAGGAATGTCCACCAGATCTGTTGGCAGAGGCTTGAATGTTAATTTCTCTATCCTAAGCTGCCTCCAATGTCATTTTAGAGAACCTGGCAGTAAGGCCAACTGAGTCAAACCACAGACCACGTGCATGTCGTTGTGTGGGCAAGCGGTTTGCGGATTTCAACGTGGTGGCAGTAGGGTTATGGTATGGGCAGGCATAACCTATGGATAACAAAAACAATTGCATTTTATCAATGTCAATTTGAATTCAGAGATACCGTGACGAGATCCTGAGACCCATTGTTACAGACCTGTATCGATCCTACCCTGCCTTTCTAAAGCCAAGTTAACAAAACAGATCACCGTTAATTTCAAATCCCCCGTAACTTCTCCGCTATGCAATCTGGTTTCCGAGCTGGTCATGGATGCACCTCAGCCACGCTCATGGTCCTAAACGATATCATAACCGCCATCGATAAGACAATACTGTGCAGCCGTATTCATCGATCTGGCCAAGGCTTTCGACTCTGTCAATCACCAGTCTTATCGGCAGACTCAACAGCCTTGGTTTCTCAAATGACTGCCTCACCTGGTTCAACAACTACTTCTCAGAGTTCAGTGTGTCAAATCGGAGGGCGTGTGGTCCAGACCTCTGGCAGTCTCTATGGGGGTGGCACAGGGTTCAATTCTCGGGGCGACTCTTTCCTCTGTATACATCAATGATGTCGCTCTTGCTGCTGGTGATTCTCTGATCCACCTCTACACAGACAACACCAACCGATCTCTGCTCGCACCTGCCCGACGTCCAGCATCACTACTCTGGACAGTTCTGACTTAGGTATTTGTAAATAGGAAATAGGATGCACTCTATCACAGTGCCATCCATTTTGTCACCAAAGGCCCATATACTACCCACCATTGCGACCTGTATGCTCTCGTTGACTGGCCCTCGCTTCATATTCATCGCCAAACTCACTGGTTCCAGGTCATCTATAAGTCTTTGCTAGGTAAAGCCCCGCCTTATCTCAGCTCACTGGTCACCATAGCAGCACCCACCCATAGCACGCACTCCAACAGTTATATTTCACCCCCAAAGCCAATTCCTACTTTGGCCGCCTTTCCTTCCAGTTCTCTGCTGCCAATGACTGGAACCAGTTGCAAAAACCACTGAAGCTGGAGACTCATATCTCCCTCAATAACTTTAAGCATCAGCTGTCAGAGCAGCTTACATATCATTGCACATGTACATAGCCCATCTGAAAATAGCCCACCCAACCTCATCCCCATATTATTTTTGCTCCTTTGCACCCCATTATCTCTACTTGCACATTCATCTTCTGCTCATCTATCACCTCAGTGTTTAATTGCTAAATTGTAATTATTATTTCACCACTATGGCCTATTTATTGCCTTACCTCCCTAATCTTACTTCATTTTCACACACTGTATATAGACTTTTATATTGTGTTATTGGCTGTACATTTGTTTATTCCATGTGTCGTCCAGGTAGGCAAGTTGAGAACAAGTTCTCATTTACAATTGCGACCTGGCCAAGATAAAGCAAAGCAGTTCGACACATACGACACAGAGTTACACATGGAGTTTAACAAACATACAGTCAATAATACAGTATAAACAAGTCTATATACGATGTGAGCAAATGAGGTGAGATAAGGGAGGTAAAGGCAAAAAAAGGCCATGGTGGCAAAGTAAATACAATATAGCAAGTAAAACACTGGAATGGTAGATTTGCAGTGGAAGAATGTGCAAAGTAGAAATAAAAATAATGGGGTGCAAAGGAGCAAAATAAATAAATAAAATAAATACAGTAGGGAAAGAGGTAGTTGTTTGGGCTAAATTATAGGTGGGCTATGTACAGGTGAAGTAATCTGTGAGCTGCTCTTACAGTTGGTGCTTAAAGCTAGTGAGGGAGATAAGTGTTTCCAGTTTCAGAGATTTTTGTAGTTCGTTCCAGTCATTGGCAGCAGAGAACTGGAAGGAGAGGCGGCCAAAGAAAGAATTGGTTTTGGGGGTGACCAGAGAGATATACCTGCTGGAGCGCGTGCTACAGGTGGGTGATGCTATGGTGACCAGCGAGCTGAGATAAGGGGGAACTTTACCTAGCAGGGTCTTGTAGATGACATGGAGCCAGTGGGTTTGGTGACGAGTATGAAGCGAGGGCCAGCCAACGAGAGCGTACAGGTCGCAATGGTGGGTAGTATATGGGGCTTTGGTGACAAAACGGATTGCACTGTGATAGACTGCATCCAATTTGTTGAGTAGGGTATTGGAGGCTATTTTGTAAATGACATCACCGAAGTCGAGGATTGGGTATGTTTGGCAGCATGAGTGAAGGATGCTTTGTTGTTAAATAGGAAGCCAATTATAGATTTAACTTTGGATTGGAGATGTTTGATGTGGGTCTGGAAGGAGAGTTTACAGTCTAACCAGACACCTAGGTATTTGTAGTTGTCCACATATTCTAAGTCAGAGCCATCCAGAGTAGTGATGTTGGACGGGCGGGCAGGTGCAGGCAGCGATCGGTTGAAGAGCATGCATTTAGTTTTACTTGTATTTAAGAGCAATTGGAGGCCACGGAAGGAGAGTTGTATGGCATTGAAGCTTGCCTGGGGGGTTGTTAACACAGTGTCCAAAGAAGGGCCAGAAGTATACAGAATGGTGTCGTCTGCGTAGAGGTGGATCAGAGACTCACCAGCAGCAAGAGCGACATCATTGATGTATACAGAGAAGAGAGTCGGTCCAAGAATTGAACCCTGTGGCACCCCCATAGAGACTGCCAGAGGTCCGGACAGCAGACCCTCCGATTTGACACACTGAACTCTATCAGAGAAGTAGTTGGTGAACCAGGCGAGGCAATCATTTGAGAAACCAAGGCTGTCGAGTCTGCCGATGAGGATGTGGTGATTGACAGAGTTGAAAGCCTTGGCCCGCTCAATGAATACGGCTGCACAGTAATGTTTCTTATCGATGTCGTTTAGAACCTTGAGCGTGGCTGAGGTGCACCCATGACCAGCTCTGAAACCAGATTGCATAGCAGAGAAGGTATGGTGAGATTCGAAATGGTCGGTAAACTGTTTGTTGACTTGGCTTTCGAAGACCTTAGAAAGGCAGGATAGGATAGATCTAGGTCTGTAGCAGTTCGGGTCAAAAGTGTCCCCCCCCTTTGAAGAGGGAGAGATTTTTGTTCAGTATATTTATTGCATTCATTCATTGGATGTTTTAGTACTTTGTGCCAATCATAAATATTGAATCTCATTCTAGATCTGTGGTGCCATTGTACTTCAATCTCTGACATGAGCATTGACAAATCATTCTTGAAGTGTGCAGTTTACTCATTTCCAAATGAACAGAATACTAATTTAGAAAATGTGCTTGCTATACAAAGGTTTAGACTATTAGTAAAAACGTATCATTTTGCATATGCTCTTTTCAGCAGAGGCAGGACAAATCTGCCAGTGGAAGACAGCCCTCTCCATGTGGGTTGTTTCAGACAGTCATCTGGAGGATACAGCAACAACCTTGAAGAGCTCCCCCCAGCCACCGGAAAAAAACGTAAAATAACAAGATTGAACAGTCAGCCTTTTATTGCAAACTCAGATACATATATTTATTTGAAATGTATGGCTTTGGCCAAATGGTTTTCTGTAATTTCAAGCATAAACATATTATAGATCGTGATTAACCGATCGTAAATCCTTAATCTAAGGGAGTGTGACCCACCCAGATCCACATACCCTCCATGAATCAGTGAGACCAATCCTGTGAAGTGAAGAGCAACCGATGCTGCCAACCCTCTCGGCAAGAAAATCCTTGGAAAACAATAGTATGCTCAAGAGCTGAAGAGGTTTAAAGACAAAAATATTTCCTTACCACAGGACACTACACTCAGAGGTGTCGAACCCTCGAACTCAACTCTGGACTTCAAAGCCAGTTCCACTGCATTTTTTAATTGTTGCCCTCTAATCAGGGACTGATTTAGACCTGTGCTGCACTTAATTAGTCGTATGTATTATGGATACCCATTAACTGCTGCCAAGGCAGCAGCTACTCTTCCTGGGGTCCAGCAAAATTAAGAGTTCATACAATTTAAAAATATTACAATACATTCACAACACATCTTGTGCCCTCAGGCCCCTACTCCACCACATAGCTACAGTACTAAATCTATGTGTATGTATATGCATGTGTCTGTGTCTAGGTTTGTGTTGCTTCAAAGTCTCCACCCCAGATTGAACAGAAAACCGAACCTCGTAGGGGAAGAGTTGAATACCCCTGGTGTAGAAGCTGCTGGGGGCCTTCACCTCCCTGTTGCTCCTCATTGGTCACCAAAGGCTTGGAGTAACCCTGGATTGTAAATTGTCACGGTCAAAACATATTGATACAACAGTAGCTAAGATGGGGGAGAAGTCTGTCCATATTAAAGTGTTGTTCTGCCTTCTTAACACCACTATCAACACGGCAGGTCCTGCAGGCCCTAGTTTTGTTGCACCTGGACTACTGTTCAGTCATGTGGTCAGATGCCACAAAGAGGGACCTAGGAAAATTACAATTGGCTTAGAACAGGGCAGCACAGAATCCAAATGAATTATTTGGAATGATTTTGGAGTCACACCTCTTAAGTCGACGGGGTGATGGGTAAGGCAGAAGTAACTCAGTGAATATCTTCATGATAAACTAAAGGATAGAAATCACCTGAGAGCAACCATTACAAAACCTCACAGCAACTTATATATTTTATTTTGCACAAAAATTCCCCTGCATCTTCACATTTGTTTTCCTGCATCATAAAACCATGAGACCAGTTATTCATTTCGGTTTGCATCCCATCCAACACTCTACATAAAAACAAATAGGTTTACTTGGGGTGTTACCCAGCCCCCTCCCCTGCCCAGGTCCCCAAATCCTTGACAGTTTCAATTCTCAATTTCAGAGGTGTTCTACCCACAAACAGTATCCAGTCCCTTCCGTGCCCCGTCTCAGCAGCCCCCATCCAACCATTTCCCTACTCCAAATAACTGCTCTCCCGGCCGCAGCTTTCAAAAAAAACCTTTAAAAATAACAGTCCCAACTACTCCACTTTGTTAAGTTCTTGTTGAAAGCGGTTCCATTTATACGGTCATTGTTGTATTTTCCACTGAACAGGGCTTCTGAATGGGTCATGACAGTTAGTAAAGATGGGACAAAAAAATATATATATAAAAGAAAAAGATGAAGGACAAAACCCCTCATTTACCCCTCGGTCAGCTGTGTACAGAGTCAAGTCTAGAACACGTACAGTGAAGAAAATGGAGGGGTTGATAGTAAATCTGCAGTTTCAAGCCTCAATAGCAAAAGAAGAAAAACATTGACAGAAGCCCTTGTCTTGTGTCCACTTTGGATATTAATTACATTTTTTTTCTTCTTCTTCCTTTTTAAATGTTTTTGATTTTTCGATTTTTTTCTCTCTAACACTGTACTTCGGGGATGATGAGAGATTTGTTTTGAAAAAGCGCATTGCACACATGAAGGAATATAAAATGTTAGCGTCTAGTGCAGGGTGGGCAATTCCAGTCGAGGGCCTGCTTGGTGTCCCAGTTTTGCCCCAGCCACAGCTAACACACCTGACTCCAATAATCACAATTTTCAGTTTAGAATGCAATTTGATTAAATCAGCTGTGTTTGCTAGGGATGAAGAAAAAATGTGACACTAATCAGGCCCCGGACGACTGGAGTTGCCTACGCCTGGGTCAGTATGTGTTAGTATAATTTTCCTGTCATGTCTGTCTTACTGTACATGTATGTTGTGTAGTTACACGTGTGTGTTATTTGGCGAATTGTGCAGTGTGTGTATAAGATATCTAGTACAATCATGACAGACTTCAGTTGGGATGGTAACTAAAATGGCTTAAGGTCCATGTGATGGGAGGGAGAGAGAGAGAGCGTGGAGAAGGACCAACTCCCCCGACTCCCTGCCTGGCAGCGGTAGTGCAGGTCAAAGTTCAAGAAGTAAAAATGGGCGGTGGGTTCTCTTTCCTGAAGCAGGAAGTCCATCTGTCAGGTGGTCAGTGCGTTTTGTGGTCTCCTGGCCTAACTGTGACGCTCAGTGGTGGGGTGGGGGGGGGTCACTGTAGTACTAAGCCAACCTGTGAACCACAGAAAAAGGAAGCTTATGATAGTTGCACCAGAAGCTAAAATGAGAAAACACATGATGAGTTCTGTGAGGCCTGTATATTTCTCTGCCTGGCTTAACTGTGATAGCAAGATAATCAAGTCAATGGTTCCCTCCCCCTCTCATTACACTTCCTCCTTTTGTACCAGAAAAAATAACTATTTAGCTCTTAGTGGTGGATATCTCCATAGGCATGATCTAAATACCCATTGGTTTACAGTACAGTCTAGGGAACACAAAACACTGTTTCAATATCATCATATTACCATGGATAATTTATATCAATGTGAAAAATAGTCATCTCTCTAGGAACTGACTGAACTATCAGTAAATATGAACAATGACGCACCTTCTCTGATCCCATGCTAGGACACTTCCAATTGTACAGATAATACTGTAGATTCCCATCTCCGATGCCAAACTTGAGCTTCTCAAGGAAAGTCTTATTCTCCATCAGGTCCAGTGCATTGAAAACGTCAAACCCTTTCTGGATATTGACGATAGGGATGAAAGAGGGGGATACAGAGAGATGGGGGAGAGGGATTGAGTTGTGTATAATTCATTGTTATCTGAGTATACAAAATATTAAGAACACCAGCTCTTTCCATGACAGACTGACCAGGTGAATCCAGGTGAAAGCTATTATCCCTTATTGATGTCCCTTGTTAAATCCACTTCAAATCAATGTAGATCAATGGGAGGAGACCGACTAAAAGGATTTCAAGTTGAGACAACTAAGATATGTGTGCCATTCAGAGTGTGAATGGGCAAGACAAAATATTTAAGTGCCTTTGAACAGGTTTGGTAGTACGTAACAGGCACAGCAGTTTGTGTCAAGAACTGCAATACTGCTGGATTTTTCACACAACATTTTCCTGTGTGTATCAAGCATGGTCCACCACTCAAAGGACATCAAGCCAACTTGACACAACTGTGGGAAGTATTGGAGTCAACATGGGCCAGCATCCCTGTGGAACACTTGACACCTTGTACAGACCATAGCCCGACAAATTGAGGCTGTTCTGAGAGCAAATAAGTGGGGGTGCAACTCAATGTTTGGTATACTCAGTTTACGCAGTAAATATTTGACCTGGTACCCAAATCCAACTCCCATTTGACCGCCGACCCCCAGCCACCTGAAGAGGACCAACTCACCGACTTGGCCAGAATGAGTGCGTCAGACATCAGGTCCAGCAGGGTGGTGGTGGTGTGCACGTTGTAGAAGGAGTAGGCTGCCTTGAGGCTGCGGTGCACTGGATGGTTCATGATAGTAGAGGGGAGCGTGTAGAAGCTCAGGAAGTCCGTCACCTTGCCCCCAGAGGACTGCCACAGGGAGAAGACACACGTCCTCCAACTTTACATTCACTCTATTTTAGATGTGTGTGAAATGCATTTCCAGAGCACTGACATAATGTGAACAATGTTGTCAAGAGGTAGAAGAGTAGAGGGTATCTGGGTAGCTGTCCATATATGGTCGTCAGAAATGGTCTACTTAGTGTATACCATATATACTAAGCGTGTAAGGTGTTGTAATGTTATGGGTGTCTACGGTAGTGTACGTTTTATCAATGGTACTGACTACGACCAGGTAGGTGTCGATGATGCTCTCCTGGGGCAGCAGCCAGTGCTCCACCTCCTCGGGGCTCATGACAGGGGCCAGGTGAAACTGGCTCAGGTACTCCAGGAGCAGGCGATGCACGGCCGGGACATCCTTCCTGGTCATCGGCCGCAAGCCAGACGTCTTTGGGGACTGGAGAGAAGGAGATGGAAGGTCATGGCAATCATTTTCAATTGGAGAGTTTTATGTCAACACAATAGACATTTCAAATAGAGGCATCAGGTGATGGCTGAGCGGTCAGGCGTTGTGCAGAGGATAGCCTCCTAATGGCGCTTTGCTCACTGACTCACCTCATTCAGACGGTACAGCTTCATGGTGCGTTGCATAGTCATGTTCCGGCTCAGGTGAGAGAACTTCACCTCGATCAGCTTGCGTGGGTTCAGAGAGCGATGCCAGTACCTATACAGAGAACAGATTTTATAATCACTGTGTTTAAGAGCATATGAATTTGGTTGGATGGGTATCTGTCTGGTGTGGTTGGTGTGTCTCTCAGTGACCCACCTGCAGGTGCCCACGGGTTTGGGCAGTACCACACCAGCGGTGTAGACAGCCTGGAAGATGCCCTTCAGGTTGACCCGTCTGGTGATCTCTCGGATCAGGACTGGGGCTACCCGCTTGGAGCGCAGCTTCTTGTGGACGCACAGGAAGTTGATCTCCACCATCTTCTTATCCCTAAATGACAAAAACAGTCTAAAGTGACTAAGGCCTCTTAATGTCTGCCTTCTTACAGCAAAGGAACACAAGAGATGATATAGTCAAGGAGCAAATGAATAATACATTCCTATTGTTAGCTATATTAAAATACTACAGTGTATGGGAGCAATAAAAGTGTGTGAACAAGAGCATGATGCATATTCACTGACTGGTCATAGATGCGGATGTTGGCAGGGATGGCACTGATGAAGCCCACCAGCTTCTGGTTGGAGTTCACCCTCACCCCACAGTGCCACTGGGGCAGCCAGCCGGGGGGGCGCAGAGCCCTGAGGTAGAGAGACATTACAATTACAGGTCAGTTCCCAACTATGAAAGAAAATCTGAGGGCCAGGTTTTCCTGGTCAGAAAAAAAAAACCTGCCTTTATTCGATAAAACATAAAATAGCTGTCTATTGAAAGAGATTGTTACTCAGCTAGTCTCATTTATGTAACAAAGGTGACGTAGCTAAGTAATAAAGAGTTACCAGAGCAGAAACTCTGGGGAGTAGTCGAAGCGGAACATGTTGTCATCATCCTCCACGTAGTTCTCATTGAGCAGAGTGTACAGCTCTTTCAGCTAAGAGGAGGAAGAGGAACAGACTGAGCCATGGGAAAAAGGTCTAGGGTTAAATTGAGTAATGGTAAAGTGGGGTCAGCTGTTGGAATAACCACAAGTGAAGTATTTTGATTGCTATCACTAGATTGTTTTGGGACACTCTGGGGTGGAGGGGTTGTAGAGGAGCCTGCTCACCACAGCGGCGTTGCCCAGGTCCAAGGCGTCCCACGTGAAGCCTGGAGGAAGGCTGTAGGGCTCTTCCCGGATGTTGTCTTTGTCAGGCTCGATGGAACCATGTGATGTCACCATCTCCCCTAAGGTAAACAACAAAACGCAATGTAAGAGGATATTAGCAATCTTCATAATCAATGTAAAGATACAAAGCATACATTTTATTTAACCTTAAACTAGGCAAGTCAGTTAAGAACAATTTCTTATTTTACAATGACCGCCTACCCCGGCCAAACCCTACGACGGGATTGAACCAGGGTCTGTAGTGACGCCTCTAGCACTGAGATGCAATGCCTTAGACCGCTGCGCCACTCGGGAGCTATTTTAGGAGGTTTACTCCAAAAACAGAGTGCCCAATTGGACTACTCATATCAAATCTCTTCATGTCACTACCGCTTTTTAGAAGAAACAAAATAAAATAATTGGCCTATTTTAACAATGAAAAGCCTGTCTAAATAGAATTCATCTACACTGAACAAAAATAAACATGCAAAGTCTAGGTCAAATGTTTCATGAGCTGAAATAAAAAAGATCCCAGAATTGTTTCATATGCACAAAAAGCTTCTCTCTCTCAAATGTTATGCACAAATATGTTTACATCCCTGTTAGTGAGCATTTCTCCTTTGTCAAGATAATCCATCCACCTGACAGGTGTGGCATATCAAGAAGCTGATTAAACAGCATGATCATTACACAGGTGCACCTTGTGCTTGGGACAATAAAAGGTCACTAAAATGTGCAATTGGCATGCTGACGGCAGGAATGTCCACCAGAGCTGCTGCCAGATAATTTAATGTTAATTTCTCTACCATAAGCCTCCGTCATTTGAGAGAATTTGTCAGTACAGCCTCACAACAGCAGACCACGTGTAACCACGTCAGCCCAGGACCTCCACATCTGGCTTCTTCACCTGCAGGATCGTCCGAGTCCAGCCACCCAGACAGGTGATGAAACTGTGGGTTTGAACAAACATCCTTTCTGCAGAAACTGTCAGAAACAGTCTCAGGGAAGCTCATTTGCGTGCTCGTCGTCCACACCAGGGTCTTCACTTGACTGCAGTTCAGCGCTGTAACCGAATTCATTGGGCAAAGGCTCACCTTTGATGGCCACTGTCAAGCTGGAAAAGTGTGCTCATCACGGCTGATCCCGGTTTCTACTGTACCAGGCAGGTCGTGTGGGCCAGCGATTTGCTGATGTCAACATTGTGAACAGAGTGCCCCATGATGGCGGTGGGATTATGGTATCATTTACATTTTACATTTAAGTAATTTAGCAGACGCTCTTATCCAGAGCGACTTACAAATTGGTGCATTCACCTTATGACATCCAGTGGAACAGCCACTTTACAATAGTGCATCTAAATCTTTTAAGGGGGGGGGTGAGAAGGATTACTTTATCCTATCCTAGGTATTCCTTAAAGAGGTGGGGTTTCAGGTGTCTCCGGAAGGTGGTGATTGACTCCGCTGTCCTGGCGTCGTGAGGGAGTTTGTTCCACCATTGGGGGGCCAGAGCAGCGAACAGTTTTGACTGGGCTGAGCGGGAACTGTACTTCCTCAGTGGTAGGGAGGCGAGCAGGCCAGAGGTGGATGAACGCAGTGCCCTTGTTTGGGTGTAGGGCCTGATCAGAGCCTGGAGGTACTGAGGTGCAGTTCCCCTCACAGCTCCGTAGGCAAGCACCATGGTCTTGTAGCGGATGCGAGCTTCAACTGGAAGCCAGTGGAGAGAGCGGAGGAGCGGGGTGACGTGAGAGAACTTGGGAAGGTTGAACACCAGACGGGCTGCGGCGTTCTGGATGAGTTGTAGGGGTTTAATGGCACAGGCAGGGAGCCCAGCCAACAGCGAGTTGCAGTAATCCAGACGGGAGATGACAAGTGCCTGGATTAGGACCTGCGCCGCTTCCTGTGTGAGGCAGGGTCGTACTCTGCGGATGTTGTAGAGCATGAACCTACAGGAACGGGCCACCGCCTTGATGTTATGGGCAGGTATAAACTACAGACAATTAACAATGCTTCCATGGCCTGCATACTCAGACTTGTCACCCACTGAGCATGTTTGGGATGCTCTGGATCGACATGTACGAGTTCCCGCGAATATCCAGCAACTTCGCACAGCCATTGAAGAGGAGCGGGACAACATTCCACAGGTCAATCAACAGCCTGATCAACTCCATGCGAAAGAGATGTGTCACTCAGCACGAGGCAAATTGTGGTCACACGCCCGATTCTGATCCACACCCATACTTTGTTTTAAGGAATCCGTGACCAACAGATGCATACCTGTATTCCCAGTCATATGAAAACCATAGATTAGGGCCTAATGAATTCATTTCAATTGAGTTATTTCCTTTTATGAACTGTAACTCAGTAAAATCAATGAAATTGTTGCATGTAATATATATAATCTATCTATATGCATGTAATATCTATAATATATATATATATATATATATATATATATATATATATTTCAGTGTATGTGACATTGCTACACACAAGGATAAACCACGACTGAAATTCTTAATTCAATAAAACAACCTTTTGAATGTAGTTTTTATGACGTGCGCCCCATAAAGACAATGTAGCCTATACAGGTTACACGCTTTTGTTATTATGGTCAGCCAATTAACGTGGCACCTAGCTCCATGTGTCGCAAGCAACCTGGGAGATCTTTAATCAATGCAAAATGGAATTAAAATTACAGAATTAAGTTAGCTAAACGAGAAGGTGAAAGCTACACCGAGCGATCATCAGGCCTGTTGTTTATTCTGAATGGAGGACAGGAAGAGCAGCAAAATAGCCTCAAATACCCTAGGTACAGTGCATTAGGAAAGTATTCAGCCCCCTTGACTTATTCCACATTACAGCCTTATTCTAAAATGGATTAAATTGGGGAGGGTTCTCATCAATCTACACAGAAATCTTTGCAAATGCATAAAAAAGCCAAGGCTTTTGACTCTGTCAAACACCGCATTCTTATCGGCAGACTCAATAGCCTTGGTTTCTCAAATGACTACCTCTCCTGGTTCACCAATTACTTCTCAGACAGAGTTCAGTGTGTCAAATCAGAGGGCCTGTTGTCCAGGCCCTCTGGGGGACTATGGGGGTGCCACAGGGTTCAAATCTCGGGCCAACTCTCTTCTCTGTATACATCAATGATGTTGCTCTTGCTGCTGGTGATTCTCTGATTTCCAAAATCAAAATCACTTGGAGCTAATTCGCCAGTCTTTTTACAGTATTTTATGTCCAAAAATGTAAAAAAAATATATATATATAGGCTATGTACTAACTAAAATAAACCAAATTGCAACAATTGGCAAACACCGGCATCGATATGTGTTAATACATGTGTGGCTGATGTCATCGATCTGGCCAAGGCTTTCGACTCTGTCAATCACCACATTCTCATCGGCACACTCAACAGCCTTGGTTTCTCAAATGACTGCCTCGCCTGGTTCACCAACTACTTCTCAGACAGAGTTCAGGGTGTCAAATCGGAGGGCCTGTTGTCCAGACCTCTGGCAGTCTCTATGGGGGTGCCACAGGGTTCAATTCTCGGGCCGACTCTCTGTATACATCTATGATGTCGCTCTTACTGCTGGGGATTCTCTGATCCACCTCTACACAGACGAAACCATTCTGTATACTTCTGGCCCTTCTTTGGACACTGCGTTAACAACCCTCCAGGCGAGCTTCAATGCCATACAACTCTTCTTCCGTGGCCTCCAACTGCTCTTAAATGCAAGTAAAACGAAATGCCTGCTCCTCAACCGATTGCTGCCCGCACCCGCCTGACGAGCATCACTACCCTGGACGGTTCTGACTTTAAATATGTGGACAACTACAAATACCTAGGTGTCTGGTTAAACTGTAAACTCTCCTTCCAGACTCACATCAAGCATCTCCAATCCAAAATTAAATCTAGAATCAGCTTCCTACTTCACAACAAAGCCTCCTTCGCTCATGCTGCCAAACATACCCCCATAAAACTGACTATCCTACCGATCCTTGACTTCGCCAATATAATTTACAAAATAGCCCCCAACAGTATTCAGCAAATTGGATGCAGTCTATCACAGTGCCATCCATTTTGTCACTAAAGCTCCATATACTACCCACCACTGCGACCAGTATGCTCTCGATGGCTGGCCCTCGCTACATATTCATCGCAAAACCCACTGGTTCCAGGTCATCTATAAGTCTTTGCTAGGTAAAGCCCAGCCTTATCTCAGCTCACTGGTCACCACAGCAACACCCACCCGTAGCACACGCTCCAGCAGGTATATTTCACTGATCATCCCCAAAGCCAACACCTCCTTTGGCCGCCTTTCCTTCCAGTTCTCTGCTGCCAATGACTGGAACAAATTGCAAAAATCACTGAAGCTGGAGACTTCTATCTCCATAACTAACTTTAAGCATCAGCTGTCAGAGCAGCTTATACCGATCACTGCACCTGTACACAGCCCATCTGTAAATAGCCTACCCAACTACCTCATCCCCATAGTTATTTTGCACCCCAGTATCTCTACTTGCACATCATCTGCACATCTATCACTCCAGTGTTAATGCTAAATTGTAATTATTTCGCCACTATGGCCTATTGCCTTACCTCCCTAATCTTACTACATTTGCACACACTGTACATCGATTTTTTCTATTGTGTTATTGGCTGTACGTTTGCTAATCACATTTGTAACTGTTGTTGTTAATGTCGCACTGCTTTGCTTTATCTTGGCCAGGTCACAGTTGTAAATGAGAGTGAAATAAAAACACAAAAAAAAAAAAAAATGGAACAAGTTTGGAAACACCAAGATTCTTCCTAGAGCTGGATGCCCGGCCAAACTGAGCAATCGGGGGAGAAGGGTCTTGGTCAGGGAGGTGACCAAGAACCTGATGGTCACTGACAGAGCTGCAGAGTTCCTCTGTGGAGAAGGGAGAACCTTCCAGAAGGACAACCATCTCCGCAGTACTCCAAAAATCAGGCCTTTATGGTAAAGTGGACAGACGGAAACCACTCCTCAGTAAAAAGCCTGCTGGGAGTTTGCTCTCAGGACTCTCAGACCATGAGAAACAAGATTATCTGGTCTGATGAAACCAAGATTGAATTCTTTGGCCTGAATGCCAAGCATCACATCTGGAGGAAACCTGGCACCACTCCTACGGTGAAGCAAGGTGGTGGCAGCATCATGCTCCGGGGATGTTTTTCAGCGGCAGGGAGACAAGTCAGGAATGAGGGAAAGATGAACAGAGCAAAGTACAGAGAGATCCTTGATGAAAACCTGCTCCAGAGTGCTCAGGACCTCAGACTGGGTCGAAGGTTCACCTTCCAAAAGGACAATGACCCTCAGCGCACAGCCAAGACAAATAGAGGAGTGGCTTAGGGACAAGTGTCTGAATGTCCTTGAGTGTCCCAGCCAGAGCCTGAACTTGAACCCGATCGAACATCTCTGGAGAGACCTGAAAATAGCTGTGCCGCAACGCTCCCCATCCAACCTGACAGAGCTTGGGAGGATCTGCAGAGAAGAATGTGCCAAGATTGTAGTGAAGAAGCCTGGAGGCTGTAATCGCTGCCAAAGGTGCATCAACAAAGTACTCAGTAAAGCGTCTGAATACTTACGTAAATGTGGTATTTACATTTCTAAAAACCAGTTTTTGCTTTGTCGTTATGGATAATTGTATGTAGATTGATGAGGGAAAAAAACAATTTAATCAATTTTAAAATAAGCCTGTAACATAACAAAAATGTGGAAAAAGCCAAGAGGTCTGAATACTTTCCGAATGCACTGTGGCTAGCTAAAAATGAGCTGGCTAACATAGCTAGCTTCTTTAAATCGAATTGATGCAGTCAAGACAGGCACTACCAGATGGGATGACAGACAAACTTTTAGAGGCCATAGGTTATCTAACTAGGGCGAGTGTGTATGGGACTTTGATCGACAATGACGTTGTTTTGAATTGCGAAACAGGCCCTCCATAAATATAGAGTGTTATTATGTTCCTCAACTAATTCAGAGCATGGTGTGTTCTCGCTCTGCACTTGTTCTAGGCCCAATGGCTGTTTCCTGGTCTCTTTTTACTCCGCCTCCGCTGCTGTTTCCTAGAAATCTGTCTTTTTTCCCCCGGGTTCATTTGGAGCGAACCATTACCTCATAGGTGAATAAATGGCTGGGTATCCCACAATGCCTGAGTAACATCGGCCTCTATGGCAAAGGGGTCCTTGAACTACCTCTTACAAGACTAACGGAGGAGTACAAGTGCTCTAAAGTAAGACTTCAGATGACATTGAAGGACTCCAAAGATCAGACCATTAGCAAGGCTCCCCTACAAACTGGACAGAAATGGACATCATCCAAGGCTGTGCAGCAAGCAACATCAGCCCTGAGACACCAAATCATTGTGGGGAATATCCAGCATGAAAGAGGCGGCTTTGGCCTGGCAGCAAGCAAACCAACATTCCATAAGGCAACAACATCTGAACGCAGAGCTGTTTATGATGTGCTTCCATAACCAAAAAACCTACATCAATGGTATGGCGAGGACCCGACCTGCCCCCTCTGTCAGCTCCAGCGACTCTCAGGCATATAATGACAGGTTGCAAGACCAGCCTCTCACCTGGAGGCACAATCAGGTCCAAAAACAAGCAATCCCGTCAAAACAACAACATTCATCCGGGAGGGACAGAAAAGGCCCAAGCATCCTCCTACGAAGCCAGAAACTGGACACCTAGCCATGGCCCGGGACTGGAAGATGCTTGTCGATATTGGCCAGCAACTCATTTTTCCACCTGAGATTGCTTCTACCAACCATAGGCCAGACATGGTACTCTGGTCCCTTTCACGAAAGGCTGTGTACATCATAGAGCTCACAGAGCATAAAAAACTGCGTTACACAGAGTTGGCAGCAGACGCAACTCAGCGTGGCTGGAATGCAAAAGTCTGGCCAGTTGAAGTGGGATGCAGAGGATTTGTGGCTTCTTCCACCATCAGGTTGCTGAAAGAACTTGGAATCCATGGACAGGCTCTGCGGCAGACCGTCAGAGCAGTTTCTCAAGCAGCTGAAAGAGGCAGCCAGTGGATCTGGATCAAACGGAAGGACCCTTGCTGGGCTATAACTTCATGACCCCCCACCCCCACCTGAGAACCCAATTCAGATCCCTCCAACTTGAGGAGGGCATATGAGGTGTGCGGTCAGCTGTAGGGCTGGCACAGGGAAGAGGACGACCCTGCCTTGCATAGTCCCGTGGGAAATCTTAATGGGGCATGGGACACAAGCTAAGGCTTGATCACCATTTAGCTGGTCACTTTTGATGAGGGTGTTTAGTGATTAAAGACCGAAACACCCACGGATTCGAAGGCACACTACTGAGGACGTGTCCCAAAATTGACATCTTAACCCAGTCTAAGAAATAAACCTCCCATGCCACTCTGCAAATCTCATGGGAGTTTTTTTATTTTTTTATTTCACCTTTATTTAACCAGGTAGGCTAGTTGAGAACAAGTTCTCATTTGCAACTGCGACCTGGCCAAGATAAAGCATAGCAGTGTGAACAGACAACACAGAGTTACACATGGAGTAAACAATTAACAAGTCAATAACACAGTAGAAAAAAAGAGTCTATATACATTGTGTGCAAAAGGCATGAGGAGGTAGGCGAATAATTACAATCTTGCAGATTAACACTGGAGTGATAAATGATCAGATGGTCATGTACAGGTAGAGATATTGGTTTGCAAAAGAGCAGAAAAGTAAATAAATATAAACAGTATGGGGATGAGGTAGGTAAAATTGGGTGGGCTATTTACCGATAGACTATGTACAGCTGCAGCGATCGGTTAGCTGCTCAGATAGATGTTTGAAGTTGGTGAGGGAGATAAAAGTCTCCAGCTTCAGCGATTTTTGCAATTCGTTCCAGTCACAGGCAGCAGAGAACTGGAACGAAAGGCGGCCAAATGAGGTGTTGGCTTTAGGGATGATCAGTGAGATACACCTGCTGGAGCGCGTGCTACGGTTGGGTGTTGCCATCGTGACCAGTGAACTGAGATAAGGTGGTGCTTTACCTAGCATGGACTTGTAGATGACCTGGAGCCAGTGGGTCTGGCGACGAATATGTAGCGAGGGCCAGCCGACTAGAGCATACAGGTCGCAGTGGTGGGTGGTATAAGGTGCTTTAGTAACAAAACGGATGGCACTGTGATAAACTGCATCCAGTTTGCTGAGTAGAGTGTTGGAAGCTATTTTGTAGATGACATCGCCGAAGTCGAGGATCGGTAGGATAGTCAGTTTTACTAGGGTAAGTTTGGCGGCGTGAGTGAAGGAGGCTTTGTTGCGGAATAGAAAGCCGACTCTAGATTGGAGATGTTTGATATGAGTCTGGAAGGAGAGTTTGCAGTCTAGCCAGACACCTAGGTACTTATAGATGTCCACATATTCTAGGTCGGAACCATCCAGGGTGGTGATGCTAGTCGGGCGTGCGAGTGCATACCATCTATTGGCACAATGAACAGTTTTAACATCTCGTCCTGTGTTTTATGATTCTGATTAATTTCTGTGATGTCGGACCAGGGCTCAGGTTTTCATCTCACCGAGCTTGGGTCAGACCAGAATCACATTTTCAGTTCTGATAAGAAATCTAAACTGCACTCCGGTCTCGTCTGCAGTCCGGCAGTGTCAAGTATGCATGAACTTTGAATTTATGGCGACATTGTGAAGTAAATGTTCAAAGCTTCCATGAGACAACCTGCTTGGATATTGTGCTATTTTATTTTTGACAATCTGCTACTGCACATGTGTATTTTGTGGAATTGCATTAGTGCGACATTGGGGGAAAATGATGTAATTTCTTGCTTTTCGGGAAATGTGAAGAGTGGTCCCGGTACAGTCCCGGGATCCCGGTTACCCGTGTTAATCCCTACTAGTCACTACAGTGAGGTTGGAGACATTTCTGTACCCCTGCCAAATGTCATACCTAGCTTGGGGACGGGCTGTGTGTCCCAGAACTGGTAGCTGCGTCGGCTTGCCTCCTCCATGGTTTTGGCAGGGCCCTGGCCCACAGAGAACAGTTCAATGGCCTTTTGGATCTCCTGCAGCTTATCAGCAGGCAGCGAGTTCACCTGTGTAGAGAGAGAGAAAGAGTAATGTAAGGTTGAAAAGGAAATAAATTGCCAAATGCAAAACAACGTCTGCACAGACAAACACACCCACTAATCTCCATTCAGTTTTGTAGAGGCCGTTTTAAAAAGTTACAGAACAATAAGTCAATGTCGATCTTTCTAGCACTACTCTCGCAAAAGGAACAAACAGAGGGACACAAACACAAAGCAAAAACATTTGCCCCCACACTCACTCATGTGGCCTACACACATGTACATACATCTACCTTGCCTAGCGGATCCTCCTCTGCAGGTTCTTTATTTGCCCCAGACTTCTTCTTCTTCTTTTTGTTTTTCTTCTTCTTGGCACCGCTGTCATCTCCCTGGACCTTGTCACTACCATAGGACAACAACAACATGTAACTATAAGACTTTCCATAGGCCAGGAGAATGCCACAACTGTTTCAGTCCTCTTCACTACCATCCTAGAATAGTTTTTTTAAAGATAGGTTGGCAACAAACATGTGGTGACCTTTTGTCTCAAATACACATAACTTACAGTTCATCCCTAAGCTAGTTTAAATTGGTTGGAGTTATTCCTCCATCCCCTGATCATCAATGACTCTAGAAGAGCCCCCCACCCCCACCCCGAGGCCCATTTCCTGGGCAGGACAGGGAGTTAGCAGTATACTTACAAGAACAGGGATAATCCCATTAGCGTCCAAGAGGGGAGTGAGGCTAGGGACTGGCCTGTATTTGTAACACCAGGACAGATGGTGAATCACATGACCCCCGGGGGGAGTATGTGTGGCTATGCGTGTCAGTGTGTACGTGTGTATGAGGGAACAATAGACGACCAAGCATTCAATGGCTTATTCGACAGGCTTCCATTCTAGCAGTCGAGCCTAACTACCATCCAGAACCATTCACCCTTTCGTTTCATTTAGCTAACTAACATTAACATGAATATTTGATTTGACTTATTTATCTACCTAGCAGGGTTCCAGATGCTCGCATACACGCTGACATCGTCAAGCCACACAAGGGCTGTAATCCACACCTAGTTTAAATAGGTTGTTGTTGAAAGAACAAATATAGCTTCAATGCAAACAAGAGACTTTTAACAATGGTTGCATCCCAGCTAAACAAATAGCAAGCTAGCTACATGTCACTATATGGTTAGGCCAACCCTGCAATTTACAGAAGGAATGTTGAGCAGTTACTTTAAATTTTCTCCTGGCAAAATAAGGGCGCTCTAGAGCTCAAACTCAAAATTGTCCAACTAACAGGGTGGAACCTAACTGGGTAGAAATTTGAACACAAATTAGCCATAGCTCTGTGAGTGAGCAAGAATGAGCTAGCATAATAGTGATCCCTTGAACAGGATTTTAACTTCTCTATCAAACATACGAAATGTGGTTAATTTTCTCTATAATTTAGCCTAACAGGGTAGAAATGTATGAGTGGGCCAAACAGACTAACAACATGAAACATGGAAAAATAGATAACAAAAATGTGTGTTTATATTGTTGCACCTCTGCACCACCGTTTTCCCACCAAAGAAATTATGCAACTTCCTGAATGTGGTGTCATTTTAGGATTGTTTTCGTAAATGGAGCATTACAACAAACTATCAGGGACACAAAGAACATCTGAAATAATAAATACAATAACCATGAAAAAAACGTTATTGATAAGAGAATTTAACAAGGACTATAAAATAATGTAGATTTAAAATATCATCAGGCTTATATTTCATGGAAGTTGATAAATAATGTTTTTTAAAAAGCATAACATTCCCTTTCAATGGCCATATTTATGTGTTATGGTAAAGTACACCTGACCATATATTTAATGCCTTTTGGGATCCACATTTTACACTAAATAAGAAGTGACATTTCCTGGGGACAGAACATGCAGCGCATGGTAGGAATGAACCAAATATACTAAATACATTAGCACCCATCATGCTGGTGTTGCTGTGCTGAAAAGGAAAACAGACGATGCATCATTAGAGTAAATCATATGTTGATTGTTTTTGACAGACACTGTCACAAGTTCGGGAGTCAGCTAGCTAACAAGTCAACGTCGTAAAAAGTCATAGCTGGCTAGCTAGTTAGCTAACGTTATTAGTTTCGCATTTGAGTTAGGTATTTAACATTTGGGCGCTGTTCTCGATTCGAATGCCAGGTGTTCCAGTTTAATATTTTACTGCAATCTGATTTGTGTTGGTCTTCACCGCATAACTGTATTTAATTTATCATAATAATGGGTTCAATTTCTTGTACAGTGACCAAAGGTAGTGAACTATGCCTCGCGATACAAAAGGAGGAATGGGATGAAATCCCGCCCACAACAGGAAAATACCCTATTTAGATCCAATCAGAGCGAAAAGCAGGTAATTAGTAAACCGTTATCACCAATCGTTCAAAAGAAAGTGGGAGGGATTAGTTGAATTGGTATGCCCAACCTTAGGTTGCATCGTATCTTTAAAACGAGCGTAAGAGCATGACACATTTTCTATAATGCTACAAAAATAAGTTTGCACCCTTACCCATCATCAAAGTGCTGCTCTTCATTTTCGCAATCACTGCAATGTCCATGGTCTTCTTCTACCTCCTCTTCTTTCTCCGGCTTCGGTGCTGTCTCATTCTCATCCGCCATCTTTAAACCAGGAAGTGAAGAAACACCGCGTGCATTCATCTCCTCAACACAACCTGCGATACTATTGGCTGACTGTTGTGGTGCATTCTGGTTCCTGTAGTCATTCATGTGACAGGTTGTGAAATTTAAATCTGAATTTTAACAACACTTTCGATGCAGGCAAATGGATGCATAAGGCTTCATAAGGTACAAGTCCCTAAACAGGTTTGAGCCTCAGTTGGCTATTAAGCAATGTCACGTAATTGTGACTCACTCAATGATTTATAAATACACACTAGATGATCGCTCAGATGTGAACTAAAAATACAAATTGAAACAATTTAATAAAACAAATTTCCTTTAACTATTGTTTTTAAAAAGTACCTGTTTTACTGTCCCCACTACAACAAAAGTTACTTAAATACATGTAATTTGTAATACTGTAGACTTCCATTCATTTCTATGAAGGACGGCTCGTTCTGGGAAATACAAATTATGACATCAGCAATCCAGGGATTAGATACATCATTGGACTCACCTGTGTTGATATGTGTCATTCATAGACAGTATGGGGGTGCCAGCAAATCTTGTCACCTGACCTGGGTATAATCATATGATGCCAGTGGTGTATAGTAGCTAAGTAAAAATACTCTAAAGTAGTACTTAAGAAGAGTTCTGGGGTATCCAAAATCAAATCAAATTGTACAACAGTGAAATGCTTACTTACAAGCCCCTAACCAACAATGCAGTTTAAAAAATATGAATAAGAAATACAAGTAACAAGTAGTTAAAGAGCAGCAGTAAAATAACAATAGCGAGGCTATATACAGGGGGTACCGGTACAGAGTCAATGTGCGGGGGAACCAGTTAGTCGAGGTAATTGAGGTAATATGTACATGTAGGTAGAGTTATAAAGTGACTATGCATAGATAATAAGAGAGGAGTAGCAGCAGCAGCGTAAAAGGGGGGGAGGCAAATAGTCTGTGTAGCCATTTGATTAGATGTTCAGGAGTCTTATGGCTTGGGGGTAGAAGCTGTTTAGAAGCCTCTTGGACCTAGACTTGGCGCTCAGGTACCGCTTGCCATGCGGTAGCAGAGAGAACAGTCTATGACTAGGGTGGTTGGAGTCTTTGACAATTTTTAGGGCCTTCCTCTGACACCGCCTGATATAGAGGTCCTGGATGGCAGGAAGCTTGGCCCCAGTGATGTACTGGGCTGTACGCACTACCCTCTGTAGTGCCCTGCGGTCGGAGGCCGAGAAGCTGCTATACCAGGCAGTGATACAACCCATCAGGATGCTCTCGATGGTGCAGCTGTAGAACCTTTTGAGGATCTGAGGACCCATGCCAAATCTTTTCAGTCTCCTGAGGGGGAATAGGTTTTGTTGTGCCCTATTCATGACTGTCTTGGTGTGCTTGGACCATGTTAGTTTGTTGGTGATGTGGACACCAAGGAACTTGAAGCTCTCAACCTGCTCCACTACAGCCCCGTCGATGAGAATGGGGGTGTGGTCTGTCCTCCATTTCCCGTAGTCCACAATCATCTCCTTTGTCTTGATCACGTTGAGAGGTTGTTGTCCTAGCACCACATGGCCAGGTCTCTGACCTCCTTCCTATAAGCTGTCTCATCGTTGTCGGTGATCAGGTCTACCGCTGTTCTGTCGTGCCTAGCTGTGCAGTCATGAGTGAACAGGGAGTACAGGAGCGGACTGAGCAGGGTGCGTGCTCAGGATCAGCGTGTTGAGGATCAGCATGGCGGATGTGTTGTTACCTACCCTTACCACCTGGGGGCAGTCCGTCAGGAAGTCCAGGATCCAGTTGCAGAGGGAGGTGTTTAGTCCTTAGCTTATTGATGAACTTTGAGGACACTATGGTGTTGAACGCTGAGCTGTAGCCAATGAATAGCATTCTCACATACTGTAGGTGTTCCTTTAGTCTAGGTGGGAAAGGGCAGTGTGGAGTGCAATAAAGAATGCATCATCTGTGGATCTGTTAGGACGGTATGCATATTGGAGTGTGTCTAGGGTTTCTGGGATAATGGTGTTGATAAGAGCCATGACCAAACTTTTAAAGCACTGCATGGCTATAGACATGAGTGCTACGGGTCAGTAGTCATTTTGGCAGGTTTCCTTAGTGTTTCTGGGTTACACGGACTATGTTGGTTTGCTTAAAGCATGTTGGTATTACAGACTCGGACGGGGAGAGGTTGAAAATGTCAGTGAAGACACTTGCCAGTTGGTCAGCGCATGCTCGCAGTTCCCGTCCTGGTAATCCATCTGGCCCTGCGGCCTTGTGAATGCTGATCTGTTTAAAGGTCTTACTTACATCGGCTCCGGAGAGCGTGATCACACTATTTTCCGGAACAGCTCGTGCTCTCATGCATGTTTCAGTATTATTTGCCTCGAAGCGAGCATAGAAGTAGTTCAGCTCGTCTGGTAGGCTTGTGTTACTGGCCTTTACTATTTATATTTTTGACAACTTATACTTTTACTTCACTACATTCCTAAAGAAATATTGTACTTTTTACTCAATACATTTTCATTGACAACCCAAAGTACATTTTGAATGCTTAGCAGAACAGGAAAATTGTGAAATTCACACACTTATCAAGAGAACACATGGTCATTCCTACTGCCTATGTTCTGGTTGACTCACTAATCACAAATGCATGTTTTGAAAATAGTTGTTCATACATTTTAAAAACAAGAAAATGGTGCCGCCTGCTTAAGGAATTTGAAATGATTTATACTTCTACTTTTGATACTTAAGCATATTTTAGCTATTTCATTTACCTTTGATACTTAAATATATTTAAAACCAAATACTTTTAGACTTTACCTGAAGTAGTATTTTACTGGGTGACTCACTTTTACTTGAGTAACTTTCTACTAAGGTATCTATACCCTTACTCAAGTATGACAATTGGGTACATTTTCCACCGCTGTACGATGCACTGATTTCTGTCTTTTGATTTCACATTACTCGTACATCTTTACAACATCTGGATAGGTGAAACGAGTAAAACTTACAAATGGGGCTTTAATCATCTACACTGATACTAAATGAGTTGTGATAGTTTGATGTTCTCCAATGAATCCAGCACTACAGACGAACTAGACATTTATACGGCAGAAGGAGGCTCTGTGTGTGTTGTGTGTTAGGATGTTGTGAATACTATCTCCTACTTCACTTCCCTCAAAACTAAATCTGTTTTCTCACACAAACACCATTCAAGCACAAAAACATTGGAATAGTATGCCAAATTTGAAAATACAGAAGGGCACAGTTGGGTTAAAATATTTTTTATAAAAACTGAACATGCTACTCTTGGCTTTCACACAGACAAAGAAATACTGTACTAATGTCACTTACTATACTAATGTCAATGAGAATATTGCTCCTGAAGCTCAGGGAAATGATTTGTTTCTATAGTACTATAAAGACGTACCATCTTCAAAGTTTGGATTCAAGGGCTTTTTGTTGTTAAATAGACTGGGAGACCTTTCAGATTTGGTGGCTGGATTTAACACTGACCCATATGAATCTGATGCCCACAGAAATAAAAGTCACAACAAAGTACACAATGAAAGAGACACTAAGGTAAACAGGTAAGAATATACTGTCTTAGCAACTACAAGAAAGAATACTAACAGCTGCTTCCATTGAAATAAGGCAAATAAGGCATTTCAAACTGTCAAAACCATTTGCCGGTTTTCAAAATTAAAGTGACTTTGAATTTAAATTTAGATGACCAGAAGAAAGAACACAAATAATAAAAGTCTAGTAACAATACATTCTACTAGTGCATTATGGATTATGAAAACTGACCTTGAAAATTCATGAAAGCTTCAATTATATGTATTCAACATAATCGTGGTCAATTGCATTAGTCTTGATTTGACCCTCTAACTTTGATGCTGTTTTTATTTAGCAAAAGGACGTTAGTGTCAGAGAAAGTACATGCAGTATGCAAATGAATTCATTTCACTGAGAGAATTAGAATACTGTAACTACATTAGAATATAACATTTTACAACAATGTTATATATAATCTAAAAACTTCTATCAGCAATTTCACACAGAAAGTAGTGTGTTTCATCATTTGCAACAAACACAATTTGTTGCAAACACATTAAGTGTTGAAATGTATTCATTCTGTCACTAAGGTTAAGGCATTCATTCAGTATTTTGGACTGTGTCATGCCAAGTGTGACAGACCAATACCACGACAACTAGACTTAATTTACAGATAAAAATGAGTCAATAAACATTATCGTTGTCTTGGAAAAAGGAGCACAACTACAAGTCTTGCCCTGATAAAACACTTCTATAGGTTTCAACCATAATATTCTCTAATAGTAAAAAAAAACACAAAAAAATGATTCGATATATATACAGTGCCTTGCGAAAGTATTCGGCCCCCTTGAACTTTGCGACCTTTTGCCACATTTCAGGCTTCAAACATAAAGATATAAAACTGTATTTTTTTGTGAAGAATCAACAACAAGTGGGACACAATCATGAAGTGGAACGACATTTATTGGATATTTCAAACTTTTTTAACAAATCAAAAACTGAAAAATTGGGCGTGCAAAATTATTCAGCCCCTTTACTTTCAGTGCAGCAAACTCTCTCCAGAAGTTCAGTGAGGATCTCTGAATGATCCAATGTTGACCTAAATGACTAATGATGATAAATACAATCCACCTGTGTGTAATCAAGTCTCCATATAAATGCACCTGCACTGTGATAGTCTCAGAGGTCCGTTAAAAGCGCAGAGAGCATCATGAAGAACAAGGAACACACCAGGCAGGTCCGAGATACTGTTGTGAAGAAGTTTAAAGCCGGATTTGGATACAAAAAGATTTCCCAAGCTTTAGACATCCCAAGGAGCACTGTGCAAGCGATAATATTGAAATGGAAGGAGTATCAGACCACTGCAAATCTACCAAGACCTGGCCGTCCCTCTAAACTTTCAGCTCATACAAGGAGAAGACTGATCAGAGATGCAGCCAAGAGGCCCATGATCACTCTGGATGAACTGCAGAGATCTACAGCTGAGGTGGGAGACTCTGTCCACAGGACAACAATCAGTCGTATATTGCACAAATCTGGCCTTTATGGAAGAGTGGCAAGAAGAAAGCCATTTCTTAAAGATATCCATAAAAAGTGTTGTTTAAAGTTTGCCACAAGCCACCTGGGAGACACACCAAACATGTGGAAGAAGGTGCTCTGGTCAGATGAAACCAAAATTTAACTTTTTGGCAACAATGCAAAACGTTATGTTTGGCGTAAAAGCAACACAGCTCATCACTCTGAACACACCATCCCCACTGTCAAACATGGTGGTGGCAGCATCATGGTTTGGGCCTGCTTTTCTTCAGCAGGGACAGGGAAGATGGTTAAAATTGATGGGAAGATGGATGGAGCCAAATACAGGACCATTCTGGAAGAAAACCTGATGGAGTCTGCAAAAGACCTGAGACTGGGACGGAGATTTGTCTTCCAACAAGACAATGATCCAAAACATAAAGCAAAATCTACAATGGAATGGTTCAAAAATAAACATATCCAGGTGTTAGAATGGCCAAGTCAAAGTCCAGACCTGAATCCAATCGCGAATCTGTGGAAAGAACTGAAAACTGCTGTTCACAAATGCTCTCCATCCAACCTCACTGAGCTCGAGCTGTTTTGCAAGGAGGAATGGGAAAAAATGTCAGTCTCTCGATGTGCAAATCTGATAGAGACATACCCCAAGCGACTTACAGCTGTAATCGCAGCAAAAGGTGGCGCTACAAAGTATTACCTTAAGGGGGCTGAATAATTTTGCACGCCCAATTTTTCAGTTTTTGATTTGTTAAAAAAGTTTGAAATATCCAATAAATGTCGTTCCACTTCATGATTGTGTCCCACTTGTTGTTGATTCTTCACAAAAAAATACAGTTTTATATCTTTATGTTTGAAGCCTGAAATGTGGCAAAAGGTCGCAAAGTTCAAGGGGGCCGAATACTTTCGCAAGGCACTGTATATAGTGCTTTTCTACCAACCAAGGTACTCTGAGAGCTTTACATAGTAGAGGGAAACTCACCTCATCCACCATCAATGTGCGGCACCCACCTGGGTGATGCCCGGTGACCATTTTTGTGCCAGAACACTCACCACACATCAGCTAAAAGTAGCAAAAAAGTTAAATATTTCTTAACTTTAAATATGTAATAAATGTCGGGAAACATCTTCATGATCTGCTCCAGGGACTCCAGGACACAAATCTGGCTTTGAATATAAAAACAAAAACTCTATATTGGCTTCATAGTAGGCAGACGGCTGCCAGGTAGAGTTCTGGTGTAAAACAGGTCAGTGCCAAAGTCATGTCTCTATGGAAACAGACACGAACACTCAATGCACTGATAAGAGTACAGAATACTCTCACAACAGCAACATGCCAGTGACTTTCTCTCCCAGCCAACACTATTCATCAACAGGCAAGACTATCATCCAGGTTTCACTGAGAAGGAATGATGTCATCCTCTCTGTAGCCAGGGAACCTTAGATGTCCTGACAATTCTAAATTGGGTGTATGAAAAGAGTACTGGGACATAGGCAGGTAGCAGCTTGTCCTTTTCACCCCAATTAGGGAGACTTTCCCCCCCAAAAGAGAAGCATGACGCTTATCAGATAAGTGTGGCACTAGTTCAGGTAGATATGCGTCATGCTTTGCCCTTGCTCTTAGCCAAGGCCATGCGCTCGGACACAGTCTTGATGGGGACCCCCTTACCGGACACCTTGACATGGATGAAAAGGGTGGATGGAGAGAGGCTGGAGCCATCTGCCTTCAGCAAGTGGACATGGCGGTAACCTAGAAAAAAATAGACCCACTGGTGTCATTGTCACCTCACAGACACACTAGCTACACAAACACCCCTACAATACAGAGACCGTACCTGTACGGAGGCTGGTGAAGGGCAAGGTGTACTGACCCACAAAGTCGTTCTTGGCTTTGTGGTCATGGTCTTCCACTACAAAGCGTACCAGGGCCAGCTCAGGGACCTGCAGCTGGAAGCTCAAAGTGCTGTCCCAGCGTGGGTTAAAACCTGCAGGGGGCATAGGAGAGCTGTCAGACACTGCCATCCAACACCATTCACAGCCTGAAACTACTCAACAGACCGGGATAATGGCACTCTACACGAGAAGTATCATTTTCTGGTAATTGCATGTCTCAGAAAACCTGTACTGAGCAAAGATAATGGAGTAGCTGGGGTATCTATCATGTTTTATTATCGTTATGGTAAAAATGAAATATGGGAGTACGGAATAATGTTCCTGATCAATTTCCTGTGTGGAAAAGTGCCATAGGTGGTGGGAGTCATACAGGTGCCCTGGAAAACTTATGTTATTTCATGGTAAAAAAAATTATTCCTAATACTATTATGTTCTTCTAATTCTATTTCTAATATGGTTCATATGTGAACTCAAGGGCGTATACAACCCTTGTGATCCATTTTTTGAATGGAGTATAATAGATGTGCAATAGATGAGTGGAAGGTTACCATTGTTGTCGATTCGGTGGGTTTTGTCTCTGGAATTATCAATGGCCACCCCGTGAATTTCCACCCACACCTGCGGGTCCACAATGGAGTTGGGCTTGTCTGTGTTTATCTTAGGCAGCTGCTGTGCTGATATTATCTGAACACAAAATCACCCCAATTACTTTTTTGCCTTTGTAAATAAAACTCTAATATAAAAATGATTCAAATGATTTTGCAAAATTACTAATAAGGTGAAGTAGTTTACTACCTTGGTCTGCTTCCATAACACTGCTAACTAAAATGTGCCCTACTATTCCAACAAGGCAGTTACCACATATAAACCACCACAACAGAATCTGATTCCCAGCAGGTTTCTCACCCGTATGGTGAGCTGTGTTGGGATGTGTCCTGGCCCGCCTCCTGTGGTCTCTGGGTTGAAGCTGGAGCTGGGGCTGCACAGGAAGCTGGGCTTGAGGACGTATCCACAGCGGCCGTTAGGCAGGAAGCGGCCCTGGTTCAGATCCATCTGCTCCCCTGGAGTCTGGAAATTCAGAGCCACTGCAGAGAGAGAGAGAGAGAGAGGACAGACAGAGGTGTGAAAGGAGACAACAACTACTCAAATCAAATCAAATTTTATTTGTCACATACACATGGTTAGCAGATGTTAATGCGAGTGTAGCGAAATGCTTGTGCTTCTAGTTCCGACAATGCAGTGATAACCAACAAGTAATCTAACTAACAATTCCAAAACTACTGTCTTATACACAGTGTAAGGGGATAAGGAATATGTACATAAGGATATATGAATGAGTGATGGTACAGAGCAGCATACAGTAGATGGTATCGAGTACAGTATATACATATGAGATGAGTATGTAGACAAAGTAAACAAAGTGGCATAGTTAAAGTGGCTAGTGACATAAGAATGCAGTCGATGATCTAGAGTACAGTATATACATATGCATATGAGATGAATAGTGTAGGGTAAGTAACATTATATAAGGTAGCATTGTTTAAAGTGGCTAGTGATATATTTACATCATTTCCCATCAATTCCCATTATTAAAGTGGCTGGAGTTGGGTCAGTGTCAATGACAGTGTGTTGGCAGCAGCCACTCAATGTTAGTGGTGGCTGTTTAACAGTCTGATGGCCTTGAGATAGAAGCTGTTTTTCAGTCTCTCGGTCCCAGCTTTGATGCACCTGTACTGACCTCGCCTTCTGGATGATAGCGGGGTGAACAGGCAGTGGTTTGGGTGGTTGATGTCCTTGATGATCTTTATGGCCTTCCTGTAACATCGGGTGGTGTAGGTGTCCTGGAGGGCAGGTAGTTTGCCCCGGTGATGCGTTGTGCAGACCTCACTACCCTCTGGAGAGCCTTACGGTTGAGGGCGGAGCAGTTGCCGTACCAGGCGGTGATACAGCCCGCCAGGATGCTCTCGATTGTGCATCTGTAGAAGTTTGTGAGTGCTTTTGGTGACAAGCCGAATTTCTTCAGCCTCCTGAGGTTGAAGAGGCGCTGCTGCGCCTTCTTCACGACGCTGTCAGTGTGAGTGGACCAATTCAGTTTGTCTGTGATGTGTATGCCGAGGAACTTAAAACTTGCTACCCTCTCCACTACTGATCCATCGATGTGGATAGGGGGTGTTCCCTCTGCTGTTTCCTGAAGTCCACAATCATCTCCTTAGTTTTGTTGACGTTGAGTGTGAGGTTATTTTCCTGACACCACACTCCGAGGGCCCTCACCTCCTCCCTGTAGGCCGTCTCGTCGTTGTTGGTAATCAAGCCTACCACTGTTGTGTCGTCCGCAAACTTGATGATTGAGTTGGAGGCGTGCATGGCCACGCAGTCGTGGGTGAACAGGGAGTACAGGAGAGGGCTCAGAACGCACCCTTGTGGGGCCCCGTGTTGAGGATCAGCGGGGAGGAGATGTTGTTGCCTACCCTCACCACCTGTGGGCGGCCCGTCAGGAAGTCCAGTACCCAGTTGCACAGGGCGGGGTCGAGACCCAGGGTCTCGAGCTTGATGACGAGCTTGGAGGGTACTATGGTATTGAATGCCGAGCTGTAGTCGATGAACAGCATTCTCACATAGGTATTCCTCTTGTCCAGGTGGGTTAGGGCAGTGTGCAGTGTGGTTGAGATTGCATCGTCTGTGGACCTATTTGGGCGGTAAGCAAATTGGAGTGGGTCTAGGGTGTCAGGTAGGGTGGAGGTGATATGGTCCTTGACTAGTCTCTCAAAGCACTTCATGATGACGGAAGTGAGTGCTACGGGCGGTAGTCGTTTAGCTCAGTTACCTTAGCTTTCTTGGGAACAGGAACAATGGTGGCCCTCTTGAAGCATGTGGGAACAGCAGACTGGTATAGGGATTGATTGAATATGTCCGTAAACACACCGGCCAGCTGGTCTGCGCATGCTCTGAGGGCGCGGCTGGGGATGCCGTCTGGGCCTGCAGCCTTGCGAGGGTTAACACGTTTAAATGTCTTACTCACCTCAGCTGCAGTGAAGGAGAGACTGCATGTTTTCGTTGCAGGCCGTGTCAGTGGCACTGTATTGTCCTCAAAGCGGGCAAAAAGTGATTTAGTCTGCCTGGGAGCAAGACATCCTGGTCCGTGACTGGGCTGGGTTTCTTCTTGTAGTCCGTGATTGACTGTAGACCCTGCCACATGCCTCTTGTGTCTGAGCCATTGAATTGAGATTCCACTTTGTCTCTGTACTGACGCTTAGCTTGTTTAATAGCCTTGCGGAGGGAATAGCTGCATTGTTTATATTCGGACATATTACCAGACACCTTGCTCTGATTAAAAGCAGTGGTTCGCGCTTTCAGTTTCACGCGAATGCTGCCATCAATCCACGGTTTCTGGTTTGGGAATGTTTTTATCGTTGCTATGGGAACGACATCTTCGACGCACGTTCTAATGAACTCGCACACCGAATCAGCGTATTCGTCAATATTTCCATCTGACGCAATACGAAACATGTCCCAGTCCACGTGATGGAAGCAGTCTTGGAGTGTGGAGTCAGCTTGGTCTGACCAGCGTTGGACAGACCTCAGCGTGGGAGCCTCTTGTTTTAGTTTCTGCCTGTAGGCAGGGATCATCAAAATGGAGTCGTGGTCAGCTTTTCCGAAAGGGGGGCGGGGCAGGGCCTTATATGCGTCGCGGAAGTTAGAGTAACAATGATCCAAGGTTTTACCACAACTACTCATAATAACTAACCTCACACTTTGCTGCCTGGTAAAGTGTGTTCTGTTGTTCACCCCTGTGAGTAGAGAGCCGGGGACAGGGGTGAGTAGAGAGCCGGGGACAGGGGTGAGTAGAGAGCCGGGGACAGGGGTGAGTAGAGAGCCGGGGACAGGGGTGAGTAGAGAGCCGGGGACAGGGGTGAGTAGAGAGCCTGGGACAGGGGTGAGTAGAGAGCCTGGGACAGGGGTGAGTAGAGAGCCGGGGACAGGGGTGAGTAGAGAGCCGGGGACAGGGGTGAGTAGAGAGCCGGGGACAGGGGTGAGTAGAGAGCCGGGGACAGGGGTGAGTAGAGAGCCGGGGACAGGGGTGAGTAGAGAGCCGGGGACAGGGGTGAGTAGAGAGCCGGGGACAGGGGTGAGTAGAGAGCCGGGGACAGGGGGTGAGTAGAGAGCCGGGGACAGGGGTGAGTAGAGAGCCTGGGACAGGGGTGAGTAGAGAGCCTGGGACAGGGGTGAGTAGGGCCGGGGACAGGGGTGAGTAGAGAGCCTGGGACAGGGGTGAGTAGAGAGCCGGGGACAGGGGTGAGTAGAGAGCCTGGGACAGGGGTGAGTAGAGAGCCTGGGACAGGGGTGAGTAGAGAGCCGGGGACAGGGGTGAGTAGAGAGCATGGGACAGGGGTGAGTAGAGAGCCTGGGACAGGGGTGAGTAGAGAGCCGGGGACAGGGGTGAGTAGAGAGCCTGGGACAGGGGTGAGTAGAGAGCCTGGGACAGGGGTGAGTAGAGAGCTGGGGACAGGGGTGAGTAGAGAGCCTGGGACAGGGGTGAGTAGAGAGCCTGGGACAGGGGTGAGTAGAGAGCCGGGGACAGGGGTGAGTAGAGAGCCGGGGACAGGGACAGGGGTGAGTAGAGAGCCGGGGACAGGGGTGAGTAGAGAGGGGACAGGGGTGAGTAGAGAGCCGGGGACAGGGGTGAGTAGAGAGCCGGGGACAGGGGTAGAGAGCCGGGGACAGGGGTGAGTAGAGAGCCGGGGACAGGGGTGAGTAGAGAGCCGGGGACAGGGGTGAGTAGAGAGCCTGGGACAGGGGTGAGTAGAGAGCCTGGGACAGGGGTGAGTAGAGAGCCGGGGACAGGGGGGTGAGAGAGCCGGGGAGCCTGGGACAGGGGTGAGTAGAGAGCCGGGGACAGGGGTGAGTAGAGAGCCGGGGACAGGGGTGAGTAGAGAGCCGGGGACAGGGGTGAGTAGAGAGCGGGACAGGGGTGAGTAGAGAGGGGACAGGGGTGAGTAGAGAGCCGGGGACAGGGGTGAGTAGAGAGCCGGGGACAGGGGTGAGTAGAGAGCCGGGGACAGGGGTGAGTAGAGAGCCGGGGACAGGGGTGAGTAGAGAGCCGGGGACAGGGGTGAGTAGAGAGCCTGGGACAGGGGTGAGTAGAGAGCCTGGGACAGGGGTGAGGGACTGGGGACAGGGGTGAGTAGAGAGCCGGGGACAGGGGTGAGTAGAGAGCTGGGGACAGGGGTGAGTAGAGAGCCGGGGACAGGGGTGAGTAGAGAGCCTGGGACAGGGGTGAGTAGAGAGCCTGGGACAGGGGTGAGTAGAGAGCTGGGGACAGGGGTGAGTAGAGAGCCTGGGACAGGGGTGAGTAGAGAGCTGGGGACAGGGGTGAGTAGAGAGCCTGGGACAGGGGTGAGTAGAGAGCCTGGGACAGGGGTGAGTATAGAGCCTGGGACAGGGGTGAGTAGAGAGCTGGGGACAGGGGTGAGTAGAGAGCCTGGGACAGGGGTGAGTAGAGAGCTGGGGACAGGGGTGAGTAGAGAGCCTGGGACAGGGGTGAGTAGAGAGCCTGGGACAGGGGTGAACAACAGAACACACTTTACCAGGCAGCAAAGTGTGAGGTTAGTTATTATGACTACTGAAGTGAGGCAAATACCTAACATTTGCAATGCTCTCAGAGGAGGCCCAATGTAAAATAGCTTTCTATCTCCAGGGACTTCCAGGCTAGATAATGTTAAATAAATGAGCCACCTGTACCAACTCCCTCCTCCATCCCACCTCCCACACCCCCTCCAGCCCAGAGTGCTGACCCATCGAGCAGCCGCCGTTCCACATATCCTGGGGGTCGTAGTTGGAGGATTGGAGGCGCTGCCCGGAGGGGTAGATCCGGCTCAGCTGCCTGCTGTTGTGTCTGACAAACAGCTTTCCTGGAAGGTGATGAGAGGACAGGGTAAGAGATCCACTACAGTACCTCAAACGCATATAAAAAGACAGACGCACACAAATGTGCACGACAACATGATGTACAAATGCACCTATGTATACAAGGACTCTCTCTACAACTACAGTGCCAGTAAGAACTAGGAGTCATTATAGGATCTAATCAGGAACTGATTCACAGAAAACTGTTCTGTTCGAGTTATGTCTTCCTAAGCCCCTTGCCTGTGTCCTTGATGTGTTTGAGGGCGTCATTCTCATTGAAGGATGACAGCTCATCGGGTGGTTTCTGGGCAGAGTGTTGGAACCCGCGGAAGGGGACACTTCGACAGTACACCACCAGTTCAGACAGCTCTGGGCTCAGCTTAGATGAGACCGCCTGAGCCAGAAACACAGAGTGCACATGAGAAAAGAGTTGATATATTGTATGTTCCTGATCAATTTCTGTAGACTTAGTGCCGTCTCAGTCACATGGAAGGTAAATGTGTAGCACCTTGGCAGGGTCCTTTTTGTCCTTTTTGTTTCTGCTTGATGCCTCGTCGTCCGAGCTGGTATCAAAGCTGCTGGTTTTCCCCAGCTGGTTCAGGGGATGAACATCCTTCTTCCCCTTCACCAGGATACGACCCCTAAGCTCCTGCAGAAGGAATAAAGAGATGCTTCAAAACATATGTAAATATTCCTGTTAGTATTCCACAATCGTTCCATAAACATGCGAGGGATGGGAGAGAGAGGCGAAAAATACAACAGGTTTCTTATGCAGAAGGGGACAGGGGTGAGTAGAGAGCCGGGGACAGGGGTGACTAGAGAGCCGGGGACAGGGGTGAGTAGAGAGCCGGGGACAGGGGTGAGTAGAGAGCCGGGGACAGGGGTGAGTAGAGAGCCGGGGACAGGGGTGAGTAGAGAGCCGGGGACAGGGGTGAGTAGAGAGCCGGGGACAGGGGTGAGTAGAGAGCCGGGGACAGGGGTGAATAGAGAGCCGGGGACAGGGGGTGAATAGAGAGCCGGGGACAGGGGTGAGTAGAGAGCCGGGGACAGGGGTGTGTGTCGTACCTCAGGAGAGGGCAGGTCCTTCAGAGGGTGGTCTTTGAGGGGCTTGGTGAGCAGCCTCTTGCCCAGGATGGTGCGCAGGTGTCTGGCCATGACTGTCTGCTGCTCCACTGTACAGTGGTTCTCAAGGGACAGGATCAGGGGGTACGGGGAGGCCTAAAGGAAAAAACAAGGGTTGGTTCATAAGAGGCCACTCATTAAAATGTAAGAGAAACCATAAGCTCATTAGGAAATAAGCCAGGGTTTATTCTGGACTACACGGAGGCCAAGAAGCTGTTGGACAGTCTTATTAGACTCCGAGCCAAGACTATGACTGTATCTTGAACTGCATGTTGGCAGAGGCAGAAAGTCAACAGTCTAGATTGGTTTTCAGCCACTGGCCTGCTGCCATTTACTTGTTAACTCTATTTTGTTGAGATGAGGAATACTTTGCTTTCCATAAAGAGTCACATACGGAAGACATATGGGCATGATGGTTTAGGAGAAACATTTAGCTTCCCTATAAACCACACACCCCTCTGTCCAACATCCCCCCCAACCCACTAAGAGGGTCTCACAGGTCAGGTGTGCTCCCTTTTTGTTGTTGTAATTTTTGTAATAAATTGCTCACCTTGAAGGCATACTGGGCGATGGTCTCGATTACCTCTTTGAAGGGCACCTTAGAAGTAAGGGTGTGTCCATGGTAGATGACAGGCTCTCCTTTGTCCCCGTCCCAACAATCCAGCTCCACACAACGACAGCCCTGGTTCAGAGCTCTGGTTCACACAGTACATGTTCTTAGTGTGTGTGTTTGCGGGTTTATGTGTTTTGCGTCTACGCGCATGCATATGTATGTTTGTGTGTGCGCATGTGTGTGCATTCAATACCTGATGTATGGCTCGGCGCTGCTGGCGCTGGTGACCTGGTCCTTGGTGAGGTAGGTGTTGTGTGAGGATGAGATGAAGTAGTGGGCCAGAGGTCTGGTCATGTCCTGGTGCACCCTGGCGTGGTCGGGGTTAAACACATCGTTCTCCTGGGACAGCATGTACACGGTGAAACCATTCTGGGTCATGAACTGGTTGTTCTGGGCTGCAGGGAAGAGGAGCACATCAAACCATCAACCTTTTCTGAGGGTTATGAACAGGAAGAGACGGGTACAGACATGCTCATACGATTGTGGGAAAATAAAGTCAGGTGCGGAACTGGCCCTGAATTTGCAGCAATTAAATCACATAAAACGTAAAATGCATAAAACATTCAGATGAATGAAAGCACAGCGAATATAAGAAATGTAGTATAAAAAGATGTGAAAATGTATTTTGGATTAGTCGCTCTGGATAAGAGCGTCTGCTAAATGAATAAAATGTGAAATCCAAGGCTAAAAGGATGTTCCTGTGTTTCTTCGGGCCTACCCCAGTTGTTGAGCTCGTAGGTGCGGATGAGGCTCTGAGCGTGGATCAGTGACGCGTCCTCCCCCTGGTCTCCCAGGAAGTCTCTCAGCTCAGCGGTGGACAGAACACAGCCGTTACCAGAGTAGTGTCTGAACACCGCGTCCAGCTCCGGCCGCCTCATCAGGTCCCTGCAGAACTCCTCAATCTCTACGTGGTCCAGACGGCCGTCACACGACCGGTCAGCTTTCTGAGAGAGGGACGGAGGAGAGGGACGGACGAATAGAGGAGAAGGAGGGAGGGACAAAGAGACAGATGGGCGAACGGACGGGCGGACAGACCGAGAGACCTTGGTTAAGGCTGATCTGATTAAAAAACACTAAACATTCACAACCCCTCCACGCATTTTCAAAGTAGTTCCCTAAAAACAGAGAGCTAGATCAAAGTTAATATCTTCAATTCTTATAGGTGAGCCATGTTTATATTATCAAATGCCCAGCAACCCCATCCACTCCCATAATTCATACCATATAGACAAACATACACTCCACACATACTGCACTGCAGTTGGTTTGATATTCAGTCTCTGAGGAGAGGGCTGGGCAGGGTTGGAGAAGGAATCACATGGCGAAGGAAGGAGCAGGAAAACAACTGGACATTAACGGAGAGAGGAGCTGAGAGACGTAGCGGTAAATCCTCAACTATGGAGAAATGACTGCCTGCCTGATCATTTGAGAAGGGGATGGGGAGAGGGGGAGAAAGGAGAGGGGGAAGATGGAGGAAGAGGGAGATGGGGGAGGACAAGACCCTCAGGGGAGACAGAAAGACAGCAGTAGAGAGAAGAGGGCGGGAGAGAGAGAATGAGTGTGTGAGTGAGAGAGTGAGTGAGAAAGAGAGCGAGGGGCCTCCTGGTTGGCTTGCCACTGGGTTGGTAATTGAACACAGACTCCAGGCTGGGAGAGAAACGCAGCCCCAAACAGCACACTGGGTAAACAATGGCCTTCAACCAACAACAACATCTCACTCACACACATAAGCACACACCCATGAAGTCAAGCCCTATACACATTAAACACTAACGTACAAGCATACTAAATGCTGCACACACATACAGCATGTGCTCACCTTGAATAGCGAGCGTGCGTACTGTTCATTCAGGTCTATGTTGATCATCTGCAGCAGGCGTTTGACCTCGTCGTAACTCATCTTCCCATCGTCGTTCTCATCAGCCCGTCTCAGGTAGCCACGGATCCAGGTGTGGGGGGTTAAGGAGAGCAACCAGGGGAGCATACTGAACCTCTAACCCGAAACACATCCTTAAAAAGTACATATACTATGGTATATACACAAAACACATCCATTCATACAAGCAGAGTTGATGCACATGCATACTGTATATAGGCACATTACAGCCCACATCCAACTATGGCTAAGGGTCAATTGCATCATTTCTTAATTTACAGCAATCCAGGAATCAATTGTGTAACCAACCGTTCAGTGGAGGATAGGTGTCTAATTCAACTACCAGGAATTGAAATGGAATATACACCCCAGCCTATGATTCAGATGTGTGTTGGCTGTAGATACACAATGTCCAGTTGTGCCAACATCCATCTGAAGTCAAAGTACTAAAATCCTCCTCCAAGGCCACTAGCGGAATAGAACACAGGGTTGACGTAGAGAGAGGAGACTATATGACACCTCCCTCTTCCAGGACACACACAACAATAGGAGCTATTGCAAACACTGCTGGGACCTGCCAGTGTAAAACCGCACCGCACTAGCCTGGACATGCCCCACTGCTCTGTCTGTTCTCAAGATCTGGCTTTGCCTTTTACACAAGTGTGTCTGTCGTACCCACGTGTCGCTAACAACCCAGCGGCTATACCAGGGATCATGTTTGACAGGATATCCAGACTATATTTAGACGCTGCTTTTTTTGCTGGGCCATTGCTGCACATCTTAGGTATGCTGTGGATGCGGGATGGTGCATGTGACAGTGTTATGTTCAAAAGTCAGTCACCATAGCGATCCTGGCTGCCCAGCCTGCACTATATTTACCTTGAGTCGAAAGCTGGCAGCCTGGCACAGCGCAACAAAGGCCCACAGGGGGGGGGGGTAAAGGATATTGGTCCAGTTTCTCCTTCTGGGTCATGTTGGCCACGCGCTCCTTCAGTGTGCGTATCCCCTGGACCCAGCGCCTTGCCTCCTCCTCACAGGGGCAGAGGAGGTCCAGACTCTTCCTGGCTCCTCTGAACACCACCGTGAAGCACTGATTCTCTGGTACCGACCCGGATAGCCTCCGCAGAGCCTCAGACTGGCAGCCCTCACGCACACACTCCACCTCTGTCACTGAGACTGGCACAGGGAGAGGTGGGGGAGGGGAGGTGGGAAAGGAGGACGGTGGGGGAAGCAGAGAGGGGGATTGCATTAAATCTGGGTGAAGAATAAACAGAATTACAAACGGCACCAAAACACGTGGAACTTGGGAGGGAGGCTCGGAGCTGAAAGGTCGTGAACTTCAGGGGGAGTGTGGTAACACCCACGTAGTAGTGTGACATGGCATCTCGGTGCTGGGGTCCTGATTTGGCAGTTAAATAATACGACCTGTACAGACACAGACCTGCGTCAGCTGCGGCTGCACAATATGTTTGCGACTCAGGCCGACATTCATCTGCATGACAAGGTCCAAATTTAACTAGCAAGTGTAGGCAGGACCTTTGGCCCAATACCATGACGTGTTTGTGTGTGTAAAGAGATAAAGGAAGGAAGAAGGATGCCGTCTCATTGACTTTTAGAGAGATTATCATGTACTTCAGCTCTCATTGATTTCTAGAGAGATTAGCATGTATTTAAGCTCTTATTTATAACAGTAACAACTGTAGGAGTGGGCAGGGTTTTACACGTGATGGCTGACCCTCTGCCCAGCAACACAACACCAGCCTACTACCACATTACCCTTCATGCACCACATCCAGAATAAAGCCCGGTGAAGATTTCAAACATAAGACTATCTCCACTACAACGACAAACTCCCTTCATTAATTGAATAGCTGGAATTGTGGTTGGGTTGGTGGAGTAGCTTTCAAATCAGTCAGTTGATTTAAGTACATTTAGGAATGCCTTTCTACACTGGGATCAGCTTTCCAGGCAAATAGTGACACACAGATCAACGATGGCTCAGCCACAGGGCTGACAGTGCCAGAGGCAGGGGCAGCCACTAGACAACTGTCTCTTCTGACAACGGCCTCTTTCTCCTGAACAGCCCCCGCCTCTCCGCCTCCTCAAAATCGCTGACAAATTCCTGCCCCATCGCTCCATGACAAGAGTGACATTTCAATGCGGAGAGTAGGGGTGTGTGTGTGTGTGTGTGTGTGTGTGTGTGTACACGAGACTGGCACAGCCAAAGTGTTAAGTGCACTGCATATTCTCTAAAGCCCATCTGAACAGAGGGGATCATGCTGAGCTGCAGGTGCCAGACCCAAAAGGCCCTTGAGACCACCTGTAGTCAGCATGTGTGTGTGTGTGTGTGTGTGTGTGTGTGTGTGTGTGTGTGCGCGCGCGGGTGTGTGTTAATGAGCATGCATACGTCCTTCGACTCAGCCACTTTTGCGTTATCAGTAGCTGTCTGCTGAAGTGGTCAGCCTGCCTTTGTCCTGTGGCCTGTCGATGTTCTGTAGCGTTAGCCAAGTGTGACTGAAGTGATACCGCAACACCGCCACACTGGCTCTAATTGTGGCCTGATTGGGGGAAGACGACGTCACAACCCCTGACCCCCCCACCTGGCCTCTCATCCTACTGTACATGAGGCCTTATCCAGAGACATACAGTGCCTTCAGAAAGTATTCAGACCCCTAGACTTTTTCCAAATTTTGTTAGGTTACAGCCTTATTATAAAATGGATTAAATAGTTTTTTTCCCCCTCATCAATCTACACACAATACCCCATTATGACAAAGCAAAAACAGGGTTTTATAAATCTATCCAAATTTTGGAAACATCACATTTACTTAAGAATTCAGACCCTTTACTCCGTACTTTGTTGAAGCACCCTTGGCAGCGATTACAGCCTCACGTCTTCTTGGGTATGACGCTACAAGCTTGGTATACCTGTATTTGGGGAGTTTCTCCCATTCTTCTCTGCAGATCCTCTCGAGCTCTGTCAGGTTGGATGGGGAGCGTTGCTGCACAGCTATTTTCAGGTCTCTACAGAAAAGAGAGAACCCCTAACCCTAAACACATCCTTCAGTGGCGCTCCAGCAGGTTTTCATCAAGGATCTCTCTGTACTTTGCTCCATTCATCTTTGCCTCAATCCTGACTAGTCTCCCAGTCCCTGCAGCTGAAAAACACCCCCACAGCATGATGCTGCCACCACCATGCTTCACCGTAGGGATGGTGGCAGGTTTCGTCCAGACATGATGCTTGGCATTCAGGCCAAAGAGTTCATGAGTTCATGGTTTCATCATCAGGCCAAAGAGTTATTGGTTTCATCAGACCAGAGAATCTTGTTTCTCATGGTCCGAGAGTCTTTAGGTGCCTTTTGAAAAACCCCAAGCGAGCTGTCATGTGCCTTTTACCGAAGAGTGGCTTCCGTCTAGCCACTATACCATAAAGGCCTGATTGGTGGAGTGCTGCAGAGATGGTTGTCCTTCTGGAAGGTTCTCCCATCTCCACAGAGGAACTCTGGAGCTCTGTCAGAGTGACCATCAGGTTCTTGGTCACCTCCCTGATCAAGGCCCTTCTACCCAGATTGCTCAGTTTGGCCGGGCTCTAGGAAGAGTCTTTTTGGTTCCAAACTTCTTCCATTTAAGAATTGACATTTTTTGGTACCCTTCCCCAGATCTGTGCCTCGACACAATCCTGTCTTGGAGCTCTACGGATAATTCCTTCGACCTCATGGCTTGGTTTTGGCTCTGACATGCACTGTCAACTGTGGGACCTTATATAGACAGGTGTGTGCCTTTCCAAATCATGTCCAATCACTTGAAATTACCACAGGTGGACTCCAATCAAGTTGCAGAAACATCTCAAGAATGATCAATGGAAACAGGATGCGCCTGAGTTCAATTTTGAGTCTCATAGAAAAGGGTCTGAATTATTATGCAAGTAAGGTATTTCTGTTTAAAAATGTTAATACATTTGCAAACATGTCTCAAAACCTGTTTTCGCTTTGTCATTATGGGGTCAAGTCAAGGGATCTGAATACTTTCTGAAGGCACTGTATATTTAGAGAGTTGGGACAACATTTAGAATTTTAAATATTGCTCGAATTCTAGACATTCAGTTACATAGCATTGTTTACATATTCCCCATGTGATGTTAATGGGGAGCTAATATGGCTGCCATTTAATGTTGAAGTGTCATGTAAATGCATCATAATGCAGAAACCGCATTAGCCCAACTCTCTAAACACATGGATCTGGCCATATCCATTTCCCACAGCAGCGGGTGCTTCCTGGGTCCCTGAGGGACTGCGATGGGAGAGAACTGGGGACATAATCTGAATTACATGACCGAGGAATAGTCCTTAGTGAAGTGACATAGTGGGGGTGGATTGTGCAACAAGTGAAAGAGACAGAAAGAGAAAGAGGAGAAAGAGAGAGCAAACAAGAGATAGAAAAAAAAGAAAGAGAGACAGATGAAGGTAGAGCGAAAGAGAGCGTTAGAAGAAGGTCATGCAATTACAACCTCCCATCAGCATTATCCCATTCTTAACCGCTGCCCCTCAGCTCGCCTCCCAGCCCAGGGTGTGTTAGGTTAGCAGCAGCGCTATCAGACTCGGACTAGTGGGCGTTAGAAGGTATATTAAGGAAGTGTTGTGTTCCACTTGAAGTGAACCAATGTGGCTGTATGCTGTCTGAGTCGACATGATGAATCTCCTGACCTGGGCATTTTTAACCCGTCACAAAAGGTGGGTGTGTTTACATGTGTGTTTCCACTCTGTGTGTAGGTAGGTGTGTTTGCATGTGTTTCCACTCTGTGTGTAGGTGGGTGTGTTTACATGTGTGTTATCTAAATCACTAGTATAATATGTTTGTACAGTATGACTCAAAAATTGAAAGGAAAAAAAAATCTGATTGACTTCGGCAACTCCAAAGCACAGCCAGCACTAATTTCATAAAAGGATGTGTGTCAAAGACATGTTTAGACTCTTTAAATGACAATCTCAAAGATAGTAGTGTAGTGGTGGTCGGCAAGTCATGGCCAAACCCTGCAATTGGGAGGTCCAAGAGGTTTACCCATTTGATAGGGCTATAATCTGACACAAGTGTATACACACACATCCTTCGTCATGCATGCTAACAACAATAATTAGCCTGTGCCATCAGGTTCCTATGGGCAGGGCAGAGGAGCCCTATATTTGTCCTATAGAACATGGAGAGGGGCCAGAGCCATGGCCTCTCATTTACCGGAGGGATATTTCAAGAGCAATCTGAGAGGCAACCCTGTAGGTGTAGATGTCTTAAACTATACTGGGATTTACTACTGGTTTAGGAGACCTGAGGACTCTAAGCGCTTCACCGGCTGCCCACTTATCCTTCTCCTTAAACCATTGAACTTTGTGTGTGTGTGTTTTTGGCTTTACTATCCTTCTGGGGACCATAACTCACAAGGATATCAAAACAAGGAAAGTTAGCACAATTGGGGACATTTTGCCGGTCCCCACAAGGAAAAAAGCCCTAAAATTAAAAAAATTAAAATTAGGGTTAAAAAACCCTAAAATTAGGGTTTAGGTTTATGTTAGTGTTAGATTTAGGGTTTGGGAAAATAAGATTTTGTAAGGAAATCAATTCTTTGGTCCCCAGAAATATGGCAAATACAAAACTGTGTGTGTGTGTGTTTGACAGTGTGCTCATGTGTGTGCATGTGAGGAAGGGGAAGCAGTCAAAGGTTTATGATTAGAAATAGCTTTCCCACTGTTTAAATGGGCCAAAACATCTAGGATTACTGCCAACATTTCCTCTCTCTCCTTAAGGGTGTTGTGATCATTAGAGCACTAATATGAAGTGCCTGCTTCCCTTTCTGATTGGCTCATTGCCTGCAAAAGGTTAGCGTGCTGAGGTAAACCAATATGTCGAGGCTAACGGATAACAAGTCTATGTTCACTGTTTTTAATGCAGCTTGTGTCCTTTTTACACCTCTTTGTAACAGTGGTTGACCGATGTGAACCTTCAGCAGGTATGGAGATTCTGTGTGTACTATATGGATGCATTACTACAGGTGACACTGCCAAAATAAAGGAAACACCAACATAAAGTGTATTAATAGGACATTGGTCCACCAACGAGCCAGAACAGCTTCAATGCACCTTGACATAGATTCTACAAGTGTCTGGAACTCTATTGGCAGGATGACAACGCAATTCTTCAAAGAGAAATCCCATCAGTTGATGTTTTGTTGATGGTGGTGGAAACGCTGTCTCAGGCGCCGCTCCAGAATCTCCCATAAGTCTTCAATTGGGTTGAGATGTGGTGTCTGAGGCGGCCATATGATTTACAGTGTTTTCATGCTCATCAAACCTCGTTCCCTCGTCATCCTATGGGGGCATGGTAGCCAAAATAATGGCATGCCGAGCCTTTATATACCTGACCCTAAGCATGATGGGATGTTAATTGCTTAATAAAATCAGGAACCACACCCGTGTGGAAGCACCTGCTTTCAATATACTTTGTATCCCTTATTTACTCAAGTGGTTCCTTTATTTTGGCAGTTACCTGTATCATACAATTACACAGGTTATAGCATCTGACTTAAATCCTGGCTCACAGCATAGTATCCCTTTAAATAATTAAAGGCAAATGTAGACAACAGGGCATTATTGTTGGTCAACATGAAAAGCCCAAACGGCTTAGGACAAAGAGCAGGCTATATTAGTGTACTGAATCAGGTCTAAGAGGAGGGTTGAATGGACTAGAACAGGGAGTGTGCTTGTGGAAGTCCTGTTCGTTTGTTTATACATTATTATTTTCCTGTATATAGTCTTCCCTTCATACAAGGCTACTTCTCCTAATCTGATATCGGTTAAACTTCCTTTCCAACTATCGCGAAAGCCTCAGATCCTGAAAATCAAAATGACCAAAACATCCCCCTCTCGTGACCACTCCCCATCCCCACTCCTCACTTATTTTCTGCTCACTCCCCAACTTTCTTCTCCATCTACACCTACCCTCTACCCTCCCTTTCCCTTAATCCACACCCTTATCCTTTCTCCTTCTCCTCCCTTATGCCTCCTTTCTCTCCTAACCCACCCATACCTGCTCTTTTCCCCTCATCCATCCCTCTCTTTTCTCTCTCCCTCCCCATACCTACTCTTGTCTCCTCATCCAGCTCTCTCCTTTCTCTCCCCCTCCACATACCTCCCCTTTCCCCTCATCTGACCCCTCCCTCCACCCATCCGTCCCCCATTGTATACTCACAGGTCTGTTGTGCCTTGGCCTTGCGGGAGCTCTTGGTAGACTCACACCACACAGTGACCCCGTCCTCCAGCAGACGCAGGCTGCGGCTCTTCTGCCACCTCTGGGAGCGCACCTTCACCATGTTGGAACCGTGCATCATCGCACGGACATTCTCATCATCCAGCACCCCTGGAAACACACACACACACACACACACACACACAAATACACTGTTATACCCTTTTTGGTAACGTGTAGTATCACTGTGAATTTTCCAGTATAATGTAATATAGTATGTCACTGATACCATGTCATTGTTGAACACACCCTTATATCATTCACTCAGGTCTATTTCAAATGGTAGGCCATCCACACCAAGCTCCACTGGCAGTTCATTGAGAGTTCAGTCTGTCTGATCTACTGTCATAAAATGCCAGCAGAAGTCTATGAGCCATATTCCTTCTTGGCCTTCCCTCGTCATGCCGTTACAGTAAAATGACTGACGTTTATTTTACTGTAACAGGGACTCATAAACACTCAGTATCATGTGAGGATGAAAAGGGGAGGGCTAGGAGTCATTTATAAAAGAGAACAAGTATGCTAACAAACCAGTCAAGCACAATCCATTTCAATATCTCCACTGTGGTTGTATTGTGTGTTGAGGGCTTGGAAGCAGTGGGCGTTCCGGGGATGACTCACTCACCTTTATACATACAGCAGTCATCTTCCTTTGGAAGCACCGCCGCCATGACTCACAAACACAGGCCATGATCTCATAATTAGGGCCTAAACATAGGACTTTGTTTCATATACAAAACCCTGAAAGGAGCAACGCTGCTTCAAAGTTGACAGTCAGGTTACTGAAGCAGGAAATCACCACGGAATCTACTGTCTTGAGAGAAGACAAACTTTTCTACATGTGAGTCAGAACATGTTTATTTTCCATGGTTTGTTGCGGTATGCGGTATAAGCCAAGCCAGACCTTGGAACGCTGCACAACAAAAGGAAGAAGTAGAATGGTAGGATTTGGAACAAATGCCAATATTCCAAAGATGAATCTCCCTCACAGGCCAGAGGCAGTCCAACAGAGTACCGGAAAGGGGTTTGCAGAGCTGTAGAAACAGTTTGTCACAAACAACCAGTCAGTCAGTCAGTCAGTCTGGAGTTGCAGCAGCTCATCTAGACAGGAAAACCTATCACTGCTAATGGTTATTTAATACTAATGTGATTCACAGATACAAGCCTGCTATCCCTGATGTGCATGTCACAAGTGACCTTTTAGAGAAAAACAAACCACCAACATCAGAAAATGTTGAGCAGCTTTATCATCTATGTTAAGAGCAGAGTTAACAGACAAATATGGAAAATTGAGGGGAAAAGATGGGCGGAGCTGTAACAAGACGTGCACCGTCATTGTCACGCCCTGACCGTAGATTGCTTTGTATGTTTCTATTTTTAGTTTGGTCAGGGTGCGATGTGGGTGGTTATTCTATGTCGTAGGTCTAGGTTCTCGTTTTCTATGTGTTTGGCCTGGTATGGTTCTCAATCAGAGGCAGCTGTCTATCGTTGTCTCTGATTGAGAGCCATACTTAGGTAGCCTGTTTTCCCATTTTGAGTTGTGGGTGATTATTTTCAGTTTCAGTGTTTCGGTTTTCCTTTATTCTTTTGTTCGTTTGTATTCCGTGTTCGGTTTATTAAAGGCATCATGAACACGTACGACGCTGCGCTTTGGTCTACTCCTTCTTCCACCAACGAAAATCATTACAGTCATGTTGTACATGGTATTGGGGCGGCAGGGTAGCCTAGTGGTTAGAGCATTGGACTAGTAACTGAAAGGCTGCAAGTTCATATCCCCGAGCTGACAAGGTACAAATCTGTCGTTCTGCCCCTGAACAGGCAGTTAACCCACTGTTCCTAGGCCGTCATTGAAAATAACAATTTGTGCTTATCTGACTTGCCTAGTAAAATAAAATAAAAAATGTTTTTAAATTGTGTACTTGGAACTGCATTCAGACACTACTGAAAACAAAGAGATAGTATTTTCTCTGTTTCTCTGTCTGACAGTTGGATGTCTCTTTGGTTCTCTGCAGTAGATGAATTGGACCTCGTACACTGTTCAACTCTGTTTTCACTTGTAAAATAGGATTTCAAAGGAGTGCTCTGAAAGAAACTCTCCAAGTCTCTCAAGTATATCCTCAAAAATGTACTTCAAAAACTGTGGCCATGGACGCCCTCATCTATTATTTCTCTTGAATCAGCTAAAATCCCTTTCAGAGTTCTTCATACTGCCAATACCATGCCAGTCTGTGACTGAGCTCTTCACAGGCTTCCAGAGCTGGCCTCTATTCACTAGAAGTGCACACATTTTGTCCAGGTCCCATAGTAGTCCCAAAAGTAGTGCACTATAGGGAATAGAGTGCATTTAGGTCCTGCTCAAAAGTTGTGCACTATATAGGGACCAGGGTGCCATTTGGAACGTAGATGTTGGCTATGAGAGACTGTATCCATGAGCAGCTCAGTGCTCTCACCCACTCCCCTCCCCCTCCTTTTCTCCCCCTAAGTAGAAAAGGGGGGAAGCAAACTGAGCCCAGCCATGTCTCTCTCTCTCTCTCTCTCTCTCTCTCCCAAGCCGTTGGTCAAACACAAAGAGAACCCCCTTCCTCCTCCTCCCCAACCCCAAGCCTCCCCATAACAACCGTGTTTTTGACACAGTCAGTCACCAAGCTGTTACCACATGCAAGGAATTCCCACAGGCTGAGCATTGAGCACAAGGACCCTATTAACAGCAGGTCAGTGACCATGCTATGCTGTCCTAACTGAGTTGTGTTCTCGCTCTGCCCATCCTCACACCACCAACCCTAACCCTTTTTGAGCCTGTTAAATTATTATTCCTGGACCTACTGTTGTCACCTCACTGACCTCAACTCCATTATTTTCTCTCTGTCCCGTCCCCATACCTCCCCATCCAGGAATACATATGAGAAATCTGTGCACATGGGTACATGTGCAAATGTTCAGGGATGCAGGATACCCCCACTGCCAACCGAGCCAAGAAGGAGAGAGTTTTAGGATCAAGCACTCCATACGGTAACACTGCTGTAATGAAGCACATGTGGGTGTGAGGGGAGAAAGAAGGGGCTTTGAGGCCCATGAGCTGGGTACCCTGCTCATCACAGCTACTACAGCAAGCCAAGGAGCATTTTGTTGACACGCACTTTGTCATTTGGGCCAGCATAACAACCTGGCTGGCTAGCAACGATTAAAAAAAGGTATGTGAAACCAAGCACACAACAAGATGGGGGTTCTGAACAGAGAGAGAGTGAAAGAAGGAAAGAGAAGAGATCATTACTACAGCAGAATAAGTGAATGACGAAATAAAAAGGTTGGGAAATGGAGGAGTGAGACTTGGAGAGAGGAACAAGACAGGAAATAAGTAAGTGAAGATAGTGAAGATACAGAATAGATAGGGAGATTTCTGGGCATTGTTGGACCTAATACAACAATAACGAGGCTATATACGGGGGATACCAGTACCGTGTCAGTATGTGGGGGTACAGGTTAGAGTTATTTGTACATAAGGGTCATTTGTAGGTAAGGGTGAAGTCACTATGCATAGATAATAAACAGCGAGTAGCAGCAGCGTACAAAACAAATGGGGGGGGGGGGGTCAATGTAATAGTCTGGTGGCCATTTGATTAATTGTTCAGCAGTCTTATGGCTTGGGGGTAGAAGATGTTAAGGAGCATTTTGGTCCTAGACTTGGCGCTCTGGTACCACTTGCCGTGCGGTGGCAGAGAAAACAGTCTATGATTTGGCTGACTGGAGTCTCTGACAATTATATGGGCTTCCTGACACCGCCTATTATATAGGTCCTGGATGGCAGGAAGCTTGTCCCCAGTGATGTACTGGGCCGTACGCATTACCCTCTGTAGCGCCCTGCGGTCAGATGCCGAGCAGTTGCCATACCAGGCGGTGATGCAACCGGTCAGGATGCTCTAGATTGTACAGCTGTAGAACTTTTTGAGGATCTGGGGACCCATGCCAATTATTTTCAGTCTCCTGAGGGGGGAAAAGGTTTTGTCATGCCCTCTTCACGACTGTCTTGGTGTGTTTAGACCATGATAGATCGTTGGTGATGTGGAAACCAAGGAACTTGAAATTCTCGACACGCTCCACTACAGCCCCGTCGATTTAAATGGGGGCCTGTTTGGCCTACCTTTTCCTGTAGTCCATGATCAGCTCCTTTTGTCTTGCTCACATTGAGGGAAAGGTTGTTGTCCTGGCACCACATGGCCAGGTCTCTGACCTCCTCCCTTTAGGCCGTCTCATCGTTGTCAGTGATCAGGCCTACCACTGTTGTGTCGTCAGCAAACGTAATGATGGCGATGGAGTTGTGTTTGGCCACTCAGTCGTGGGTGAACAGGGAGTACATGAGAGGACTAAGTACGCACCCCTGAGGGGCCCAAGTGTTGAGGATCAGCGTGGCAGACATGTTGTTACCTACCCTTACCATCTGGGGGCGGCCCATCAGGATGTCCATGATCCAGTTGCAGAGGGAGGTGTTTAGTCCCAGGGTCCTTAGCTTAGTGATGAGCTTCGTGGGCACTAAGGTGTTGTACGCTGAGCTGTAGTCAATGAACAGCATTCTCACATGGGTGTTCCTTTTGTCCAGGTGGGAAAGGGCAGTGTGGAGTGCAATTGAGATTGTGTCATTTGTGTATCTGTTGGGGCGGTATGCGAATTGGAGTGGGTCTAGGGCATCCGGGATGATGCTGTTGATGTGAGCCATGACCAGCCTTTCAAAGCACTTCATGGCTACCAACGTGAGTGCTACGGGGTGGTAATCATTTAGGCAGGTTACCTCGCTTCCTTGGGCACAGGGACTATGGTGGTCTGCTTGAATTATGTAGGCATTACAGACTCGGTCAGGGAGAGGTTGAAAGTGTCAGTGAAGACACTTGACAGTTGGTCCGCGCAAGCTTTGATTACACGTCCTGGTAATCCATCTGGCCCCTGCGGCTTTGTGAATGTTGACCTGTTTGAAGGTTTGCTCACATTTGCTACTGAGAGCATTATCATACAGTCATCCAGAACAGCTGGTGCTCTCGTGCATACTTCAGTGTTGCTTGCCTCGAAGCGAGCATAAAAGGCATTTATCTCCTCTGATAGGCTCGCATCATTGGGGCAGCTCGCATCTGTGTTTCCCTTTGTAGTCCATAATAGTTTTCAAGCCTTGCCACAACCGATGAGCGTCAGAGCCGGTGTAGTAGGATTCAATCTTAATCCTGTATTGACACTTTGCTTGTTTGATGGTTAGTCTGAGGGCACAGCAGGATTTCTTACAGGCGTCCAGATTAGTGTTGCTCACCTTGGACGCGGCAGCTCTAGCCTTTAGCTCAATGCGGATGTTGCCTGTAATCCATTGCTTCTGGTTGGGATATGTACGTACGTGCACGGTGGGGACGACGTCGTCGATACACTTATTGATGAAGCCGATGACTGAGGTGGTATACTTCTCAATGCCATTGGATGAATCCCGGAACATATTCCAGTCTGTGCTAGCAAAACAGTCGTGTAGCGTAGCATCTGCGCAATCTGACCACTTCCGTATTGAGAGAGTCACTGGTACTTCCTGTTTAGTAAGCAGCTTGTAAGCAGGAATCAGGAGGATATAATTATGGTCGGATGTATCAGTCAACATGCAGTACATTTGATGTAGGAAACTTAATCTTTCTCGGTCTCCATGTCTGTCTGTGGAACTAAGTACTGGTCCAAGGGGACCTGCTGTAAACATTGGTGTTGTATTGATACTAGGTAAGAAATGAGCCAACTGAGGTCAAAACAGCAGTGTTGAACTCAATCAAAACAATGATCTCAGACACAGACTGGGACAGAAGCCAAGGAAAACATTGAACCCTGATAAGGAGAGGAGAGCACATCAAAGAACGGGACAACTAGGCTGAGAGGGTTAACATTAAGGCAATGATTTTCTGAGATCACACCGATAAAGATATGAAGAGTTTTATTCCAAACCCCCATATATCCATTTTCAGAAATGTTGGTAAATTAGCTTTTGATGTTTAAAGAATTTATGAAAGAGATTGGTGTGTTTTGTTTTACTATGTAATCATGGCATGTGATTGTTCAATGACAGACATGTATTTGTTTAAAATATTGTGCATTCGGAAAGTATTCAGACCCCTTGATTTTTGTAACGTCACAATGTATAAATAATGCAAAACTGTTTTTTAGACATTTTGCAAACGTATTAAAAATCTAATACTTAAATATCACATTTACATAACTATTCAGACCCTTTACTCAGTACTTTGTTGAAGCACCTTTGGCAGTGATTACAGCATCAAGTATTCTTGGGTATGATGCTACAAGCTTGGCACACCTGTATTTGGGGAGTTTCTCCCATTCTCTTCTGCAGATCCTCTCAAGCTCTGTCAGGTTGGATGGGGAGCATTGCTGCACAGCTATTTTCGGGTCTCTCCAGAGATGTTCAATTGGGTTCAAGTCCGGGCTCTGGCTGGGCCACTCAAGGACATTCAGAGACTTGTCTCTAAGCCACTCCTGCGTTGTCTTGGCTGTGTGCTTAGGGTTGTTGTCCTGTTGGAAGTCTGAGATCCTGAGAGCTCTGGAGCAGGATTTCATCAAGAATCTCTCTGTACTTTGCTCCGTTCATCTTTGCCTCAATCCTGACTAGTCTCCCAGTCCCTGCCGCTGAAAAACATCCCCACAACATCATAATGCCACCACCATGCTTCACCATAGGGATGGTGCCAGGTTTCCTCCAGACGTGGCGCTTGGCATTCAGGCCAAAGAGTTCAATCTTGGTTTCATCAGACCAGAGAACCTTGTTTCTCATGGTCTGAGAGTCTTTAGGTGCCTTTTGGCAAACTCCAAGCGAGCTGTCATGTGCCTTTTACAGAGGAGTGGCTTCCGTCTAGCCACTCCACCATAAAGGCCTGATTGGTGGAGTGCTGCAGAGATGGTTGTCCTTCTGGATGGTTCTCCCATCTCCACAGAGGAACTCTAGAGCTCTGTCAGAGTGACCATCAGGTCTTTGTCACCTCTTTGACCAAGGCCCTTCTCCCCCAATTGCTCAGTTTGGAAGGGTGGCCAGCTCTAGGAAGAGTCTTGGTGGTTCCAAACTTCTTCCATTTAAGAATGTAGGCCACTGTGTTTTTGAGGTCCTTCAATGCTGCAGAAATGTTTTGGTACCCTTCCCCAGATCTGTGCCTCGACACAATCCTGTCTTGGAGCTCTACGGTCAATATCTTCGACCTCATGGCTTGGTTTTTGCTCTGACATGCACGGTCAACTGTGGGACCTTATATAGACAGGTGTGTGCCTTTCCAAATCATGTCCAATCATTTGAATTTACCACAGGTGGACTCCAATCAAGTTGTAGAAACATCTCAAGGATGATCAATGGAAACAGGATGCACCTGAGCTCAATTTAGAGTCTCATAGTAAAAGGTCTGAATACTTACGTAAATAAGGTATTTTTGTTTTTAATTTATTTGCAAAAATGTCTGAAAACCTGCTTTTGCTTTCTCAATATGGGGTATTGTGTGTAGATTTATTGATTAAAAAAAAAATGTAATCCATTTTAGAATAAGGCTGTAACGTAACAAAATGTAGAAAAAGAGAAGGAGTCTGAATACTTTCCGAAGGCACTGTGTACAGTGGGAACAACAATAGACAAACACAGTCTGCTTAAACTAATAACACACAAGCAATTATACCTTTTCTTTTCTTTACTGAACACACCGTGTAAACATTCACAGTGCAGGTTGGGAAATGTATGTGAACCCTTTAATAACTGGTTGGCCCTCCTTTCGTAGCAATAACCTCAAACAAACGTTTTCTGTAGTTGCTGATCAGACCTGCACAACAGTCAGAAGGAATTTTGGACCATTCCTATTTACAAAACTGTTTCAGTTCCACAATGTTCTTGGGATATATGGTGTGAACCGCTCTCTTGAAGTCATGCCACAGCATCTCAATTGGGTTGAGGTCAGGACTGACTGGGCCACTCCAGAAGGTACATTTTCTTCTGTTCAAGCCATTCTGTTGTTGATTTACTTCTGTCTTTTGGGTTGTTGTCCTGTTGCATCGCCTAACTTCTGTTGAGCTTCCATTGGCAGACAGCCTTACATTCTCCTGCAAAATGTCTTGATGAACTAGGGAAGACATTTTCCAGTCGATGATAGCAAGCTGTCCAAGCCCTGAGGCAGCCAAGCAGCCCCAAACCATGATGCTCCCTCCACCATACTTTACAGTTGGGATGAGGTTTTAATGTTGGTGCTGTGCCTTTTTTTCCTCCACACATAGTGTTGTGTGTTCCTTCCAAACAACACAACTTTGTTTCATCTGTCTACAGAATATTTTGCCAGTAACGCTGTGGAACATCCAGGTGCTCTTTTGCGAAATTCAGACGTGCAGCAATGTTTATTTTGGACAGCAGTGGCTTCTTCCATGGAGTCCTCCCATGAACACCATTATTGTTTAGTGTTTTACCTATTGTAGACTCGTCAACAGAGATGTTAGCGTCTTTCAGAGATTCCTGTAAGTCTTTAGCTGACACTCTAGGATTCTTCTTAAAACCTCTTTGAGCATTCGGTGCTGAGCTCTTGCAGTCATCTTTGCAGGATGGCCACTCCTAGGGAGAGTAGCAACAGTGCTGAACTTTCTCCATTTATAGACAGTTTGTCTTACCGTGGACTGACTTTCAGAGATACTTCTGTTACTCTTTCCAGCTTTATGCAAGGCAACAATTCTTAATCTTAGATCTTCTGACATCTCTTTTGTTCGAGGCATGGTTCACATCAGGCAATGCTTCTTGTGAATAGAAAACTCAAATTTTGTGAGTGTTTTTTTATGGGGCAGGGTGGCTCTAACCAAAATCTCCAATCTTGGCTCATTGATTCACTTTTGGAGAAGTCATTAGACTAGGGGTTCACATACTTTTCCAACCTACACTGTGAATGTTTAAATGATGTATTCAATATAGACAAGAAAAATACAATAATTTGTGTGTTATTAGTTTAAGCGCACTTTGTTTGTCTATTGTTATGACTTAGATGAAGATCAGATCAAATATGTCAAATTTATGCAGAAATCCAGGTGATTCCAAAGGGTTCACACACCTTTTCTTGCCACTGTCTATATAAATCACATATCACCGCATTCCATTCTAGCTAAACAACGGATATAGTGATTGGCAAAAAAACTAACATTTTCATACACATCTAAAATGTATGAATAAAATATCTAAGATCTATTTTACACACACATATGAAGATACCTATAAGCAATCATTTAAAAACACAAAATGTGAAAAATTGGTAGGTATAGAGTTTTGGAAATACACTTTTCATATCTACCACAGCAAATCAAATCCCCAATACACAACCATAAATTGCAACTTCCCCACTGTAAAATGATCACAACTTTAATTGACATTGACGTTTTACCTCGTAGTTATACCGCATAAAGTGAGTGATGTTGAACTTTGAGCTAAGGGAAAAAATGCCACAGACCGCGCAAGACAACATTGATCCTATTAAATCACATTTTATTGGTCGCATACACATATTTAGCAGGTGTTACTGTGGTGTGTAGCAGATAGCTTGTCAAAAAGCAGGTCACGTCATATGACGTCACCCAAACCAAAACAGATCATTAAATTCTCATATATGATCATGTTGGATAGAGATCATCAACTAGATTCATCTGCGAGACGATTTTTTCTTGAGCGGATGGTCAGGGGGCTGGAACATAATTACAAATAATTTAGACTGTAAACTGACCACAAGAAGCCCAAACAGATTTCCAAAATCAAAATCACTTGGAGCTAATTCGCCAGTCTTTTTACAGTATTTTATGTCCAACAATTTAAAAAAAAATATATATAGGCTATGTACTAACTAAAATAAACCAAACTGCAACAATTGGCAAACACCGGCATCGATATGTGTTAATACATGTGTGGCTGATGTCATCGATCTGGCCAAGGCTTTCGACTCTGTCAATCACCACATTCTCATCGGCACACTCAACAGCCTTGGTTTCTCAAATGACTGCCTCGCCTGGTTCACCAACTACTTCTCAGACAGAGTTCAGGGTGTCAAATCGGAGGGCCTGTTGTCCAGACCTCTGGCAGTCTCTATGGGGGTGCCACAGGGTTCAATTCTCGGGCCGACTCTCTGTATACATCTATGATGTCGCTCTTACTGCTGGGGATTCTCTGATCCACCTCTACACAGACGACACCATGCTGTATACTTCTGGCCCTTCTTTGGACACTGTTTTAACTAACCTCCAGACGAGCTTCAATGCCATACAACTCTCCTTCCGTGGACTCCAACTGCTCTTAAATGCAAGTAAAACTAAATGCATGCTCTTCACCCGATCGCTGCCCGCACCTGGCCGCCCGTCCAGCATCACTACTCTGGACGGTTTTGACTTAGGTATTTATAAGCACCTAGGTGTCTGGTCTGACTGTAAACTCACCTTCCAGACTCACATTAAGCATTTCCAATCCAAAATTAAATCTAGAATCGGCTTCCTATTTCGCAACAAAGCCTCCTTCACTCATGCTGCCAAACATACACTTGTAAAACTGACCATCCTACCGATCCTTGACTTTGGCAATGTAATTTATGTGCCATCCGTTTTGTCACCAAAGCTCCCCATATACTACCCACCACTGCGATCTGTATGCTCTCGTTGGCTGGCCCTTGCTTCATATTTGTCGCCAAACCCACTGGCTCCAGGTTATCTATAAGTCTTTACTAGGTAAAGCCACGCCTTAGCTCACCTGTCACCATAGCAGCACCCACCCGTAGCACGCGCTCCAGCAGGTATATTTCACTGGTCACCCCCAAAGCCAATTCCTACTTTGGCCGCCTTTCCTTCCAGTTCTCTGCTGCCAATGACTGGAACAAACTGCAAAAATCACTGAAGCTGGAGACTCATATCTCCCTCACTAGCTTTAAGCACCAGCTGTCAGATCACTGCACCTGTACATAGCCCATTTGTAAATAGCCCATCCAACTACCTCCTCCCCATACTGTTATTTATTTGGCTCCTTTGCACCCCAGAATCTCTACTTGCACATTCATCTTCTGCACATCTATCACTCCAGTGTTTAATTGCTATATTGTAATTATTTCGCCATTATGGCCTATTTATTGCCTTACCTCCCTTATCTCATCTAATTTGCACAAACTGTATATAGACTTTTTCTATTGTGTGTATATGCATGTTTATTCCATGTGTAACTCTGTGTTGTTGTTTGTGTCGCACTGCTTTGCTTTATATTGGCCAGGTTGCAGTTGTAAATGAGAACATGTTCTCAACTAGCCTTCCTGGTTAAATAAAGGTGAAATATATATATATATATATATATATTTTTAAATGTGATGACCCTCCCACTCTGTCTGCCGAATGATCTCTCTTTGCTCTTGTTTTCCTTAATAAGATGTCGGTGGGCGGAGCCGGGAGGGTCGTCAGCAAAATGGGACACACCTGGGCTCGGGTGTCCCCCCCATTCATTGAGCAGACTCTCGCAACACAGACAGTTATTTTGGATTGTGGCATTTTTGTGGCTTTTTTTGTTGTTGTTCTGGCACATTTCAACACACCTCATTATCACATCTATGCACGAAACCACTTACTTACACACACCATTGTTTACTCCTTTATAGTTTACTTCAGTTAATACATATATTTGTTATTTCTTGATCTCCACGTTCTCTCCCTTATTTGTTACGGGTTACGAGCCGGTTCATGACACTGATATTGCAGTCTCTCTGCAGTCAGACAGTATGCACCTGCTGGGTTAATGACATTTGGAGACAACCTTTGACCCTTAACATTTGATAAACACAGGGCCACTGGGAACTAAGTCTATGGAGACTTTACTTTGGAAATGTGTCTTCAAACAAATCACCCTCCCCTAAAGATTCCATACTACTACTGAATGCTATTTCAGATGCTGGCAAAAGGTACAAGTTAATAGAGACATTGTAATACAAAGCAAATCGTTTTTAAATGCAGGTTCTCCTTTGGAGTGACTTAGGTTCTCCTATTTGATGTGCCAAAACAGCTTGTGATAGGTCAGAACTGCAAGGTCAGCAGAACTTCTGACCTCCTGCATTCCATCCAGTTAGACACACCCATCTGATACTGTTAGTTTGGTCGGTCATGACAAACAGGACCTTGTGCATGGAGAGTTTATGGGGCATGACACAGTTAATTAAATAATGCGTTTTTCACCCACCCATGTGTTGCATACACAAATACTCACATGTACAGTACCCGAGTACCCCACAAATCATTCCATGGCAAAGGTATATGCCCATCAGGATGAACATTTAAATATTTCTACATTTAGCGTAGTCACATTCTGTGATAGCACAGGTCAGTGTGCTAATCTCAGAGGCTTTCAGAACAAGAGGTCATAGAACCAAGTCTGACGTGTGTCAATTGAAACAAGGGTCTCAACTTGATGTCTTACTGAATGATCGTGAAAACTCAAGTAATATTTCTAAAGTTGATAAAAGTTGTTAGATCATATGCTAGTAGACAGACGTTACTGGATTGAAATGGGAACAAGATTTGCAGGGTGAAATAAGCAGAGAATGGTGTTAATCTGTTTGAAAGCACACACATGTTCCTACAACCATTCAGTGTTTACTGTGCCACAAAATGAATGCTGAAATGTCTTTCCCTTGTTGGTGCAGGGAGAGGCAAAAGAGTACTTTTTAATCACATGTTTTGGTTAGCAAGCACATTCAATCTTATTCCAATGTTTTGGGAATCAGTAATCAACACAATTTCAAAAGGTTTACAGATGTCTAGACCTCATGCCTAGCTTGTCTGTTTGGGACTAATGAACTAGATCCACGGAACAATCAACAAATATATTGATCTGTCTGTGCTCGCGGCAAAGAAATTCATAACATTATTCTTAAAGCCGATATTCCTCCTACTTTAACACACTGGCTATATTTTATATCTAGCTACATCCCTTTGGACCAGATTTGTTATAACCTTCCCACATCCCATCCATGGCAATAAGAGCCAATAAATAATGAGTGACATATTTATTCATTTGTAAAAAAATGGTGTTGATGTGCTTGTTTGTTTGTTTGTCTGAATTGCTGTACCGTAATAGGTATTATTTCATTAACTACCATGTATTGTGGTGAAATTGTACTTACACATGCTAATAAATATATACAGCATATACACAAAAGAAGAAGAGGGAAGCTTGTGTGTGACATACAAACACACACACACACTCACATAGGATGACATGGTTCTGTCGTCTAGATTGACAGATATCCAGAGGCTTTGACAGGTGCTCTGTCCATCCTCAGCAGTTCTCTATTTTAGTTGAGGTGTGACCGTGAGATGGGGGTGGGGGGTGGGGGGGGGCATGGTGGCCATGGTGAGTGGGTGGTGGGAGAGCTAGGCACTGGGTCAGAGTTGTTCGTTGGTGAGTGAGGATCTGTGTGAGTGGGGTGGAGAGCCTGGGGGTCAGTGAGCTGTTGGACACCGCAAACACATGACCACTTGTCAGCTCCCACGCACACTCTCCACTTGAGTTGAGCTCTCTTTTCACACCCACACACACACACACACACAGGTAGCGTGTGTATGTTTACAAAGACCATTGCATAAGCGGATTTCAAGCAATAGTTTATTTCGTTTAGCAAAACTGATTACCGCCAAGGCATATTGTTCTCCATTTATCTTCCTTGCATTATAAGTTGTCAATGAGAAGAAGTCTTAATGTCCATATGCAAACATTCAATGCCTCCTGATAACTTGGAAAAATAAAAAACAATGCCAATGGATGGGGAACGCAATAGCCTAAGTGTCATTAACCTTACCCTACACTGATTTCTTTCCCCTTTATGGACCAGAGCAACACACATATACACCGGACAATAATAGTAATAACTTGTCAAACAATCAACAGGCAAAACTGAACTATGTGCTCTTATATCTGTTGTAGCAAAATTAAACATGATTCAAGGAAGCAAATTAGAGTAATATTGACAGAAGAAGAAACGTTTTTAAACGGATGAGAGTCGCAATTCTCTTACCCAATTTCCTAAGTGGGTCCTGCGTCTTGGGTTGGAATTCCACTGCCTTGGGTTCATGATGCACGGCGGTAAGAGGTTTCTTGCTCCTGCCCAACATGATGCAAGTTCCAATGCCGTCCTCGTTGTTGTTTTCTGTCTGTGGTTCTCTTGACTGATATGAAAAAGTCAGGGGTGTGTAATTGGGGGAAGCGCAAATTCCCAATGCAGGTGCCGTTTTTTAACTCTTCAGCAAGTCTTGAGTTGTGTGTTTCTCCGTTGCGTCACCAGGATAGCGCACTACAGTAATTAATTCCCTTTCCATGTGAAGTCCCTCCCATAGCAGTACGTAATCTGAGTCCAGCAAGGGGCACAGAAACTATAGAAAACTATACCCACAGACGCAAATCAAATCACCTGTACCCACAGTCACACAGACATACGTTCATATAGCTTACTTTCTTCTAACATAGCAGCCTATCAGGGTATAGCCTACTTTCTTCTAACATAGCAGCCTATCAGGGGCATCGTGGTCATGGCCAAAAGAAAGTTTCACAATCTCACTGACCTATTTCATAGGTAGGGTCTATTATTATGGTATTTGAATCGATCTAATAGCGTAGCCTACACTTCATGGTTCATGAAGAATTGCAATTAATCATATACAGCCTACAAGCTGCATTTATTTAGTGTTCTTTAGCGCAGTTCCTCCGTCCAAAATGACGGGTGGCAGAAAGCAGTGTTTCGCACTCCAAACACAGGCTCCATTCACACTGCATTGTTTTGCATTACAACATTCACTGATACACACAGCGCCACCCACCTGCAACCCACGTTCAAAGTCTTATCATTTGGCGCCGCCTAGCGGGTGGGTGGGGTGTAGGCAGGAATTACTCAAGTAAGAAAGCCGCTGTCATGAGAATAATGGATCATCTGGCTATCGCTTTATTACAACCAAATTCAGTGAAATAATTCAAGTAAAGTGCCAGAACGCATAAACTGTATACTTTGACTATGCCTCTAACACATTGACTAAACGGTTTCATAATATCGCAGAGGCTGCAAGTAGCCTGGCCTAATTCTGAAGATAAAGCTATTTCTATAGACTATCCTGCTGTTCTGTTCAAAGCCAGGCTGCAGTGGTGATGAACATGATCAAATAGCTCTGAGCCCAAGTTCTGATGTATCACTACTTCTACATCCATATATTATTAACATACAAAGTCAATTTGTGCAAAGAGAAATGCTTTTGAAGGGCACTTGGGTTAATATGTGCTATATGTCATTGTAAGTAAGCCGGGGGGCACTAACTGTGGATTAGATGAATAGGTCTTGGTCTGCGATACTGCAGTGGCAAACCCGTGGGGTCGGGACTTAATTAGGTTTCAATAAGGGTATAAAGAGGATAATTAGGAGAAGGAGCGAGCTCAGCTGTAGGTTCCAGGCCTAGGGGAGAGAGGCATGTTTCACAGACCATCTACAGACCTAATCCGAAGGGATCCATTTTAGAACAACCATTCAGGCTCTGTAAGCTTTGATGTGTAATATCAAAACAGAAGACAAAGGTTAGAACAATATAATGCAGATCCATATATTTATCTAAATATAGTATATGGCTCTGATATGTTATAGGAAAATCCCAAATGGCTATAGAATAGATCTTTTGACCCATTCTCAATTGTACCCAGCTGTGTTGCAGTATATATAGGGTGAGAGATTAACTCATGTACAATAATCCTCTCAGAGACTCTGATCCAGGAGCTGCTGTGCTCCTGCCCAGGCATCTAGAGCTTCCACCGAACGCCACTGCCTCTGTCAACACCCACTACCCCGTTTGACAAACCCTACCCTCCCTCCTGCTTCCCCCAGCAATCACTCCCTTTTCAGTAAACAATAGGTTATATGACAGCTGAAAGATACACAAGTTTGGCTGGTATCTGTCAATTGCCAAAAGTTTGCCTTGGACTGACTAATGTCTGGTCAGCCTACTTTGAGTGTGTGTGGTACATTTTTGTATTTGTGAGTTTGCTACATATGTAGAAATGTATTTAGCACAACTTACAAGGGCATATGTACTATATATTAGTCTCTTTAATTCTGAGAGTTATAGCTAGCAAGCACCTCACACCAAACTAGTTAACCCTTATTTAACCAGGTTGACTGAGAGAACACATTACAGGAATAGCACCTCATAGCGAAAGTTCCTCCTAGTTTGGGCCTATACATTCGGGCATAGCCTACTCTTGCGTCAACTGCTCCAAGGAAAAATTATGATTAAAGGACCAAGAAAAAAAAGAGGACAGAGGGGAGAAATGCTCGATAAGAGAAAGCAATGGAGCAAAAATAATAGATGAAAGAGAGGACAAAAGAATGTAAGAGAGAGCAAGGGGTTGTGAGTGGGGGAATGATTGAAGATGACAATTTAGGAGAAAATCAGGATAAGAGTGAATGTGATTGAGAGAAAGGTCTATGGCCTCGAGGGGGAGGGGATGCCTACCCACCGAAAAGTAGACCTACATGCATATAGCCTACAGCAGCCATCACACACAGTGGGAACCATGTAAAATGCCACTGAGATGTGCCCTCTCCATGTGGGAGGAATCTTTAGCCTGCAGAGAATAAGGACATTGCATATCAGTCAAAATATACAGACACTGTGATTTCTGTCTTGTGTGCATACATTCAGTGAGATTTTCAAATAATGCATTCAACTGTGTATTTGTTATGCAAACATATGCCGTGTTTGAAGAGGTAATTACTCAATTATGACAGTTTGAAATGATATATGCTGCTTACATTAATGCAGATATAATTAGGTAATTTAAAAGACTAGCTATTTCAACCTAGCTAGTAGCTGTATGCTACTAACTAACTAGCAAATCAGTGCTAGCTCAACATTTAGTTTGATTGCATGTTTTGAACGTTAGCCAGCTAGTTATATTACAATACTGTGTCCATCGATACTCCCACTTTAGCGCAGGATGTTTGCTTAGTTAGAACTTGGTTATGGTAACATCCATAAAAATAAGGAATTGGCTTGCTAACTAGTTATTATTGGTCCTGGTACCTAGCTACTGGTCGAGCAAGCTCACATGCTAATTAATGATTTCAACCAGCTTGCAATAGGCTTACATTTTACAATATGCTAATGTATACGAGTATGAAAGCGTTTGCCAAGACAATATTTGGATCTAAAGTTGTATATTTCACTGCACATGCATGTGACACTAGTTTGCACATTAGCTAGCCAGCTAACCTCAGTCGGCAAGCCTTTATAGAAATAGAAACTGGGTCAAAGAGAGGCACGTTTAATCTACTGATAACTAATCGTTGACAATAAGCTTAAACATAACTCTAAAAAGTGGGCAATTGTGTTATTTTAACATTTCACCATTATATGTTGTTCTGTAAAATTGAGTGGTACTTGCTACTGGCTAGCTAGGTCTCGATAAATAAAATGTCGCTTCTTTACGCGTCGTTCCACACTCTTATCCTTGCGCATTAGTGGGAGGCGAGGGAAATATCGCTCCGCACCAGAGAGAATAATAAAAAAAACGAATCAAGTTAAACCCTACACTATTTAAAACCACATAAAATAATTGTGTAATTGTTTAAATATTAACAAAATGAACATAGTGCATAGCCGTTAGTTAATCGTTTTTCTACACGGTCTGTAAAAAAGGACTAGTTTGTTCAGGATGACGGGTTCATTACCTTTAGAAAGAAAGGATTGTCTCAATGTTTGTGGGAGTGATGCAAAGCAAAACATTCATTAATAGATAAAATACACGACATACTCCTATGTCATAATTTATTAGTGGTATACAGTATAAGTGGAATATCGATTAATGAAGATTAATTCGCAGACTCTTCAAAACGTGAACTAATTCCCCCCTCCATTTATACATGGTAGCGTCTGAAAGAATGCCCCGGACTACTTTCCTCTTGGACCCAATGTGCACTTGATTGACTCTCGGGATAACCAATAATAATATGATTCAAGCTTAGCAACAGTGAATATGCAATTTTGTCCAATAGCAGCAATGAGAGGGTGGTCCTATATCCTAAAACTTGATTGGTTTAAACTTTCGATACATGCCCTAGAATTGTGGGTCATGTAGTTGGTCATGGACGGTCTAGCTAGTAATTTACCTACATTGGAACTACATATCCCACAAAACAAGTAGAGTCAAGAAAAGCAGCATGCGCACTGGCGGTGGTAGAGTTTATATAAAACCGCGAACTCATTCTGTGGTAGCATACTGGACAGTCACTGTTGTGGAGATGAAATACGAACCTGAGAAGGATTACTAGCGGCACCGAAATAGTTAACCTTAGTTCGCTAGCTAGCTACAGTAGCTCTGACGAATCATTCGAGAAGTAACAAGTGTTACCATTCATAACTTTGTTTTTAAGAGTAGCGATAGTGACCGTTTCGAAAGTTAGCTAAACATTTCTTGTCAAGTAAATGTTGCTCATATTAAGACACAGAAACAGTATACTTAGCAAAAGTTTGCAAAATATATTTTAATTAACATTTAGTTTAATTCGCACAGAGACAACGGTTGACATGTGGTAAGGCGAACAGCCCAACAGCATACATCAGGATGACAGAACCGAGCATTGAGAAGACCCATCACCTGAAAACTTCATATACCCCATCAAGTGGGAGAGGAAGAGTTGTGGAGCATCCCCAAACCAATGAGAGCCGTGGACTTCAGACTGGCGGTAGGGGGCGATATGGAGATAAACAGCAGCAAGCAGAGAGTGACGGCGGGGTTATCCCTGCAAACAAGTTGTGGCAAATGCAAGGCGGGCAGAGGGAGGTGTGCCCAAGATTCGTTGCCGGAAATGCACTTCCTAAGTGCCCAGCAGCAACACAGCCCTGCCAGGAACCCGGAGCAGATGCAGCCGGAGAGGGTGGCCTCGTAGCCCACGGAAATAGTGGAGATGGACCGCACGAGGAGACCCTGAGTCAAGTGCAAGGCGAGTGTGGGAAGAGAACCGACTCTGGCTCTCCAGGCGCCGGGGCAGCTGTAGATGCGCGTCAGGGCAAGAAGAAACACAGGCGTCGACCATCCAAAAAGAAGCGTCAATGGAAGCCATATTTTAAACTTTCTTGGGAAGAAAAGAAAAAGCTTGACGAGCGAGAGACCGAACGAGCGTCCCGAGTGAGAGCGGAGATGTTCGCGAAGGGGTTGCCCGTTGCCCCCTACAATACAACACAGTTCCTTATGGATGAACACGACAGAGAGGAACCGGATCTGAATACCGAAAGTGGTCCCCGACGTCAGTTGGGGACTGGTGCTCGCCCAGAGGACACCGCAAGTGAGGACGAGCTTTTCGATGTGGAGGAGGAGGAGGACTATGGCAGCGGTGGTGGCAGCGACGGCATCGGGAGGCCTGGAAACGCAGGTGGGGAGTTTCTTCAGAGAGACTTTTCCGAGACCTACGAGAAATACCACATCGAGAGTCTTCAAAACATGTCCAAGCAAGAGCTGGTTCAAGAATACCTGGAGCTGGAGAAGTGCATGTCCCGTCTGGAGGAAGAGAACACCCGCTTGCGGCGCGTAACCAACCCGGACATTACAGATGATAGCCAGGTGCCCCAGTCGAATTCGGCGCGGATCAGAGAATTGGAGGGTGAATTGGAGAGACTGAGGGCGCAGAACAGTGAGCAACGTCCGCAGAGCAAGGAGCAGATTGTCACATTAGGTGACTAGAAATGGATAGAACCAGGTAAAATATGGAAACGAGGGGACTAAACAGGACTTTAAAGTGTCACCAGTTTTATGAAATCGGGTTGTTAACTCTGGAAGGTTCAGTGACGGTCCGTAAATTGCGTTGCAAAATTTGAGCATTCTTTTCTATTTGGACTGTAAGGCGCCTGTTTAAAGTTTTTCAATAAGTAATGTATATATTTAAAATTATTTTCTTTTTTATAAAGAGAATGTATTTGGAAATACGTTGTTTTTGTTTCCCTGGTATGCATGCATTAAAATACTCTATCCCACAATTTGTTAAATCAGCAGGACTGTTTGTCCAAATGTAACATTTGTTTAAAAAAATGCTTCTTTTGAGAATTTCAAATAACTTTCCCAAAATTAAATGTGCAAATTAACATGTACACCAACAATTGTTTGTTTTTTTCTTTCAGTAGGGGGTAAATAAAGATTTTGCCTGATACCAACAAAGTATTTGGCTATTATCTGCAAGCCATTTTACAGCTATCGACTTACATCAATTTCTTTTCACTATTTAGGCAGATGTAAAGTGATGGAATATGCCTAGTTTTTCAGATTCATTCAGATGTGTCCTTACTATCCTTAGATGAACCACTACCAAATCAGGTAAGTTGTGACTGCATCACTCATTACCACTATAGAAATGATATGCAGGTTGCATAATGCAACCATTGGTAAACAACTGCCAAGAATCTACAGCCATATATTTAGATATGCAGGGTTGGGGAGTAACTGATTAGGAAGTAATCTGATTAAGTTAGTTTGGGTAATCCAAAAGTTACGTTGATTACAATGTTGGACAGGTAACTAGTAAAGGATGACATTTAGAAAGTATTTTTTATTTTAACTAGGCAAGTCAGTTAAGAACAAATTCTTATTTACAATGACTGCCTACCCCGGCCAAACCATGACTATACTGGGCCAATTGTGTGCCGCCCTAAGGGACTCCCAATCACAGCTGGTTGTGATATAGCCTGGAATCGAATCCGGGTCTGTACCCAACCCTGGATATGTCTGTAGCTGTTGGTTTTGTGAGGTCTCACAACATATCCTTACAAAAGCTATTTTGTACTCCAACTCTCAATAGGTCACCTCTTGACCTGTCTCAGTGGTATGCAAAATGTTGCAGGCTAAAGCTCATCGAGCAGATGACTCCGACTTGCTAAAATAGTATTTCTAAACAAGGCAAGGGTCCTATTGGAGTTGCATTGCCCTACTTCCATGGTATAATTTGGGATATGGAACTTATTAGGCCAAGGGTAATCAACGCATGTCAGGGAAGAACTTTTTCATTACATTTAGCTATTACTCATAAAATGAGATTGGTAGGCTTAACATTCACATTGAATTAATTCAAAAACAAATCCAATGCAGGTCAATGAAATTAGTAATTTTTGTTCTTCAGGTCCAAATCATTCTAAAGTATCCAACATTGAGTGTTGTCCAATTAAGTTACTTAAGTATGAAACTGGCCAGGTAAAACAAACCAATGCATGGATTGCTGTCATACCTTGTCCATAGACTTACAGGGTAAGGAAACCAATATATACTTTGGGTGAACTATCCCTTTAAAGAGAGGACAGCTAATAATTTTAAAAAAGTACCGCTGAGTCATTTAGCCTGGTTTCAGACTCAGAGATAAAATGTTGGCAAGAACATTGACACAAAGTTGGAAATACACTTCTGTGTCAATATATTCCAAAATGGTACATTTTATGTACAACGTGGGCTGAGCAAATGAAATCGCTTACCAACTAGAGTTGTTTGTACTTAGATTGCTAGCTAATTGTTAACATACCTCTGTCTAAAACGCAGGTTTGGTAACTAGCTATATGGCTGGTCAAAATATGCATATATTTACCATGCTAGGCCAGCTAACGACTTCCTTGTTTTTAGCAGGACTTTGCTAACTTGTTAGCTAGCTAGGTTTTACGCAGATTTACACACTTAAATTCTCCCAATCAAACGAGGTTTACCGACATACAATACACTGAAACAAATGTATACAAAACTTCAGGTTATCTTAATTGAATCTACGGATATAATTTGCACCGATTTCGAGTTGTCAGGTCCTCTCTGGATGCATTCAGGGAAGTGTGGTGCAAGACTGACCGCTCTACAGCATAATTATGGGTAATGTAGTTCCAAGATTCATCCGTGATGGAAAAAACATTTACAGCATTTTTTATTGTGGCGCAGGACGCATTGGGTGGATGCCAATCATTGGTGTCACAAACCTGGTTCCACTTTTTTTGTTTGTGAATTCATTTTGTTCATGTGGACTGACATCCTTCCCAATTTCAATGAAATATCTGAAACTGTTGCCTGGAATGACATGTCAGCAATGATCACAGAATACTATTGACATTAAACATTTCCAAAATTATCAAGCAACTGCAAAACATTTGTAAAACTGAATTCTGTTTATTTACATCATATAACCTTGCTTTGAAGCAAAATGCCATCGAATGAAATGGTTCCAGGTGGATAACCTTTAGACAGGACATTTTCTTAGATTGTTTACTCAAAGCAATTCAAAATGTACTTTACACAATACAGTATGTTACATATCAAGGCAATATGTACAAAATAACAAACATAAGGTATATCACATTTCAAGAAACTGACAGTTAAACACACATCGAGTGTTGTCAGAATTTTCTAAAAATGTTTTGTATTTATCTTTTTGATGAAGGCATGAGCAGTTTGGTTCAGCTCTGTTAAGCTTAGCTGTATGTCTCCTATTGGCTGACAGTTTAAATGTATACAGTTAGTTCATCAAACAAAATCTAATGCAAATGAGTTGGTACCATATTACCCTGTTCTAGGTATTGATTACCCTTACTTAGGGCTTGTTATGTGAACCCTACAAAACACTCACCTCTGTGTGTGAGAAAAGCAGGTGAGAGCACCATACCTCCCCTTGCAGCATCAGGTGTTCTGCTGTTTGTTAATGCTTGTTAGATGCAAACCGACTGCATCGACAAGTCCTTGGCCAGACACAGTGTGCTTTTAATGGCCTCCCAGAGAGGCTGCTCGTATGTATGATACACGTCTTTGGGTCAGCGGATAAGATGTCAGCACAGCAACGAGAAGAGAATGGATTCAGTCTGGCTTATAACTAGATGTGAAGGTTGAGGCTTCTGGCGTCGAGAGTCTGGAATAATGAGGGTTAATGGGGAGGTGAGGACTGGCCATGGCACTGCAGAACAAAAACACTCTAGAAATCAGGCACTTGTAGGGCAACTCTTGAGGTAAGACAAGACTAACTAAAAGTCAATTACATTTTATGATGACAAAATTCCTGTCAGGCAAAGGGGGAAACCAAAGAATAACTCCCATATGACATTGGTCGAGGGACAGTTAATAAAGAGTATTTGGGAAATGGAAACTCATCTTGGACCATGGCCAAGAGAATGGCATGCAAGTCTAGAAACACAGCAGACCCAAAAATGGATACTTATGGTAACCACATTTCTGCAATCAGTTGTATCCAGGAATTCTGAAGCACCCCACTCACAGTGGTCATTCAATCAAAGTCTAACCTTATGGAAATGTAATATATGACATGAAAAATCATGTGTAGATGGCTTAATACTTGAAATATTCCTGATAATATAACAAATAAAATATAATTGACAGACTTTACAAAATGTAACTTTGTGTATACATGCAGGTTGCATTTATAATCCTTGACGTTTAACAGGGCATGTTGTCAATATTTCGCGCTTTCTCGGTCACCCATAAAATGAAAACAAATGTTTCCTCTGGTACACGTAGGCAGGTTTGGTCAAGCAAATTATTACCAACTAATACTTCATCCAATTGAAAAGACAGTTATGATAGAGTTGATGCAAGGACAGTATGTGATCGTTCTTTGATAAGAGAACTGAGATGCATACACACATTATTCTGACTTAAATTAGGTTATGGTAGAGAAAACCCTGTTTGCTGCCAAATAAGATTAGCATTGTCAGCATAAGGTAGATAGTAGTGTCAGTAAGGGGAGAGTCCATTGCTTTCTTCAAATGCGGAAATGGATGCTAATCCAGCCATGAAACGGAGAGGCATTTCAACGGCCACAATTTTGACTGGAGAATGTTAATGTTGGATGAGTTATTCTATCTTTGCTAAATGAGAGAAAGTATTTCTGCATAGTACTGTGAGTCACAGAGAAAGGCCGTCTATGAGGAAACAAGGAACAGGCTTTAAGTCAGGTTTAGGATTTTTCTTTTTTGTTTGCTTTAAAAACAGGTACATCCGAGAAGTCAAAACACAATAAAAAGTACTTATTCTTTTCATACAAAAAATATATATATATAATATTTACTGTATATAAAACAAAAAAATTATATATTAAGGGAAACATTTCAAGTAACATCTTGAAGGAAATTATGGTGCACCTGTGTGCACTTATGTAAACCATAAAACAATTTAAAAAAAAATAAAGATAATGTAATATATATATTTACAAGGTTAACTTAACAAGGCTTTTTACAAATGTTACAAAATAGTTCAACACACAAACACCTGCACACTCAAACATACTCACGAGTATTGTCAGGCAAACACACATATGTACAGACAGACAAACATTAACGAAGACAGTGTGTGTGTGTGTGTGTGTGTGTGTGTGTGTGTGTGTGAGAGAGTTATGTTATTTCTGTGTGTTGGCAACTAGTTGAGTGTTAGAGCCAGTTGTTCTGTGGTCATCATAGTAACAGAATATTAAGGAAGACTGATATAGAAGTCAGTGCTGGGGCCAAAGGTTAGACAGAGTTCTCCCTTAAAACTCACATTCCAATACTGCTTGTACTCTTCTTATAGTGTATGGGCTGATCTCTCAGCTAGTGTGTGTGTGTTTGTGTCTGTATGTGTGTGTGAGTGTGAAAGACAGAGAGAGAGAGCTCACAGTCCTGTTGAAAGTTTCACTCTGTGAGGAACCCTGGGTAGGCTTGGTTTGGCATGCTCTTCCCTGTGCATTGGGAGAGGACAACCCACTTCCTGTGTCAGACAGGAAGCAACCGAGAGGACAGGAAGGATCCTATTATTCAGTAACACACCGTCTGTCTGCTGCCTGCATGAGGGAGAGTTCTTGGTTTTAATATCAACTGTGATGAGGTCTGTCTGTCTGTGCGTCTGCTGCCCCATTGCAATTTTGCATTATTTTATTTTATTTTTAAAACACACAAAAGAAATAAGCTTTGGCAAATACTGGAATGCCCCTTGCCATGCAAACGGAGTAGACTGGAGGCCGGAAACTGTTCTCAGACCTGTTCTCAACCTGTCACAAGACCCCTTGTGTCTGTCTGTGGCTCTCCTGTCCACTACCCACTGCCATCATGCAACTGACTCAGGGTCAGCACTATCTGACCCTCTAACACAGCAGCCCTGGCTCAGCAGCTCAGGGGAGGGAGAATTTGAGAGGGAGGCCAGGGGCCTTGTAACTTACAGGCCTATGAGTCTTTGTCCATACTTACAGGTACTGATGGAACCTGGAGGCGGGTGCTCGGCGTGTGACGGGGGGATTCTGGCCCAGGGGAAGAGGGTGTCTTGGGTCAAGCTCCTGGTGGTCAAGGGGTGATCCCTGTGGTTTGCCCTGGTTGGAAGTGGCCAGCGACATGGGGAACTTGTTGGTGGCTAGCGCAGGCCTCTTGTCGCCCGACTCGGTAGGTGAGACCACCACAGTGTGTCTTCTCCAGGCCCGTCTCTTCCTCCTCGTCTCCGGGGAGAGTGGCTTCCTCAGCCCCACGATGCGTAGGTCATCAGCTGAGCCCAGCAGGCGTGCACGCACCTGGTCAGCCAGAGACCCTCGCCCCTGACCCTGCCCTGTCCCGCTGGGGGTGAAAGAGGCAGCCTCGCTGGGGGCAGGGCTTCTTTTGGCCGGGGTGGACGTAGGCTCTCCTGGCTGCTCCCCGAGGAAGGGTTGGTCCTGGATCGGTTCCTCTGGGCCCCTGGTGCCCCAGCTCCCTCCTCTCCTGAAGGCCCAGGGAGGTCCAGAGAATGAGCCTTGGTCTTCCCTCTGTCCTTTAGCTTCTTCCTGGCCAGCGTGTCACACTGGATCAGCTTGTGGGAGTTGAAGGAGGGCCTGGGGTGTAGTCTGTGGGTGGTGGAGGAGGAGGAGGAGGAGGGGGTGGTGGATCGCGCCCCACCCTCGCTCCTCTCCCCAGGGTCCTGAGTATGTGTGGAGGGCGTGGGGGTGGTGTGCTGGGTCGTAGGGGAGACAGGGTGGGGTTTGTAGTGTGTGTAGAGGAAGCTTCGTTGTGCTGCTGTGGGGGTCTGTGTGGGGGTTGGGGGTGTGAGGGTGGGTGTAATAGATGCAGGGGGGTGTTTCTCAGGTCTCTCCTGGGTAAGGGAGCGTGAGGCGAATCCGCTCTCATTGTCTGTCTCGCTCACCAGCTCGCTGCGCTCGTCGTCAGCTTCATCGCACCGGCCCTCAGACGCCAGGCTCCGCCCCAGTGTGGAAAGGGTGGAGTAACCGGAGACGATAGAGCGAGCATCCTCTGGCCCCCGCCACACCCTGCCCTTCACCTCCGCTGTCACCGCCTCTTCCTCAGAGAGCAGCATCACCGTCTGCCCTGCTTTCTCTTTCTCACTACCGCATGGCATGCTGGGAACTATCACCTCCTCTACCTTCTCTCTCACTCTCTCTACTACAGACTCTTCTTCTTCCTCCTCCTCATCTTCCTCCTCCTCTCCCTCTGCTCGTGGGGCGGTGTCTGTTCCTGCCACCACCAGCCCCGCCTCTTCTCCCTCCTCCGCCCCCAGGTGGCTGGCTTTGATTGGCTCGTGCTCCGAGTCGTCGTCTGTGCTGCTGCCCACGAGGCGGCCGTTGTGGCGATTCCTGCGCTTGCGTCCGGTGACGGCGGACATGATGGACAGGGTCAGAAAGTCCTTGGCAGTGAGGTCTCGCTTTGACCCCCACGAACCCTGAGGCAAAACAAAGTCACATAGGTCAAAGGTCGGAGGATTTACACAACCTCAACCATAACTAGATGGTGTGAAGAAAAATGTTGTTACTTGCTTCAGCTCTTTGAATGTTTTTTTTGTGGTAGTGAAGAAGATTGTTTTGTGTCTGTGAAGCTGCCCTGTGTGATATGAGTGGCCAGAACAGCATAGTTGGCTATCTGAGGCCTTACCTTAGATTTAGCTGAGTCACTGTTGGTTGAGTCTAAGAGAGGACAAAGAGAGAGGGTCAGAGGGGAAGGTACACTGTAAAGCTGGTCTGTGTTACAGGGGAGGAGAGGAGGAGCGTGAATGGCTGTGATGGGGGGGCACAGAGCTGCTGCTCAAAAAACAAACCTTTCTGCTATCTAGCTAGCTAGAGCTTTACAAACACACCATTTTGACACTGTTATAACACAGGAAATATTAGGGACTGCTCTAATGCAACACCAATCCAATTAGGAGAGAGTTGTGCATCCTCTGTGCCCACCCTCTACCCGTCACCTTCCCCTGGGGAACAGAACCATACAGACACTGGTCACACACCATTAACACACAGAACAACGTGTCATCACTAACCACTGATTGTCATGGAGTTGATTGACTGGTATGTGACAAGGGTTGTTGGAGAGAGGGGCGAGGGTGGGGAAAAACAACAGCATTAAGGAATCACAGCACACACTGATGACATCACGGCAAACACTGATGACATCAACTGGTGAAGGAGGAGTCGGGAGGAGGGAAGGCAGAAAACAAGGTTGAGTAAAGGGTTTTTCAATCACCACACACTCACGCCCTTGCTCTCACTCACTACCGCTCACTCACTAGCTAGTTCTCACTCACACTCACTAGCTCTCACTCACTTTTCTCACTCACTAGCTCTCTCTCGCTCTCACTCACTAGCTCTCACTCGCCCTCACTCACTAGCTCTCACTCACAAGCTCGCACTCTCGCTCTCACTCACTAGCTCACATGGTCTCTCTCACACGGTCGCGATCACACGGTCTCGCTCACTCACTCATACTCACTAGCTCTCACTCACACTCACTAG